>NC_056727.1:1049116673-1049204173 GCF_019279795.1 Protopterus annectens
AATGAAACAGCATCTATAAAATGAACATCATTTCAGTGCTAAGAAACTGATAGCTCCATAACATATCCAATCAGATCCACTAGTCTTGTAAATAAAATTGTGAGTTCTGCACAATAGAGATAAGCATGGAATCCAAATATATGGCTATACTTTCAGTTTGGTTGTGGTGACAGGTTGAAATGGAGGACTGAGAGCATTCTTATGGATTTCAGGAATTTCAAAAATGTCTCCTACTTTTGGAAAGTCACTTTTTAAGAATTAAAAAGTTTGAAAATCCATGTATCCTTGATTTAATAAATCTAATAAACACCTATCTACTTGATTAAATTTCTCTAACATGACATACATAGGAATTAAATTATAATACACAGTATCAGACAACGTCTCAAGTATGCATTTACTGTAATATTCATTGTCCATTAAAACAATATCATTGCCTTTATTGGCTTTCATAATTCTTAACTGCTTGGTGTTAATCAATTTAATCAAACCTTCGTATTCATTATGAGTCAAATTAAAATGTTTAATAACATTTTTCTTATGAAACATATTTTTGAAGTCATAGATACAGGCTTAAGAATGTGCAATAGATTGGGATTATATGTACTACACCTGCAAAGCATGTTAGAATCAAATTCACTAAATTCCTTTACATCATGCAAGATATATTTCAAGTTTAATTTTCTTATGTATAGCTTAAAGATAAAAATTAACTGAGCAAAATCCATCTGTATAACAGGGATAAAGGTGAAACCTTTATCCAAAAGACTATGTTTATTTACTGTCAAAATATGACAGCTAAGGTTAAATATAGGACAACTTAATTCCTTATTTGTCAGCCTCTCACCATGGGTAAAGGATAAGCATGTTTATGTCTATAACTGTCCACATCCCTTTTAAGTTTCTTCTGCTTATGTGCAGTTATACGGGCTACATGTTTGTCAGTTTTTGCAGGAATACTATGATACAAGTTGATTTGGCATAGTGGTATGTTGCTCTGACTGTAGTGCACAGGGTCCTGGGTCCAAAGACTTGACAGTGAAATGGTGAAATGCATGGTGGCAACACTAAAGCAGAGATAGTGTAATGGTTAGAGTGCTGGCTTTACATGCAGGTATTCACGGTTCGAGTACCAAGACAATGTTGACCAATGATGAAAACTGTGGTGCTGTCTAATTTCAGTATCCAAATCAATAATGCCATTATGTAATGATTCCATTTTATTTACATTAAATCCAGTAAGATGTTTCAGCATCATTAAACTCGCACTGTTAAACAACTTGAATAGTGTATGATAAACAGCATCTTGTGTGATGTGTGTGATGCCGTTGGGAAACTTATATATGAGTAATCCTTTTGGGGCCTGCTGAATTTGAACTTTTCAGTTTCAATAACTTGGATTCTAAATCATATATTAAAGACTTACATGTCAACTCAAAAGTATTATCACCACCATCAGAACTAGAACCAACTTGAGAACCGGTTGTTAAACCAGAAAATGGATTATTTGTATTTTTAATCAGGTTTTCCTCTGTATGAGTCTCAGAATGCCCAGAAAGTGATTCAGCTGTGAGCATTCTGTCCAACAAACCTTATGGGGAACTGCCATTCAAATTGCATGTATGTACAGTGGAACAATGCATAAGCTTGTCAAGTGTTGATTGACTCTTAGCCAGTAATTCAGCAAAAGACTGATTGAAAGTATAGAAATCTGCTGGAATGGAACGTAGAGTTAAATCCAGTTTTTTGTTGTGAGAAGAACAAAGAATGGCTGCACTAGCTGATGAAACCATGGTCACAGATTGATATGCTGAAAATTCAAAACCAATAAACTAATTAAAATGAGCATGATAGGCACAATAAATAAACAAATGAGCTCAACAAATGTGCCTAGTCAAATGTAGAACAAAAGTATTTGTCAAAAACAACTGTAAAGCAAATAAAATTGATGAGCACTTTCATTCTTTATTTTTGTACAGAACTTTTCAGACTCTTATATCAAACTCTTCATTTAAATACATCTAGTTAAAATCACATGTTTAACACAGCTAATCATAGCTGTCAATAAATCTAAAGGACTCTCTACCTCTAATAATAAAAATAAATGCACATGATTCCAAATATATATATTGTATGGATACTAAAAAGTCTTTGTTAAATAATTAAGTTAAAAGAATAAGTTAAAAAACTTTATATTTTTATTTTCATTTAAACCTGGTAATTTATCTGCTTTTAATATAGATGCTAAATAGCAAAAGACACAACACTGAGCCTTGTGATATACCACAGGTAACATTTTTACTGTCATAGTTTGATATTTTGTATCAATAATTAATATTTTGACATTTTCTGTTAATAATCCATTTCAATGGAGTGCATATGACTTCTGGAGAGGATGCAGAATACAGAACCAGGTCAGAGTATATCTTTAATGAGTTTCATTGCATCAGATGTAAAAATAATATGTATTTCACTAGAGCAGAGAATGGGGTTTTCAGTTAAAGCATACTGTGGCTCAAATCTGGTTTAAATCATTTCAAGTGCTGAGACGAAATTCAGAATTGAGATTAAATTAAGGCTTAAGGGTGTAATGGTGATCTATGGTGCTTTTTTTTTAGCTGCACATTTTTGTCATTTCCTCAAGATTTTGTAATGTAATATTGTTGGGATTTTGGCATATACATCAGTTCTAGATACATGTCACTCATGCCTTCAATGTCACCAAGTGATATTTATTTTATTTATTTTATTTTATTTTATTTTACATTTGTTGACCGGGCTAGTCCAGCTGGATAATTTCCATTTTCAGTGGAGGCCCGGGGAGAAAAGCTCCACAGATTAAAATAAGGTTATAGAGATTAAACAATTACAATAAATGTCTGAGACTGAGACAGTGAGCAACAATGCATACATATTAGTTTAGATAAAGTCATACAAAACACATAGTACTATCTACGTATTGAGGAAGGCATTAATTGTTACAGTACAATTATGTGAGAATAGGGTAAATTACATATTTTAAAATGTATATACATAATTATAAAAGACAAAGTTTGTATATATTTGTTTTTTTTTTTTTTTTTTTTTTGAGAGCAGTAGAAACAGTACAGTCATATGTCGTAATGTCATTTGTGATAACAGAGAAAGATTGTTTTGAAATAAGGAGTTCTGATAGTAAAAAGAATAAAATAGATTAGTCTGGATTGGTACAAGAGCAAAGCCAGAAGTTGTTCAGATGTAAGAAAAGTTGTTTTTTAAAAAGATGTAAGGAGCCAAGAGTGGTAATGTGTGAGGGGAGGTTATTCCATATTTTGCCTACTGAGTTGGAGAAAAGGCAGTTACCTGCAGAATTTGTGATCCTGGTTGTGTTGACTTGTAGCTTTTCAGCGGAGCTGTTTTAAGTTATTATAGGGGGTCAAGAGGTTACTAAGAGCAGGTGTCTTAGATGGCTGATATAGAATGTTATGTGTTAATACTAGCTGTTGATAGATAAGTTTATTAGGAAGTTCCAACCAGTGTAACTGTTTTAAGTTTATACAGTGGTGTGTTCTATACTGAGATGATGTGGCAAAACGTGCTATATTGTGGTAGGATGTAGACAGTTTCCTAAGGTTGCTTTTAGAGAGGTTAGTATAAATGGAGGAAGCATACAGTAGGGTAGAGATAAGATGTGATTGTGCTAAGGTGGTCCGTGCTTCTGGTGTAAGGAAGGGTTTAATTCTGTATAGTGAACCGATCTTTTTATTAACTGCTTTTATAGTGTTATTGATGTGATAATCATAGCTGAGATTATTATCAATAGTGACACCAAGCAGTTTGGTAGTAGAGTCAGGGGAGATGAGGGAATTATCACTTGCAGTAATAGTAAAGTTTAGTTGAGAAGATTTGTGGGTAGGTGAGAATAGTAAAAGTTTTGTTTTCTTGGGGTTGAGGAGTAGACATCTTTTTGAGAACCACTGTTCGACGGTAGAAAAGGAAGATTGTGTCAGTGACTGGAGTTCAGATTGAGTGGAGGCTGTGCAAATAATGGTGGAATCATCTGCATATTGTATACAGGTAGTGTTTTGGATAGATGATTGGAGGTCATTAATAAAGATAGAGAATAAGAGTGGGCCTAGTATAGATCCTTGAGGTACTCCTAAAGAGATGGGTAGTAGAGCAGATAGAGAATTTTTCCATAGTACTGCTTGTTGTCGGTTTTCAAGATAGGATGAGAACCAGGTTAAGGAAGAGAAATCCAAGGCAAGGGATTTTAATATGTGTAGAAGAAGTGTATGGTTGACCATGTCGAAGGCTTTTGACAGGTCTAGAAAAAGAGAAGAGGTTAGTTTGTTGTTGTTACGGTTACAGTTGATGGTGTTGGTAAAGGAAAGTAGTGCAGTAGTAGTACTATGTGAAGGTCTAAATCCATGTTGAGTGTTAGCTAGAAGGTTGTTTTGAAGAAGATGGTTAAGTAGTTGTTTATGTATACATTTTTCCATGATTTTCGCTAGTGGAGATAATAGTGCTATAGGGCGAAAGTTAGAAAGGTCAGTGGATTTGCCTCTTTTGTGTAGGGGTATGATTTGTGATATCTTCCAAATTGATGGAAAAGTACTTTCTTTTATGGATCTATTTATTAGGATAGAAACAGGGTAGGCAATAGATTTAGCTGCTACTTGAAGGAATTCAGCAGGAAGTTTATCTGCTGAGGGGGTAGTGGGTTTAAGTTTTTGTAGGAGAGATTGAATGTATGAGGTAGGTATGGGTTGAAGTTGGAGGGGAAGAAGGGAATTATTTCTGTTACTTAAGAGCAGTTGCAAAGCATCAGGAGATAAGTGGTTAGCTAGACTTTGTATGGAAGTAGTAAAGAAGGTATTGAAGTTGTTAGCTATTAAAGAGGGATTATCAGGATCTAAATCCTGTGGGTTTGGTGTAACTACTTTGCCTGGGGTAAGTAGATTATTGATAGTAGACCAGAACTTTTTCGGTTCTTTTTTGGTGGATTGCTGAAGTTCAAAGTAATAATTCTTTTTATCGGAGAGGATGGCTTTTTTGGTATTGTTTCTGAGCTCTCTAAAGGTTTCATGATCTGTTGGGTTTCTAGAGGAACGCCATTTTTTCCAAGATTTATTTCTCAGTTTGATTTTTTGTTTAGTATTAGTGGTTAGCCAGGGTGCTGTTTTGGTCTTTATTCTAATGGTACGACTTGGGACATGTTGATTTAAGATATCTTGCTCTGTACCTAGTTTCTTTTGGGGTGTATATGATTTCTGTTAAGAATGAAGAATATAACACTTGTTCAGAATTTTGATTGCAACAGAAATAAAAAGTCATATAGTCTGCTTCTTAATTTGGAAGAAATCTAACACTGGAATTAAGATTGCTACCTTTGGCCCACCACTAAATTTAGAATCATATACATTAAAATGCATTACATGAAGATACAGTTATGTCTCTTAATACATGGAATTGCAAACTACATTTGGCAGCTAAGAGTCATGACCCATTATTCTAAGAAATTCCTTAGAATATTTCAAATTATTTCTGTGCTGTGGTACAATCAATAGTTTTATATAAACATTTTGATGTTCATTGTTTTGACCATTTGGTTTACAACAAACATTACACATGTTCATTTCTCATTTTTCAGGATGAAAAACTCATAGCAAACTGATTATATATAGCTGAATCACATGATAGTTGTTAAGAAATAATAACCAGAAATGCTGGTCTTTTTCAGACATGTTAAATATTAAAGCAAAATGTGCATATTTTTACTTTTTCTGATAGGTGTGTATACATTTGAGATTCTCCTGTCTGCGTTTCCTAATTGCTATTAGATCATACAATCAGCAACATAAGACTGATTATACAGTTATTTTATACTGATATATTCACAGATTATTTTTGAAACAGTTGAGAGATATTGCAATTTGAAATAAGGGTCTAATTTATGGCAAAATGGCCTTGTGAAATTGACAGGCAGCCACATTTATAAATCAGCCAGTTGAAAACAAAAATACAGAAGTATACCTTTCATTTATCTTCATAATAATGCATATAAAATGTATCACATGCATAAATACTGTATATATTGCAGTTATAACTTCTGGTGTAAAAATAATATATAATTTAAGATTTTGATTTGTATATCTTTTGCTATAAAATGACATTAACATGCTTTTCATTTCAGTAATTCAAATGTGTAGCTGCACCTTTGTTTAAAGGGTAAGTATGCATTGTGGGTTTATATTACATCATTGAATGCTTAAAAAAGTGAACGATGATTAATCGGCCCCATGTAAGTGAAAGCTTACAATGTCGAAACCTCAGAACAGTAATTTTTTCCAAGGGAAAAAAATCGCTGTTCCAAAAAAAAAACAACAAAAAAAACCCTTTAAAACATTACATAAACTGGGGGGCTTCACCCCCACACCCCCTACTTAAATATACCAACTCTGAGATCACACTACAGTGCCGAAAACAACAAAGTAATGGAAGCGGCCAAGCGAATTCTTTCCCAGGGAAAGAATTCACTTAAAAGCCACTTCACTATTTTGCCTTTTCATTCTTTTATGTTCGATCAAGATGCATTCGACAAAAATGCGTCTTCGATCATGTAATAGGAACCCTGCAGTGTAATGACATTTTTGGAGAGTCATTATGCCATCAATCCTGTCTGGCAATTTTTTGAAGAAATGTGAAATTGTTTTGGAGATTCACAAGAAGTAAAAGTAGTTTAAAACTGTCAGCAGTTGGGTGTAGTTCACTGGAGAATACTAAGCAACAAACAGGCTTATTTACTTTCTCTTCATTTCTTTTTCCTACTCTGAGATTCTTTCCACCTGCTCTTCTGTGTGATGCTACTTGTTGTTCCTAATATGTCCCTTCCATACAGCATTGACCTCTTGCCATTTCCTGCAGTCCTGCTGTCTTTCTGTCTATCTGCTTTCTTCAGTTGGCTCCATTCACGGCTATCTGATATATCTCATTTTGCTTCCCCTCCATGTCCAATAATTCATCTTCATCTTCATTTTCTATGTTCTCCCATACCTTATTCATTACAGTATGGGCATTTCCTAAAGTATTTCTTGCCTCTGTTTTCAACCCATTCCTTGCTATCTCATAATCTAGAAAAACAGTTTTTTGCTTTTGATCTTGAATGTGTAAATATGTTCCTAAAAGTCCTCAGCATCTTGCATAGGGTGTCAATGTCATGTAGAAATGTTCTTTTGTCCTCCAAAGGATGGACTTTAAATGCTTTTCCAAAAACTCCACCACATTCACCAATCTGCCATTTTGGTGTGCTTTATAATGTATATCCTCTCCTCCCTTGATCCAGTGCTCTAGTCACCAATGTAACTTAGCCACAAGTTTCTTTAAGTAACAATGTCTTTGTCTCACTTCTGAAGGTCACATTCATGAATTGCTGTCTTTTCTGTGGTTGTCGTTCTGTTTGATTTTAGGCTTATGAGCTCCATGATCATATTCAGTCTATACTTCAGACCCACATGGTCTGCATAATCCTAACTAACATAGGAATCACTGTGCAATTTTCTGTCTACAGACCTTCCCATAACTCTTCATTCCCATCTTGCTACAGAGCTTGCACAATGTGTCACACTTTACAGACCTAAACTCTACTTGGACGCACCGTTCATAACTCCAAAACTTATTTTTAATCATGGAGCAGAGCACATCCAAGTGGTCATCATCCTGAGGTTCAGTGGTGCCGCCATGATTAGTTGTTTTTGCCCAGCTGCAATCTAATTCAGATGAAACTAAAAAAAGTCATAGTGGAACTATATAGTGCTCATTGTCTAGTATTATTTTATAACCAACAAATATGCAGACAATTTGCAAATTCAAAACAAAAAGTATTATGTCTGCATCTAACTGAATTCAGGACTTTGCTTTAACAATCACCTACTAATTCGCCAGAATACCAGCTATGAAACTCTTCCAAAATTACCCATTGTATATGAACATCAGAACTGCAAAGTCAAAAGTCACATAACTGAAAGCATGGATAAGCCTTTACTAACACATCTGCACAATTATTTGGCAGTAAATATGTTCTGAATACTGTATACTGCTTGTTGTGGAAGTTCATGTATTTCACTTTCAAAGGTGCTTGTATTAAGTACACTGTTTCAGAAGCTTATTTGTACTGATGCTTCATTTTTTTCATTGTCAAGGTATGTATTTTTCTATTTGTTTTTGAAGCTTTTGTCTCCATGTCTCTACTGAAAATGGGTTAATTTGCCCAATTTGACTTTCCTGGTAAAGAAAAACAAATAAATAATTAAATAAATTGGATCAAAGTGAGTTGGCTAAAGGTAACCATGCACAAAGTATTTTTATTAATACCATTTGTTCATAATAGGTAAAATCCATAACTGAGCAGAAAATATGCCAATAGCCGTAAAGTATTTCCACAACTCATTTGTCAATATAATACAATAATTTCCATCAAGGGGTAAAGAGAGAACATCATTGTCACATTTTTTTCTTGAATCAAAAATTTATTTCACCATAGTTTCAATATGTATGCCATCAATATTACGTATGGCTAAAATTGCATTCTAATGGAGATTGGATGACATCATCAAACTGAGACTTCATTACTCACTGGAACCATGTTAAGTTTTATAGTTATTCAAACATCTTAGATGGTAGAATAAGTATAACAAAATATCAAAAATGACAGCATCCTGGACTGGACACAGGAGCAAACTTCTGTACAGGTAGTCATGTGGTTAAAATTTAACAGTCAATTTACATTAATATGCATAAGCATATTCATAACAGTTATAAATTATAAAGTATACATATATTATAAACAAATTATAGATGTATTAACTGAAATCAAAATGAATATATCATGTCAGACATGAAGTCCAGAAATATATTGGATAAGCCTTATTTAGAAGATAGGTCTTCAGCAATGACTTAAAGATACAAATAGTAGCTTTACCTCAAAGCTGGGTAGCTAGTAAATTCTATAGCCTAGGAACCTAGAATAACAGTGAATGAATTCCATATGCATTCTTATCTGATAATTAGAGATGGCAGGCTGAACAATAGGATTTTAACAGGTCTTTTAGGTAAATGATACACATGTCAGGTAGGGCAATGTATTTAAGCATAAAACCTTATGCATTTACCTCAGAGCCAGTGGCAGTAGTAGCAGTATCCATCAAGGCCCTGGCTACTAAAATTATGCACCTACTGCAAGTGGCCAAAATCAACACCAGGAATCTCAGGGTAGAGAACATTTCTGCAACTTGTCTTAACATACTAAAGCAGAAACAAATATTGTGAAATTCTTTGCTAGAATAGCATTGTCAACATTGGTGTTGTTCCTTGGAATAAAACATCAAAACTTAATGACTGTTCCACTGGGTCTTAAACTAGCAACTGCTTACCATGGAAATACCTAGATTTCATACATTAAGTGCAAATTCCAATGTATTCCCAACAGTTTGTCAGAAAAAAACATGACAGCCTAATGTTCCACTAGGTCCTTAAATGACAACTGATTACTGAGGGAAATACCTAGATTTCTTACATTCAGTGTGAATTCCAGGCTATTCCACAGATATAATTATAGGGGAAAGGTTAAGACCAGTGGAGGGAGTGTCTCAAGGCCATGTGTATGGTCTTTGTCTCAGTTTACTATTCCTTATGTAGTCAAATACAGCATCCAGACTGCCTTCAGTGGGATTAATCTCAGACATGTCAATGAGAGGAGTGAGATATAATGGCTGACTGCATAAGTGAGCAAACAGTAATGTAAATGACCAGGGTAAATCAAGAAAAGTTACCAAGAAACCATACATCTCAGATTCCTTAGCATCTTTGCTGTCTAATATTCTATCACTGTGATCAGCAGATCTCCAAACCTTACTATAAAATGCCTAGTGAAGTTACAGAAAGGTTCAACAGGTTTCTGTCAGTACTCAACAACTAGAATTAAAACAACCATTCAACATTTTACTTCTATGGATAGATACCTTTGCAAAAGTATGTAGAATTCTCAGTCACCCATTGGACACCAAAAAAACTAAGGAATGAAGTTAACCAAAGCAACAGTAAATAAATTCTGTAACCTGCAATCTTCCATCTCAATAGGACTTGCTATGTATTAATCAGCTATGTGCCATCTCTTAGATACTGTGCCACCAAAGCAAACATCTTCCAGAATAATTTGTCATTGCTGTTGCTTACGCCATTGCCCGTTATTAATAGCATTATATCCCTGTCACTGCACCTATTTTTTTTTTCCAGGACAAAGCAAAGCAACTGTCGTATTAACAATATAAACACAACCACCAAGCAAGATTTATTGGGTCTCCATCTGCTGCTGATTTTCCTTTAGAATTTCTCAGAACAGCTGCTTATACCATAATATATCTCACCCATCTGTTATGCAGATTACTGCAGAATGCAAAGTACCAAACATTCGAAAGGCATTCATATCAACCCTCCCTCCACCTCCCACACAACAAAGGTCATGCAACAGCAAGCATTCTGTTTTCATTTCTTCTTTCCTCTTAGTCCAATGGCACACATAATCAAAACATCATACTAAAAATCTTTACAAGGAATATAGAAAGCAAATAAACATGAGAAGACACCCTACATAGCTTCTATACAGCACCTGATCTCAGTATTGCAACCCTAAAAGTAACAAGATTAATTCTGAATAATCAAAATGAAAGTAACGTTGTTGGAGTCATATTTATGGAGTTTGTGAAGGCAACAGACATAATTACTTATGATACACTGCTTGAAAGACTCTAAATTTGTGGCAATACAATGGTTCTCTGTTATTAAGACAACAATTTATCAATCTTGTAGCCAGGCAAGCAACCATTCACACAGGTTACCAGCAAAGCTGTACCAAAGGCTGCGAACTGGGATGGGTTCTGTTTTCTATATCTGTTATTAACAGAATAAACCAGCCAATTTACTCCAGTGCACAAGTGAGTATGTTCTATGCATTACTGCCCAAAACCTGTAAGACATATAAATCTTTCTGCAAAACTCACTTTTTTTTTGATATTCATTAAATTACCCAATATCTGTAAATCATCAGTAACAGACTATACAAAGAACATGTTTTAGAGGAAAAATACCTAGTCATCATATTGGACAACAAACACAAACTATAACTAAATTGTTACTGTGATTAGTGATGTAAAAGACACACACACATACGCGCACACATGCACAGGCAGACACGCGCACGCTGGCACACGCACACACACACACACACACACACACACACACACACACACACACACACACACACACACACACACACACCTTAGCATGTTGTACAGAATAAAAACAAACCTGTTCACTTCCTGTAGACTTACACTGGTACACATTCTACTGTTACCCACCTTACAAATTTGCATTAATCCTTTCAATCAATTCTTATAAATCATTGCACAACAAAATGGAACTTAGAATGAGACATTACAGTATTCAGCACAAGTTCCTACCAGATTCCACCACTGTATCAGTATAACCTGCCTGTCTGTCTGCCCCTCTCTCATCTAATTCTATAACTGAAGGTCAAGTTTGTCTACAATGACTGAACCAATTAACATGTCCATCCAGAGGATTTTTTTTCACAGGTGCACAAACCTCCCTTAATGAAAGATCTTAGCATGCAACCTAAAAATGGTTATATCCTACAACAGATGCAGACTCCATATTCAGCTGCACAAAGATGGACATAAGATCAGCTTTGTAGGCTGCTTCTGTACCTGTGCCATATGTTCATTCACCTTAAGTCACATCTCATTGCATCTGTAGTGACATTGAAATTATTACCTTTTGAATATAATTTTTCTGCTAGAAAAGGGAAATTCTTCCCTTGGTGTTTTGGAAAACTGTGACCCCCCCTCCCCATTGGTTAAGATATATACGAACTCCATATCACTCAACAGAAAGGAAAGGGGAGAGTTCTAACCAGAGCTGTAGATTGCTAGTCTGGTGCCCTCTGCAGCTTGTCGGACTGACAACCCCTCAACCGGATGTTGAGGAGTAGAAAAAATATCTTTCAATCTCTAGCTGTAGACAGCTGCTTTCTACAAATGATGTAACAAGCACACACTTACCTTACATTCATTCCCTCAAGAGCAAATGCAGTATCAGATTTCATTTATAAAGCTGCAATATTTTCTCAGTTTCATTCATAAATAAATGTTAGTTCTGCACTTACACATCATTGGCACCTGTCAATTATGCTCCCTAGCATCTTACTCCAGGACCAAGTTTCCCGCTTCGCCCTACCCTAGTTATGGTACTGCTTCTAATGTTTAAAAATTCATTGTTTTGATGATTTTTAGATGGAACTGGTTCTGACTCAATGAAACATCATGCTTCCTGCTAAATGAACATAAGCACTTTGGGATATAAGCAGAGCCAATAAAATTGTGTTATTACAGGACTTCAGCTATACAAGTACTGATTTTAAAGTACAGTTTGGATAATATTTACACCAAAATATTAATAGATTTAATTGATAAAAAATAGCTTTGTTTAGGTAGTAAAGAGCCCAACAAGGTGATGCAATAGTATTTTAGACATAGTAACCCTGATATACAGGTAGTTTTCTTTTTCAGAATGTATTATTTTCACTACAGTGCCAAACCACAACACAGTTGTATTTAGTTTTAGACTTTAAAAGTTACAACAATAGGATATCTCTCTACCAAGTCAAAGTTTTGTGATTTCTGTAATGGAAATTATGATAAAATGAGTGATGTAATAGCTAAGTCATGTATCTAGATAAGACATGCATCTTTTATTTGGCTTGTGTACGAAAACAAGAGCCGGAGGAGTTGATAGACTCTATCACATGCTAAATAAATATATAGCCAAACCAGTTTCATTAAGACAGAAATATGCTTAGTAATTCTAAACAAATGTCTTTGGTGAGGATAAAATTTCAGCAAACTTTTGCAGCAAAACATGCATTATGCAGTCTACAATAACACCTCAACAAATTTAAAACTAAATGAAAGAAAAGACAAATATCTTTAAATAGTTGTAATCTTAATTTCCACACTGAAGTATGATGCAAACCTGGTTCCCAATGTCCATCCAGTCACTCATTTTGTAAAACACTTGTCCCAATGAAGATCATTTCGATAGAATGCTGAGCGGTGTACACCAGACTTTCCTATTACTTGTAGGAGAACTCAACTCACTCTGCCAAGGCTGACTGAAACAAAAGTAAAAAGCTTGAAGCAGCATAGTTCTAAGAACCAAAGGGACATGCAAAGCTGTCTACCACAACAAGGTCTGAATTCCAATAGATAACAAAGTTAAAGATATCACTAAAGTGGACGGTAGAAATCATGAATGTGATCTATTGTAAAGACAACTGAATGGTTTCCAACCGTTTATATGTATCTCCTCTCTCTCTGTTTGTCTTTCCCTTTCTGTCTCTGAATTTATATATGTATGTATGTATATAGGTGCACAAACATACACACACATACACACACAAACACATACACACACACACACACACACACACACACACACACACACACACACACACACACATACGCGGTACATGCTTGCACAAATACACATAAACAGTATATATCCCATAAGGTATTTATCAATAATTTTAAAATGGCAAAATAGGATAAGAAAACAGAGAAATAGCTGAGATAAAGTTCAAGAACAGTAGTTCTGTGAACCTAATAGCCCTCCAGAGGCTTTCATACGCTGAATCAGAAATAGTACTGCATTATTCCAAAACCCCCTAACAAACTTTGAACAGATATGGGCACATATAAAAAATACGGCAGCAAGCAGTTATAATTCCTGTTCACAAAAATAAGTCACCACACATCCACAGTAATTACTGATTCATCAATTTAACGTGCATATCTTTTGAAGTAACAGAAAGGGTGATTGTGGATCTGTTACCCAAAGAAATGGGAAGCCTCTTGCTTGTAGGTCAAAATCAGAGTGGGCTCATTAAGCAAAGCTTTTACTTTTTGAACTTGGTAATATTCTTTGAACAAGTGACTATTAATTCTTCACATCTTCGTATATTCACACTGCACATTTAGACTTAGAAAAACGTTTCACATCCACTTGCTCATCAGTGTCATAACAGGTGTTATACTTGAATTTGGTGCTGGATGATCATTGGGTTTTGTTCCCTCCCCAAGTGCATGGATTAACTTTCAGTACTGACACTGCAATGCAGCATATAACGAGTGCTGCACTCTTTGAGAGTACTGTCCTTTGGATGAGACATTAAACCGAGGCCTTAGCTGTCTGAGTTGGTCAGAGCTCAGGTGGATATAAAAAGATCTCCCAGCACCTACTGAAAATAGAAAGAGACATTTGCCTGATGCCTTGGCCAAATTTTCCCTAGTAGTACAGATACCACTGTGGGTCTCCCCTGAAAAGAGATCACTAGCTTAGTGGGATTAACCCAGTCAACAAAGAATAAATAAAATAAAATAAATAAATACATAAAATATATTAGATAACCTAAAGTTGTTATAAATGAAATAAATACATAAAATATATATTAGATAACCTAAAACTGTTGTAAATTAACTACTACTTTAACTTGATCAAAACTGATTACTTCATATAATACAGAGAATCAGATAAGGTAGAATACTCTCAGCTACTTTGCATGTAACTGGTATAATCTTAGACAGTGCATGAGACTGGTTTACTCTCAGACATGGTACATGTAATCACTATACTCTCAGGCACAGTGAACTTAACTACTGTACTCTCGGACACAGTGCTTGTAACCACTATATTCTCAGACACAGTGAATTTAACTACTATAATCTCAGATACAGTGGATATAAGTGGTATACTCTTGGATACAGTGCATGTAACTGGTATACTGTCAGACACAATGCATGTAACTACTATGCTATCAGATACAGTGCATGTAACTGATATACTCAGACACAGTGAATGCAACCACTATACTCTCAGACACAGTGCATGTAACCACTATACTTTCAGATACAGTGCACGTAACTGGTATGCTCTCAGATAACTGGTATGCTCTCAGACACAGTGCATGATACAGTGTGTATAACTTGTATACTCTCAGAGACAGTGCATGATACAATGTATATAACTGGTATGCTCTTAGACACAGTGCATGTAGCCACTATACTCTCAGACACAGTGCATGTAACCACTATACTGTCAGATACAGAGCATGTAACTGGTACACTCTCAGACATAGTGAATGTAACCACTACCCTCTCAGATACCGTGCATATAATTGATATACTATCAGACACAGTGCATATAACCACTACACTCTCAGACACAGTGAATTTAACTACAATACTCTGAGATACAGTGCATGTAACCAGTGGAGTACCATAGGACTAATTGTTGGGCGCTTACATATGGCATCCTTTAATTGGCAAAAAAGTGGGCAACAAATTCTGGTTATCGAAATATGCAGATGAATTGAAGAGGGGGAGCATTGATACATCCAAGTCATACATCCAATGTATAGTTATCCCCTTTGGAAAAAACATGTACCCATGAACTACCACATAGGTGGCAGGACACTAAACATCGAAAGTGTGATGAGAGACTTAGGGACACAAGTGGACAGTGGTCTCACTTTCGATAACCACATCACCACAACAGTCAGGAAATCCTTCTATGTGGCACACCTCATCACTAAGGGCTTTGCATCCAGAAAAAAGGAGGTCATTGTCCCACTCTACTCATCCCTCATTAGACCCATTATAGAGTATAATGCCCCATTTGGTATGTACCTCACAAGACATCTGCAACAGCTGGAAAGGCCACAGAAATACCTCACTAAAAGAATCACAGGCCTAAAGCAGATGCCATATGCTGACCGTTTAACAAAACTCCAGCTATACTCTGTGCTATATCGTCTACTCAGAGGTGATCTCTGCTTAACATACAAGGCCATGTCAAACCCTGAGCTGTTGGACATGCTCCACTTAAAGAAATCCCAATCCCTCAGAGCCACACATTCCAGGGATCTAAACCTTATCATCACAATGAACAAAACATGCTGGAGGGATAGGTTTCTGACCCAGAGACTCCCCATACTCTGGAATAGACTGCCCATACATGTCAAGCAGAGCGCCTCATTGGCCCTCTTCAAAAGGAACCTTGATGATTGGATGGGAGATAGGAAATTCACCCCGGGGATCATGTCAGTCACCCTGCTAGACAGGGGCCCAGAGAAGTAAATATTGTGGGAAGAAATTTCCAGGGAATTGTTATGGCTAGGCTTGCATAGGCCTTAGGGTTGATAGCCTAGTACCAACCTATGAACCTATAAACCAGTTACAGCCATAATGGTGGGTGTATCTAGACATTGTACATGTATAGTGTTCTGACAATTGCCTTAGGTTCAGCATAATGAAAGATAGTGTCCAATGTTTTGTGAAAAATGCCCTGCAGTTTGTTTATAAAACTGATGGCCATACACTCAGAAAGGAGGCTGCCATAAGGACCTAGGCATGTTTATAGGTAACCATCTAAGATTTGATCAAAATGCCTTTGCACTAGTTATGATGGTATTTGGGACAACTTATTTAATGCTAAAAGAAATACCAGAATTGTTTGGTGAAATAGCTCTTCTTTTTCAAACAATGCACAGCCAGTGGGACTAACAATAGCTGATTATCTCTTGCTACAGGAAATAAATAAATAAATATAAATGAGAGATCAGCCTGTGTTACAGTACATGCCTTTCCATAAAATTGCTCAATGACTGTCAATTTGGACAAAGGAAAAATAATTGGGGGACAACAGATTAAAATCAGGGATGTTTTTTAAATATTGCTCTGCTTTAAAAAAGTTAATAGGGTTTTACAACAACATGGATTTTCTGAACTACAAGAAGCATGAAACTAATGTATGGCATTACTGACTGACTGTAATTATGGATTATTTACCAGAAAGCCAAACATTTTACTAGGGACAGGGCAAAAATATGAGGTCATATCTGAAAAATTCTGGACAATTGAGAGATATGTTGCACTGTCTTCCTATATCTTAGAATCAGCTATCACTCATATTTAAACAATTCACCAGATTATCATGTCTGTGGTGTAGAGGGCTGAAGCTCTATCTATGACACTGAAGACCATGATTTGACTAGTTTTTTGACTGTATGAGAATCTGATAAGTGAGGAGAGGGGAATGATGAAGCATATGTGTTCTCTTATTTCTCAGGGTCAGTCTGCAAGGGCCTACAGAAGCATACCTAATGTCATGTTTCCAAGATAAGGCAAGGTTTCATTGACTCAAGACAGCCATCAGAGAAGTAAGCGGAGTAAGTGAGGAGTGTAACACTGCAGAAGCAGAGCATACCACCTTGTAATGGCCACTGTACATTTTAACAGGTGATAGCACTCAGCATGTTATGTGAGGCAGTGCATAGGCAAAGAAGCCTAACAGTGAACTGAAGTTTAATAGTCCCTTGTTTTTTGTAAAATGCGATGGCTGGTATCTCTGTGCGTCAGAGTGAGTCAGTAGTTACAAGCTTAGGGACATTAGGGGATGGGACGGTATCAGAGACCTGCCTAGATGTGCTTCATATAAGTGATGACTATGGTGAACAAAATAATTAAAAAAAAAAATACTCAGTGGTTTTAAGGCCAGTAATAGATACAGACATGGGGTTATGTGAGCAAGCTCCTAGAAAATCAGCAAACTGGGAGCTTGAGATTCAAGCGTATGGACCTATAAAACTTTGAGAATATATAAACCTATTAAACTTCAAGTACAATGTTTTGACTGCTAAAATAACCTCCCAATGAATCAAAAGTCATAGTCATTTTTTGAAAAGTGGTTTAAGCTACCACATCATTTGAACAAACTTCTGCACCTGTGGCATTCCTTTTATATCCATCTTCCATACATTTTGAATCGGTCTTCAAGCATTAACATATAGAAAGGTTCAATTGCCCATAGAAGAAATCAAAAAATATATTATTGACTAATGTGTGTTACTTGTGGTTTGCTATCAAAAGTGCGAACGGCACTCCGTCGACTGTCATATACTCGAACATGGAAGGTCGTAATCGGTAATGTCGAAGGCAAAATAATCAATCTAGGAATGGTTTTAACATGGGTCGAGGTAGGGGAGATGTTTGTAGTTTGGAATAATACTGAACACCTACCTTGACCCATGTTAAACCATTCCTAGATTGACTATTTTGCCTTCGACATTACCGATTACGACCTTCCATGTTCGAGTATATGATAGTCGACGGAGTGCCGTTCGCACTTTTGATAGTAAACCGTTACTTGTTGCACACATATAAAATGCATATACCTTATTAACTAAACTGTACTGTATGTAAAGTGCTTTTCTAATTTAATTCATTGCAAATGAATGTTAGCAAAACTTTTCATCTTACTAACACTGCTACACTCATCATTAATTATTTTATTATGTGAACATTGTTGTGTCTTTTGAAATGATTATTACTTTGATACTTGACAGAACATGTTTCTCATTAGATGTATTTATTTGGATTGTCTTCTGTGTATGAAAATACTGGATACTTATAAACCAAGCCTAGTATCTACCTATGAACCTATACGTGTGGATGGGAAATCGCAAATTCACCCCTGGGATCTCTTCTGTGTCCCTGCTAGACAGAGGCACAGTAAACTAATCTTAAAAGGGTACCTTCTGTGACCTACTTTACAGAGGCACAGTAGGCTAATCTAATGGGGAGGCATAAGCCAAATACACTCTGGCTAGGCTTATAAATGCCTTAGGGCAGATAGCCTAGTATCTACCTATGAACCTATGAACATCTCTTTTGTAAGGCTGCATGGCAAAAATGTGCAGAGCAAGTGCTCAGCAGTGAACAGTGTGAATGCTAATGTAGTAAAATATTGCAAGGAAGGCAAACATGAAACTACCTATATACCATAAAAATGATTTATTTAGTTAGTTGTTTTTTTGCCTGGGGTAACCCCTAATCCCTCTAATGTGGGCATCTATGCTCCTTAACCCTTCCACTATTTACATTTATACCAGATGTTTCTGCCTTGTGATAAGTAACATTTTCAAAGATACAGCAATCTCAGACTTAGTTATATAATCAAAGCCTTTTGCTCACACTTAAGAGTATTGAAAATGCCTTTGCCAAACTATTGTGCTCACCTTCTACGTTTTGCCTTGTGCTGCTCTTCCTGTGCTTGTAGATGCTACAGCTGATTTCTGGCAGTTGGCTAAGAGGATAAAGGAGCTGTTAATGAGCTGTTTCCTGTGGTCCACAGGTTTCATGTTTGATTCCCTCACACCCCATTGCATAACTATATTACTCTGAGCCAGCCACTTAACCTGACACCTCTCCAGGGATGAGTGTGAAAAAGGTCCATAAAGATCAATGCTCTACCCATGAAAACAAATACAAATCAAATAAAACAAATACATTTCTTCCCAAGAGTCTTCTGAAAAAGGGCTGTGACTATAGGCGAAAGCCAGATAACAAACATAAATAAATACACACATCTATAAACACTTCAGAATGATAAAAGGTTCACTAGATATTAAGGTACTCATGGAAAGTATTTGCCCCAGGTGCTGTAAGACAGTTTAGCCCGTGACAGCAGTATTAACTACAAAACAAGATTTGATTACTGGGAATGATGAAATCATCAACCTTTCTAGTTTACCTGGGCTGTCCAGAAAACTAACCCTTAATTTGGTCACCCAGATTTCATAGTGCAATGATAATATTTTGCTTGCTGCCAGTTTCTGCAAAAGAAACTACAAAAACACTCATCAGCCGATCTTCAGTATAACTGGAAAGTGCTCTGTATGATGTCTCCCTTCTGCCAGTCATAATGCTCACAAGAGGTGAAACACATGAAAATTAAAATACAAATTATGATCTGATAGTCACTGCATTTCATGGATTAGCTAATGACCCCTCAGACTGTGTATAAAACAAGACATATCAGCACTGACTTTAATGTTTTCACAGTGTATTAGGTGCTATCGATATAGTTTGCAGCTCCTTTGTCAGGCATCAGCTTGCTGTGAACTATCAAATTCACATAGGAATTTGAAATTTTGATGTTAAAAAGCCATATTTACTATCAGCTATGGGATTCCTTTATAGAATAGTCTAACAGAGATGAAGCAAAAAAAAAAAAAGTAAATTACAGGGCTGTGAGGGAGCACGCCATGTAGAAAGTGAGATTAGCTTAGCAGAAGCAGTGAACAGATCACCCATAGTACTGCACAAGTAGGTATAACGTCCATCTCAGTGACTAAGTTAGAGAATCCAGCCATAGGCAAACACCATAAATAAATGTTTTAACATGCACTGAATGTTTGTATAATAGCTTACTTGGTCCATTAAATAGATTTTTTTTTCAGTTTTAACTGGTAGCATAAGTAATTTGGAAAGGGAAACCATACACAGTTGCATAGATAATAGGCGGAGTTAGGAGGATGTGACTTTTACCTGCTTTTTTACCCACCCAGAACTAGTAACAGTAATACATGTGTGTGAGTAAAAAGAGCTGTTGTTATTGCAACTGATGAATAACACACCTCTTGCACTTTGTGGCCCAGCTTAAGTGGCAGAGGGCAATAAAGGCCCAGCAGTAGTCCAGGCTACCTGGCTTTGATTAGCAGTTTGTTTGACTGATGAAGCTGGCAGTAGAGGATGGACATGCCTATCCTGGAGGGAGGTGGGATATGGGGAACATCAGACAGCATCAGTCCCCTTGAAGGAGGGTTTATAATACAAAAGATTCCATCTAGGGAGAGGAGTAAGGCCGCCAAAGCAAAAATATCCATGTGGAGGAGGCATTGTGATCCTCACTGTGATGTGGTTGGTTCTCTTGGTCCCCCCTAGAAGTGAGTTAAGGCCATCATAAATTTCATCAAAGGTAGGATTCCATTAAGGACACAAGCAACCCTTATGGTTGCCTATGTGATAATCTGCAGACAAATCTTGCCTCTGTGATTTTGGAGGGCTTCCAACTACAGTGGAATGAGAGAGCTCAAGGCTAATTTCACAGAGGAATGAGTGGGCTAAAGTTTGATTTCATGGAGGAACGAGTGGGCTCAAATTTGACTGGGGAGGTTTGGTGGTTGGCAGGCGTGGGGAAAAACAACATGTAGAAAAAAATGCTTACATTTTGTGCAAGTGATCTCGGACATGATACAGAACATTTATGGACATTTATTACTTTTAGGTGCCATTTTTAGAATAACCACACTGTGTGCACATGACTGCAATATATTTGTGCCAGCAGTTGAAAATGGCAATATGGATCTATTCAGCCAAAAGAATGGCATTTAGTAAAACACAGTATCTGATATAGAAGCCTTACACTTTAGACTCGCCACAAATAACATTATAGTGTTTTGTCAATGCAGAACCATACTTTCATGAACTACAGCCAGACAACCTCAAAGTGCAACTTAAACTCTGGAAAGCAGTGTTATAGGTGACATTCTTAAAATGGAAGAAAAATAACGAGAGTAAGATGGAAGAAAGAATAATTTGACTTGTATGTAGAAAAAGACAGCATGTGCAACACTAAACAGAAGCTGTGTGGAGAGAGTGGGAAACACATCTGAAGCGGAAAAGGAGCAGAAAGAATAAGATAATGAATGTCTTATTCATTAACAGGTACTTTGGAGCAATGGGCATTGAAACCTAAATAAGAAAAGCAGTGACAATGTGGCCAGCTGTTTCCTGAATGTGCAGTGAAACATGGTTTTAATTATGTATTCTAGGCATGCAGAGGGGTTGTACTGATCACAAGTGGCTGAGGGTGGGGGGAGGGAGGAGGAAGATGTAGCTTCCACTGAGTAGGCTGTGTACTCCACACAGAACTAATTATACTTAAAAATATTCTTGTTTTTGTGATATTTTTATACTTTTAAAGATGCTTCACCAGTCAATTACTTGCCTTTTCTGGTGCTGGGCTGTACCCACAGAAATGTTAGCCAAAACAAACAGTGGTAACATCAGAGAAGACTAGCATGAAAGTTCCATCTGACCCTATACAGTCATAGGTTCATAGGTGTATACTAGGCTAATGTCCACTAGGGCCCTTAAAAGCCTAGTTGTGTATCCCAATGTGGCTAACAAATCTTATTTATTTATTTAGGGGGTGATTAACTGACTGCCTCTGTTCATACAAAACATAGGAACCAGACCGGGGTGAATTTCCGATTACCCATCCATTTGTCAAAGTGTAACTTAAATAGGGATAGGAAGGAAACTTACTTCACATAGATGGGGAGCATGTGCCACAGAATGGAAATTCTCTGAGAAGCACATCTATCTCTCCAAGATGTCCTGTTTATGTTGCAAGCAAAATTTAAGTTGTTTAATGTAGTAGTTATGATGCTTCTAGTTTTGCAGATGTGGAAAAGATTCAGCAAAACAGGGTCCAGGGTTGTATTGTATGCCAGGCAAAGATGACCTCTCAGAAGTCTGTATGATACTGAGTAAAGAGACATGGCTTTCAGACAGGGCTTTCAGGCAATCAATGTGGGACATTGTGTTTACTCTGCATTCTTTTTGTAAGGAATTCTTCTGACACTGCTATCAGTGGACATTATCAGGAAAACTGATACTCTAACAGTCTTAGTATCTGAAACATTAGAAGACACAGGACAAATGAAGACTGCCACATCTCTACATCAGAAGAAAATTGAGATAATATGCCACTACAACATTGCTTTTGGGAGAAAGCATTGAATCTTCAAGAAAATATTATTGAAGACTGTAGATCATCAGTAATAGCTGCTCAATGTGGGAACAATAAACTTGCAAACATGGGAAAGGGGCAAAAAAAGAATAATCTGCAGTCAGCTGGACTCAAAAGGGATACAGAGATATCTCATGTTTATTTGAAATGTTCCTGGGCATAGCATTTAATCTTTAAGAGGGACATTTTGTCACCAATGAGTGGGCACATAGAGCACTGTACCCCTCAGGTCCCAATCATGCTTTATAAAGACAAATTTGTTTTACAATGTTACAGTATGTCAGTAAGGACTATTATCTGCAGCAAGTGAGGGATGCCCTTCCCTTTATGTAGCTCAAAGGCATGCCTGTTTTGAGACTGTGTCATAAGATATAAAGCAGGACTTCTTATGCATCCATGCACTCAGCATGTTATATGAACAATATACCCATAACCATTAAGTATTCATCTGCTCTGTACTTAAAATGGAAAGGGAAAAGTCACCTTTTTGATTCTCCTGATACCAACTATTATTTTTTTAAAGCCAATATTTTGCCAAAGGAGGTGCCTAATGATAAATCAATGACATGCCCCAAGTTAAAATCCTGTGCCACAGACATGGGATGCAAAGATCCAAAAAGATAACAGGCCTGTGGATATTTGCTGCAATCCTGGTGGCCAAACTAAGTCCATACTTGCAGAACCCTAACAGTGGGGACAACATAAAAAGTCACTATCAACCTAGACTGTCTTACTGACAAATTACTGGTGCAATGACTGCTGGATTCACGAGTCCCAACCAAGAACATGTGCAAGATTTTTACACCACATGAAGAGATGGATACAACCAAAAGTAATTAAAGAAGGAGGAAGAGCAGCTGCACACTTCTTCCAACAAGTACCTAGCCACAGGAATAAAATAATATGTTTGGCCCATTCACAAGAAACAGCCTAAGAATCTCAAAGCTGAGTTTTTTTGATGCGAGAGGCCCTTTGGACTTTATCCTAAGGTCAGGTCAGGGCTGACTCTTAATAGTAAGTTGTTTTTCATACAACAGTGGAGTAGTAGCACTGTATAAATGTATATTTAACTCAAATTAAGCTTTTGGTTCATTTCTGTAAGCTTACCATTGTGCAGCAGTGCAGATAGTCATTCTAGTCAGCATTTCATGTTTTGTAAGTAGATTTGTCAACAATGGTTTTATGTATTGGTAATAATGTTGACATTAAACTCCACATTCAAGAATCTTGGTTCCTTTTTTTTTTTTTTTTTTTACTAAAACTAAAGTTTATTTCATGTGTATGGTCAAATTAAAATAGCTTGAATGTATTCCAGTACACTAGGAAAATTATTTGATGGGCATGCTGTTAAAAGTCTAAAATCACCCTCACAAGTGAGAGTGCTGATCCCAGTGAGACCTAAATTTGGTAGAAGTTACAAAAATCCCTAACTGACTCAAGGGTTCGACTGGCTTTAATTGTGTTTAACTCTCCCTAGTCAGTCAAATCAGTTTCTTTGCTAATTTTGGATACAGCTGTGAAAGTTTAATTCAGACAATTTCTGGTATCAATATCTGGGAGTATAATGTGATATCAGTTGCTAGCTGAACCCTTCCAGCTACCCTAAACACATTAATGATTAGCAATGATCAAAAAGACTATGAAGGATTTCAGATTAGCAGATATGGAGTAGATTCACCATCTCCTAGATACTGAAATCATATTCACCTCACAAGTACAATTAAATTCCAGTAGATTGGACTACTGGCAGGATTCTGCTAAGGGTATCTACTTCATTCAACCTGTGGAAGTTTGCTCAACACTTTCTGGAATTCATAAATTCCAATGCCCTGGATCAGCTTGTCCATACCCCCACCAGGGGAAGCAATATCCCGGACCTGGTCATTACCAATATGGACAACCGATGTTCCACGCTAGAGGTCAAGTCCTCACTAGTCAGATCTGACCCCAAGCTAATCACCCTAGACATCACTATCTGGCCCCCACCTTCCATTAAGGAAACCACCTAAAAAGCTTCCCCAAAGCCAACTTCATGCTTCTTAAGACAGAAGTGGCAAGCTTCACGACACCCATACAGACAGAAAATCGAGGTACGACTGCTGAATCCTATACAAATGCACTGTATAAGCACATACACAAGTGCATGGATCGTGCCTTCCCCAACAGAACCAAGATGCTATCCTCCATAAAAAGGAAGCCAATCTGGTGGACCCCTGCCATAAACAAACTCTACAACAGAAGGAAGAAGCTGTTGCAAAAACGGGTAAAATCCTCTGATTGCAAGAACTTCCTGGTCAGCCTCAGTAAGAAGCTGAGATCCTTCATAAAATCCTCCAAAGCTAGTTATGAAAATAAAATCGCCACTGATTCTAAAGAGAACCACAAAGCATTCTACAGCTATATCAAAAATCTCAATGGCGACATTCAGATTTGCTCTGAGCTACAGCACAATGGCACTAAATATACAGAACCAACTGATTATGCCAACATCTTGGCAGACAGGTTCAGTGCAAACTTCACCCCAACCTCACCCTCCCAAAGGGCCCATCACTATAACGGAAGAATGCAAAGCCCCTGTAATCATGGCTGCACAAATAAATACCACACTCTCCAAAGCCAAGAACACAGCATCCATGGGACCTGACAACATCCCAGGCTAAGTTCTGCACGAACTACAGAATGAACTGGCACCCCACCTAAGTACCATGTTCAGTCATAGCCTCACTTCAGTCTTTGTGCCTACTGAATGGTGCACAGTGATGGTTATTCCTCTCCACAAAGAGGGTGCCACCATGGACCCCAGGAACTATCACCCCATTAGCCTGATGAGCCTGGTCTGCAAGGCCATGGAACATATCATCTTGGAGCTTATAAACAAGGACATAGGTAACCTCCAAACGCTGGACCCCACTCAGTTTGAGTTTGTAAAAAGTAGGTCATGACTCCTAAACCTGATTGACTTCTTTGAAGTAGTCACCAGAGCCATGGATGAGGGTAAGGTGGTACACACAGCTTATCTTGACCTCACCAAGGCTTTTGACACCCTCCCCCACTCTAGAATTATAGATAAACTCACTAGACTGGGCATAAATCCCTATATCACAAGATGGGTGGCCAACTGGCTCACTGACAGAACCCACACAGTGAAAGTAGCCGGCTCCAAATCCAACTTCAGACCAGTGACTAGTGGAGTACCACAGGGCTCAATCTTAGGTCTTCTCCTGTTTGGCATCTACTTCTTAGAAGTCCAGGCTAATGCAACAGGTCTTTGGCTAATGAAGTTCGCAAATGACTGCAAACTAGGTGCCATAATAGAATCGCCTAATGATGTGGACATTCTACAAAGGGGCCTCACTGAGACTGATGCTTGGTGTCAAAGTCATGGCCTCAAGCTCAATGCCAAGAAGTGTATTGTCATCCCCTTTGGGAAAAACACTGTACCCATGAACTGCCACATAGGCGGTAGCCTACTAAACACCAAAAGTATGATGAGACCTTGGGACACAGATGGACAGTAGTCTCTCCTTTGATAATCACATCGCCACAGTAGTCAGGAAATCCTTCTATATGGCACAACTCATCACAAAGGGGTTCACCTCCAGAAAAAAAAGTGGTCATTGTTCTTCTGTACTCATCACTCATCAGACCCATTATAGAGTACAATTCCCCATTTGGCATGTACCTTGCAAGACATCTACAACAACTAGAAAGGCTGCAGAAATAACTCACTAAGAGGATTACCAGCCTCAAACAGATGCCATACACAGACCGTCTCAAAAAACTCCAGCTCTACTCCGTCACTTATCGCCTACCTCTGCCTAACATACAAAGCCATGTCAAACCCAGATCTGTTGAACATGCTACATTTAAAGAAATCCTAATCCTTCTGAGCCACATTCTCCAGGGACCTAAACCTTGCCACCACAATAAACAAAACATGCTGGAGGGATAGATTCCTGTCCCAGAGACTTCCCATGCTTTGGAACAGACTACGCATTCATGTCAAGCAAAGATCCTCATTAGCCCTCTTTAAGAAAAATCTCGACAATTGGATGGGAAATGGGAAATTCACCCTGGGGATCACTTCTGTGGCTAGACAGGGGCGCAGGAAAATAACTTTCTTGGGTGGCGAAAGCCAGGGAACTTTTTTGGCTAAGGTTATATAGGCCCCAGGGCCCATAGCCTAGTACCTACCTATGAACCTATGGCCTGCTTCTATGACAGATCATGTCATTGCCTCCTTATGCCTAGAAGCCAGTCAGTCATATAACAAATCAAAATTGTGGTATATGGGCATACTAATTCTTAAAAATGAAGAGAGTCTGAATGTCACAGAACAGGGTATGGACAGTTTTGTTAAGTTAAATCTGTGCGATCTGGTTAGAATTTGTTAAAATGTGAAATGCAGCACTGTTCGAAGAGGGGGAAAATGCTTGCCATGTACAAATGGCATGAAAGAATGTTGCAATTAGAAGAAGCATTCATTAGGATATGAAAAGTATGTAAAAAGATCAGATTTAAGGACAAACAGGCAGTAACAATATAGGCTTACTCACAAGACCTTAAACATTATTAATTTGCAGAAATCACTGTTATGCTTGAAACAGGCAGCCACATGAACATGGACATTGGGGCATTGGTTCAACAAACTGGTTGTTTATATGCTTAAATAGTAAAGATCGCAAACTTCCATCACAGGGCCTATCTCGTCCCCCAGTGGTAAACCAACAATAAACATGTAGGCTATCAACAGGATTTTAATACAACTTTGTCAGTTATTGCTTCAACACCCAAGGGTAAACCTACAACAATGCACAGCCTGTTAATAGGAGTTTAATGCAGTTTTATCACTCATTGTATACTGACATCATCTCATAAGATGAAGCTTCTAACGGCAGCCTACTGCACTTCCTTGCCCACATTTCACAGTATTTCATCTGTGTCCTTCCTCTTCCCCTCTTTCATGAAGAAGTCCAATTAGTGGTTATGCATTCTCCTAAAGATAAAGTCCTAGATACTGATGGCCTTAATATTAAATTGCACTAACAGGCCCTTATCCATTTTACTCAAGATTTAATGACAATGTACAATTCATTCCAATTAGAAGGGCAAGTTAATACCTCTTCCCTTGCATCTGTCATCATAGCATTACCAAATCTGTGAATGAATGCCACCTTAGTATTAAACTATAGGTCAATTTCTTTCATTAATAATGGGTTTAAAATGTATGCCAGAGTCCTGTGTGACAGACTGAAACAACTATTGTCATAATTTATTAATGCTGCTCAAGTGGAGTCTATCCTTTAAAGGTCAAGACTGGACACTACAAGAACTTCACTATTACTCTTGCAAGTTTTAATACATGCTCTCAGACTAAACACATTCACTTAAATTACTGTGTTATTAAATATGGCTAATTAAATGAACACTGTTATTATACTCATGCTGTTCAACAGCTCTTCTGGGCTATTAGTTGCTCCCCCAGGAGTTAGCAGCCTGGTCACTCACCTCGTTTGTCCCACCCTACCTACAGTACTAACTAGCTGTAGGGATATAGATGTGCCTTTATTTAAAAATTGTGTGTCTGCTCTCCAGTCAGGAAACTATGGAAAATACAGACAGGGTTGTATCTGAGTTGTTTTCTATGGACTGACAGCTTAGTAAAGACTTTTATTTAACTGTTATCAATTGCCAACAGTAAAAATACCTTTAAAAAGTTGGCTAATGGCTTTAGCAGCAGTTGTAATGACAGAGTGGACATCTCCTGTGAACTTAAACCTTCCAGATTGCAATTCCTTTTGTGAAAAATCAAGTAAAGAAATATGCAAACTTTGATAAATTCTTCAGTGATTTGGTCCTATTTGATTTAAATATAAAAATGACAAAATGCATACCACTATGGAACTCCCAGATTGCAACTATAAAGAATTTTCCTTATTAAATTATATGCATTTACTATTAAACACTATTTGATAAAAAGTGTTAGAATTTGTCCAGTGTGAACTTTAGCTATGTAACTGTTGTGCTTACTGTTATTTTTAAATTGTTTAGTGCTTGGTTTTGGCTAATTTTCTGTATCCACTTCCTAATTCCTGAATATATAAAATTATATTTGCTGTAAAAATGACCTTAATTTAGCTCAAGACTGCTGCTCTGTGATCTTTGTCATCCAGCTGGAGAATATGGTGTAAGCAAGACAAATGTTAGTGACAGATGTAAAGCATAATAAAATGCTAAACATGTAGTGCTCAAACTATTTAAATAAACCCAGAATGATTACCGCAGAAAGGTCAGAGAAATAAGAATGCAGAGATTTATCCTTCTGAACAGGTGGTAATAATGAACTTGTAACCTTATATGGACGAAGGAGGCTTAAGCATTTGTGGCAAAACAGATCTGCAAACAAGTGACGATTTGCTCAATATAATACTAGAAGGCATTATGTGTCTTGGCCAGTGCTACTGCGTGATGGTTACTGATACATAAGCAGTTTGTTACAGCTTCAAAGAAGGGGTGGATTATATGAGTCATCCATGGGATTAAGGATTCCACTGAGAAGTCACCTAATGTGAACAGTAAATTCTATAGCTAAAGCTGTGACTTACATATAAATCAAGATCATTAGGTAAGAAAGCATTTTTCTCACAAAACACTTAAAGACAGCAGCACAGTGGAGTTGAATTGTTAATAAAAACTACATTTTTTAAATCACTCTTCCATAGCTAGAGAGTGGGAAGGCATGCATTTCCAGGCATCATTTGTCTGGTTGTTCATGAATTAAGAAGTGGTTACAGGAAAAAACAAAATGGCAGCCTCTGAAGATATCCCTCTATATGCACAAGTTTTAAACATACTTTAACTATCTACCCCTCATGTGATGCAGAGGGATCAAGCCCTACTGTGACCCAGATGACCTATGTTCAACTAGTGAGCATGGGAGCCAGTGGGAACTGGGTGAGAAGATGGAAGTGAGCAATATACAGCTCATCCATCTTGGGTTATGAAGGGGGCTTGGCCTGCTGATTGCAAGGTACTTAGTGGAAGGTCTGTCCAAGGAGTCTAGACCAGAAGATGTACTAATGAAGCACAGTCATGTAAATTAGGAAGCAGTCACATGGTACTCTCCCATAGATTGGCAGCTCTAGCATCCCTTAGATGCTGCTGAATGGTGTTAGGAGCACCTGTTGCTGTAGGATGGGACCCTGATATCTGCCTGGATGACAGTCCTATGATCAGTGCTTGTCTTATGGGAGAACAAATGGGTCACTGATTGCTCTTCCTCCATCAGGAATGCATGGGCTAATAAGTCTGGGGGAGGGAGGCCAATGAAAAACAGGCAGAATGGCTACAAAAAAAGGATATATATATATATATATATATATATATATATATATATATATATATATATATATATGTGCGTGTGTGTGTGTGTATAGAAACTTGAGTATATTTAAGTATACATAGCAAGGCATGACAGCAGTCTTGTTGGATTGGTTTAGAGATAACACTGTCAGTGTCCACATTTCATTCAGAGCTAAAGGAAATGAGGCATAATTCCTACAACTCATTTGGAATGTGCAAGAGAAGTTGGAAGATGTGACTGTAGGTTCCAAAGAGCAAACAGACTCAGATTTTGGCAGAGTTATTTCATGGACTGGAATTAAAATCATAACTGAGGGTTTAGGAGAAAAATCAATTTAGCAGCCGATAGCTGCCATAGCATACCAAAATCAACATCTCACCCTAGTTCATGATATTCATTATGGTGTCATCTGTTCATAAAGTAAATCAAAATGTGTCCTACAGGCAGCTTTTCCTGTTGTACACTTGAATGGAAACGGTAGTACCTGGCAGGGCAGGTAAGCAGTACCTAACAGTAGGTAGGATAGGGCCTAAAACAAAGGTTTCTCCTATGCCATTTCATCTCACCAAGAATCTGTCTAGAAAGGGAACCACAGACATGACTGTGCCACATAATATTTAACAGGAAAGGGTTAATGCTTATGGCAGTGCACCACTTTCATGTAAATGTATTAACCGCCATGCATAGAAAGTATGAAAAGAAGGAAATGGAAACCTAGTCCGTACAATTGTCACATAAACTGTCTGCTGTGATATTTTCTGGCTAAAAGAAGCATCATACCACCTTTCACTTGACTACGGATTACAAGCAAATAGTCTGACCCTAGTAACAAGGGTCAGCACAGTAATTATTTCTCCTAAGATGATTATGCTCCTTGTGATGCCCTCTCGACTTGCAAAATACTCCAGTTACATTTGAATGTCTGTCTAATTGCATCCTGGGAAGGATTGCTTATTTGAATGCAGACTTATATAGATGACACTGATGCTTACATTTAGCCACGACAGAATCAATACACTGTTCAGCATAACAGGTAGACAATGAGCATTTGACATTTAATGGCTGAAAACTGAAACTAAAACACTATTTTTCCAGAGTATACTGATTTATTTGACATCTAGAGGTCAGCAATTTCTGAGACAATGATACAGAAGAAAAAACATTTCTTAGGACAGAACTGCATACTCGACTACTTTCCTCACTCTAGCACAGTGGCCATATGTGGGGAAGACCACGAAACAGCCTCACTATTGATTTTCAATCAGCCAGGAGTATTCCATGTATTGATTTATTAACTATGAATATCCCATAGGCACAGATGCACCATTTCTGGAGGTGACCTAAGGGCAATTTATTCTTCAGTGACTTGTTCAGAGTCACACAGTACATACGTGGAGACTCAAACTCAAGACTACAGACTGCTGACTATTGGTATCTCATAGCTTTAATTTTCTTCAGAAAACTATCAGAATTTAAAGATGATCAAGGAAGTTGCACATGGATTCACTGCATCAGGAGTCCATAGCATACATAGATGATCCAGAATATGGTGCAGCAATGTTTTTAAGCCAAGTTGAAGTGCAGAGGAAAGAGCTTCCTGTGTTGTACTCATATAAGAGGCTGCTAGTTAAAGGCAAGCCTATTCCAGAACAGAAAATAAAGTGTTTGTATAGTCTGGCTCTAAATTTAAAGCCCGACATTTATGACAACAGGCAAGTGGTCACATATAATAAGCATATCATCATGGCTGCTAAAAATAAAAGTAACATCAGGGGAAGGAGGTTGCACCTTAGCTCTGCTTAATCCAGATATTCTCAATTGATCAACATGGCACCATTAAATGATGCAAAGAGACACATCAGCTTTGCAGGATATTATTCCCAACTGCACTTTAACTGTAGAATGAACTCATATATCTCCTTTGTAATGACTATCTGACCATTGATAAAGCTCAGAACAGTCTGTTGAAGCTTCAAAAACTACAAAATCCACTACTGAATGAAGAGGGCATCCCATGAACAGCATAGATGGAGTCCAGTTAGTAGTAGCAGGAACAGTATTCTGCTATATCAGCAAGAAATTGGCTAGTTTTAGCTGAAAGATAAACTTGTCATTCACCATGATATGAAGTTCTTGCTTATGACTTTGCATAAACCACTCAGCAAGACTATTACTTGTCAAATGACAAGAGACAGACATAATATGTTAAATAATATTTTTATGAAGGAATGTTTGGAAGTCAGCTACTGTTAGCCAAGTGTCATTATCACTTACTAGTTACTGTGGCAGTCCTGTTCTAGAGAAAGAGGTTCTTATTAGATAACTTGTGTGGCCAGAAGAAGGAGAGTTCATGATAAAGACTTCCAGCCATTTAGAATATGTATTCTATCACCAAAAATTTTGTCTCCATAAATCACCTACCAAAATCAGTAGGGATTTGCTGCCAGGGGATGTAGGCCATTCCCACGAATGCAGTGAGTGCATGCATTTTTGCTTGTTCCAGATAATCTGGCAGCCAGTACAGTTCAGTGCCAACTGTTATATCACTTTATCAGTCCTTAAACACCACACATAACTTCCAGCCAGTGCCTTCACTTTACTATTCCAAGATGACCTTGATGAAGTTTGTCTACCAATACTCTTTGATGTAACATAATAATGAGTGTTATAATACTTAACCCTCACATTACACTAACATTTAGGGTATTCTTACTTCAGATAGTCAGCAAGTTGAAATTTATGTCAGGCTGCCCAGACATTTTGTGTCATAATATATACTTGTGATAAAACCTAGTCACAACTGATTTCTGATTTCATTATATCAGCTGTAACTGATAGACTCTTAATTTGAATGAAAGAGAATATATCCAATGCTTCTTCTTCATCATCATGTTTATCATGCAGAATCTCTAATGACAATGAAGATAATGTACCAGCATTTGTATGACATACAGAATGTTTATACTCCATTTTGTTCTTGTGTCTACTTAAGAACAATGACCATCTTTGTATTCAGACAGCTGCTGTGGTAGAGATTCCCTTTGCAGGCTTAAAAGGGTGACCAGCAGCTGTTGGTTTGTAACAGATGCAAATTATCTGTCAAATAAATTTGGAGAAAAGTCTTGACACACCACAAAAGACTTGGTGCCTTTCTATCAGTTTGGGCATAATTTTTCCTCATCTGCAGATAAGGAAGCAAATGGTATTGGAGTCCACTGCCATCTTCCATGACATGCATCATTATTGCTCCTCACAATCCAGTTTCAGTAGTAGTGATGTGTTAGAACTGTAACATATATGGCCAACCTCATGGTCTCAAGAGGTTGTTTAGTCTTCCTCCAGGATGTACCGACTTGCAACATTCAGAGTATGCAATATAGCTGCCAGGTTTGGTAAAAAAATATCTAACATAGTAGTGTACACGGCCCACAAAGGATCTGCTGTGTGAAACATTTTCTGGCTGTGGAGTCTTTAGTACAGCTGAATTTTGTCCCAAAGCAGTCCTTGGGCATCTATAACATGCTCATAGTATTTGACACCAGGCTTTAAGAACTTACATTTGTCACATCTTGCACTTATCCAATAATCCTCTAATCTCTGGGGATTTTCTAAGTGCTCCTTATCTGCGCCCCAGTGATGATGATATTATTAAGGTGATACTGGGAAGACTTCCCCATAGCTTGCTGCCAGATAGCTAGGGTGGAATAACTATCCCCTAAACACCAACTTGTTGTAATACTAGAGGCCTTTGATGGTATTCTTGGATCATCATTGAATCATTTTCCATCTCCATCTGGAGGTAGGTATCAGCTAAGTTCATCATCAGAAAATGTTGTCCACCTGATAGACCAGCAAAATGTCCTTGATTATTAGATAATGCTCAGTTTGAAGTACTTAGTTAATCTGACTTTCCAATTTTCTTTACTATAAGGAAGAAAGGGTCAATCAAGCACTCCAGTCTGCTCTTGAACTATTCATTCTTCTTCTACCTGGTCAAATGCCTTGACAACCAGTGGACAGAGAGCACTTGGTACTGGGATGTCTTGAAAAGCCATGAAAATACATTTTCTTTTAAGCACAACAGTATTATTAATGTTCTGCAGAGTACAAGTGTCAGTTTTAAATAAAGGAACAGCATTTTCTAATATACTCTTTAAATTTTCAATAGTTTTCAATACAGCAGGCCATGCCTGAAGGTTGTACATCTCCATTAAATCAAGTATCAATTTTCCTAGTCACTCACATAAGGGTGCACCACAATTTTGTATAATGGACAAGTCTAACACTTCCCAATAAGTATGAATCCAGAGCTTATTTAAACAATCCTGTGCTGGTTTGTGAGTGACTGTGCAGTTGCCTGGTAAGAAAAGATTTATTTTGATTTATGTTTTTACCACTATTTTTCACTGTTTGTAGGAAGAAATGGATTGCTTGTAGACAATAATGTTTACTTTAATTTATATTTTGTTGTTTACTTCTAATTTTCACTGTTTGCTGTTAGAAAGGGATTGGTTTTAGACAGGCAAAGTCTAGGCATCCTAAGGGGCCTGGTCAGCTACGAATTTGCACATACTGCAGAGAGGACAATCCAGAGCTTTTCTAAACAAAAATTGTTTTTGTTGGTGATTGACTGTACAGTTGTCTGGTAAGAGAAGATTTATTTTGATTTATATTTTATTTTTACCACTGCTTTTCACTGTTTGTAGGAAGAAATGGATAGTTTGTAGACAGGAAGGTTTACTTTGATTTATATTTTATTGTTCACCTCTAATTTTCATTGTTTGCTGTTAGAAAGGGATTGGTTTTAGACAGGGAAACTCTAGACATCCCAAGGGGCCTAGTCACCTATAAATTCACAAAGACTGCAGACGGGGGAATCCAGAACTTATCTAAAACAGTCTTGTGCTGGTTTGTAGTTTATTGATCTTTACTGTTAAAAAGAGGTGTGACAGTGAGCTATAGTGAGTAGAAGCTACAGTGCACATGTGTGCATGACGTAATAGAATTCCAACTTTTGTACGGCTTTCACAACTGGTATGGTCAGAGCAATGACTTTATTCTGCTTAATTTAATATTTAGTTGTATATTGTTAGTGTGATTTTTCTCATAGAAATTTAAAATCTCTTCGACTTCTGTGGCAACTGATTTTTATAATTTTCTTTTAGAATTCTGTATTCATTTGTAGCTCAAAATGGATTCCTTAAATGAATATGCTATTAATGATTTGCTAAAGCATAGGTATCTTTCACAGTGTACTAAATATCGTATATATTTAAAAGTAGCACTTGATAACACTGTTGATCTGTGTTCCTCATGTCAAAAGTTGGATGATTTGTTTACTATTAGTAGTAGTAATTACAAACTTACTAATGACGATTGCACTTCTCCAATCGGCGCAGCTTGGATAACTGTTGTTATATATATTAATGACTGGACTGATGAGATAAATAGTGTTAGACAAAGAGAAAACCGAATATATTTAGGAAAGGAAGCCTATTATCAGTAAAGATCACTCAACCACTAATAACTAAAATAATATCACTGACAACTTCAAGATTCTGGATACTTATTTAGCAATCTGAAGATTCACAGCATATACAAAAAAATAGAAAAAAAAAAGAAATAAAAGGCGAGGTTCACACAAATAACAAGGAATAAAATGATTGATGTATATAAAGCAAAGAATACATACTAAAAAAGACACTTCTTAGTTATGTAACACACAGATTACAGGGAATGATAACTTTTTGTTTTCTACCAGAAAACCTTCAGTCTACAGAAAAAAATCACTTATCCAAAAGACAATGTAGAAAAAAGAAGTAAGTTGCAGGTGAAATGGAAGAAATCAAAATTGTACATGGAAGGATTGAAGAGCATTACTCTAAGAAAAAAGAGGAGAAAGAAAGATGTTGACAATATGGCTCAAACTGTGGATGTACAAAGCAAGCTGGATGAGAACTGAATGCTTGCAAATGTAATAAACAATGAAAACAGTGCGATTAATAAGACTAATGGTGATGACAGTAATGCCTATCTAACAACTGCTAGAGAAGATATTACTGAATTAGAAGCTGGAGATTCTTCAGATCTGTTCAGTAAAGATATTCTTGTAATTCATTAATTAGAGGAACTGATACTTACATTTGCAGACAAGATAATGAACATAATGAAAATAGTGCTATGCTTGCCAGGAGCAAGAATAGAGGATGTGAGAAAGGCCTTAGAATGCTTTAATATAAGGAAGCATAGATCTGTTTTTATTATTTTTGATAGAAATGATCTTATCCACAAGAACTCTCTGACTATTAGTATGGAAACTACAACCCTCCTAGATAGCCATAGTTTGTATAGTTTTTAAGGATGTATTTTTCACAAATCACATATAGAAAGGAGAATCAGGTCACAGTGAATGAAAATATTTTTTTTTGGTAAATAACTATATGCAAAAATGTCCCATTTTAAAAAATGGAAATGTGTACAACATCCAAACCTAATTTTTGGCACACGTGTTTAGAGGGATGGTGTGTACCTGTCAAGATCAGGAAAGTGAATTTTTGCAGCAGATATTTTGCAATATTTGACAAACACAAGGCAGGATTTTTACCAGGTCAAAAATTTAACAGCTCACAGATTGCAAAATTTGATGCGTGTTTGATGGTTGTTAATGTTAGGAGCATTAATACTAAAGTTTTTATTGGAAAATTTACAATGTCCCCACAAGATTGATGTTGTTATTGTTTGTGAAAGATGGTTAAAGAAGAAATGACTGGAAACCAGTTTTGTCAGGGTATAAATATTTTTACCATAACAAACAGGTCTATATTACAAGATCGAAAATACTGGAGAGTAAACTGCTTAAACATCGAAAGTGCTGTACCTCAAAGTCGCTCTTGTGGAGGGCTGCACCCCCCCACACCCCTCGCTAATTATATATGCCAACTCCAAGATCGCACTACAGTGAGGAAAGGGCAAATTTTCTGATCTTCACTGTACTGCGATCTCAAAAAAAACACATCAATAAACGACATTTCTGATGTTGAAGCCATTCACTCTCCAGGCTGTTCGATTTTGTGACAGGAACCAGTAACAAACATCCTAACTATGCAAAATGGATCCAAACAAAGCAAAGGGAGGAGACACAATTAGTAATAATGCTCTGAGAACACTCCAACATGAACTTACACTACATTTTATCTGTAATTTACTAGGTCCTATAAATATGGAGAGATTCCTCAAGATTGAAGATATGCACTTGTTAAATCTGTCTTTAAGGGAAAAGGGATCTGGACAAATGTAAGAGTCATAGACCCATATGTTTGCTTTCATGTTGTGGAAAAATAATGAAGAAGGTTACATTGGATAAATTATTGTCAGAAATGGAAAGGATAGGAATTGAAACTATATATCAGCTTGCATATTTTAAAAATAGAGCTATTACCACCTGTAACATGATGTTCAATAACAATATAATAACAGCTATGAATGAAAAATTGTGCTGTGATGTAATTTATATAGATTTAACTTCAGCATTTGACAGGGCTGTACATAAAACACTGATAAATAAATTAGAACAACTAGGTATTGGTGTAGTCTTGATAAGATGGATAGCTACGTGACTTGCAAATAGGACATGGCAAGTATCATACAGCAACTTCTTCTTTTGGCTTTTTCCCAGTTAGGGGTCACCACAGCAGATCACCTGTCTGCTCATAATTGGCAGTGGAGTTTTCCAGTGTCAAGTTGCCAGCCCAGTGCCCAACCTTCCACAGAAGGCACACACATGCACACACTCACTCCTAGGGCCAATTTAAAGTGTCCACTCCACCTACAGCATGTCTTTGGGATGTGGGAGGAAATTGAAGCACCCGGAGGAAACCCACGTGACCACAGGGAGGAAATGCAAACTCTGCACAGAAGGCAACCCAGCCGAGGATCGAACCGGAGAACCTCTTGTTGTGAGGTGGCAACACTAACTGCTGCACCACTGCGGCCACCCCAAGTATCATACAGCAACCAGACAGGCAAAATCCTTGGTTACAGCCAAGGTGTCCCACAGGGCTTTGTCCTAGACCCATATTTGTTTAGATTGTATCTTTCATAGCAATCTTTTTCATCTGAGGTGTTCCACAGTCTGTATGCAGTTGACTCAAAAAAGGTAGACTGATTACATGTATTCAAATAGAACATGGCTGCAAAAGGACTTGACTAAATTGACCATTTGGGCACAGGAGAATAATATGCTAATAAATACATCAAAACTAAGCATATGAGATTTGGAAGACATAAATTGAAATGTGAATATTTAATACAGCACACAGTGATTGCAACTGTAGATTCATTTAAGGATGTGGGCATATGGGCAGATCCAGCTTTGAGTTTTTCTAAACATATAGACCAGCTTTCACTACTCTTTACCGTAACTTCATGCTGTGGCTGATCCATTTTATCCCTCTATAGTTACTACAGCTCTGCACATCACCCTTATTCTTGAAAAATTGGTGGCAATACACTTCTTCTCCACTCCTCTGGCATCCTCTCACTTTTCAAGATTTCATTAAACAATCTAGTTAAAAAACCCACTACTGTCTCTCCTAAACACCTCCATGCTTCCACAGGTATGTCATCTGAACCAACAGCCTTATCATTCTTCTTCCTCTTCATAGCTGTCCTTACTTGCTCCTTGCTAATCCATTGCACTTCCTGATTCACTATCCCCACATCATCCAGCCTTCTCTCTCTCTTTCTTTCTTTCTCTCATTCTCTTCATTCATCAGCCCTTCAAAGTACTCCTTCCATCTGCTCAACACACTCTCATCACTTGTGAATATGTTTCCCTCATTATCCCTTATCACCCTAACCTGCTACACATCTTTCCCAGCTCAGTCCATATAGCCAATGAGTACACATCCTTTTCTCCCTCCTTAGTGTCCAACCTTTCATACAACTCTTCATACGCCTTACCCTTAATGTTCACCATCTCCTTGTATTCCTGTCTACTTTCTTTATCTCTGACACTCCCACTTTTTCTTTGCCAACCTCTTCCTCTGTATACTCTCCTGTACATCCCCATTCCACCACCAGGTCTCCTTATCCTCCTTCCTCTGTCCAGATGTCACACCAAGCACCTTTCTAGCTGTCACCCTCTGCTATAGTTACCCAGCTATTCGGTAACTCTTCACTGCCACCGAGTGCCTGTCTTAACTCTTTCCCGAACTCCACCTTAGTTATCCTTTTTCAAATTCCAGAATTTGATCCTTGGTCCTACCATTACTCAATTCCTCTTCTTCCTGATCCCTAACGTCATTCTACAGACTACCATTCTATGCTGCGTAACTACGTTTTCTCCTGTCACCACTTTGCCGTCTCCAATCTCCTTCAGACTGGCCCTCCTGCATCATATATAATCCTCCTGTGTGCATCTTCCTCCACTCTTCTATGTTACCCTATGCTCCTCCCTCTTCTTAAAATACATGTTCACCACAGCCATGTCCATCCGTTTCGCAAAATCCACAATCATCTGACCTTCTGCATTCCTCTCCTTAACACCATACCTACCCATCACCTTCTCATCCCCTCTGTTCCCTTCACCAACATGCCCATCAAAATCCACTCCAATCACCACTATCTTACCCGTGAATACACTCTCTGTACCTTTATCCAACTTGCTCCAGAATTTTTCTTTCTCATCCATTGCACACCCAACTTGCAGAGTATATGGACTAACAACATTCATCATTACACCATTATAAAAGTATTGTTCTATAAAAAGACTTATAATGTCTAGTAAATCAGAAATTATATCACTGTTTGTTAACTGCATTAGACCCAGACTTGAGTATGGAATAACAATATGGAAACCTTATAAAACAACAAGCATAAGTAAACTGGAAAGAGTGTAGTAGAAGTACATGGAGGGCATCTGTGTATGTGAAAACGTAAGTTATTATGGAAGACTAAAATATCAGAACTTGTACAGTGGCTCATATTAATATTTAAGAGGAGACCTTATTTAGGTATATAAGGTACTTAGAGACAGTTACCTCTGGGAAAGTTTGGAACTATAAAAATTTAAAAGAGAATAGTCAGGCAACTTGTGAAAGATTCTACAGGAATGAGAAGTGTGCTAATTGATTGTCTGAGAGAGCAGCTGATACAAGGAATATACTACTAAATTACATTAAAGCAATCACTGGTTTAGATATTTTTAAGAACAGCCTGGACACATAGTATGGAAACAGTTGTTTTGGTATATTAGCTAGCTAAAAGAGCATTATTACTTGCGCTTGAATTATTTGTATGCATGTATGTATGTATATCTGTATGTATGTATAGTCCAAGATGAGCTTCAGCTTATAATTAAGGGCATTGCATCCAGATCTAAGGATGTCATAGTACTCATTAGACCAATAATTGAGTACAGTGAACTATTTGGCATGTACCTTGCCAGGCACCTGCAACATCTGGAGCATCCTCAGAGATTTCTCACCAGAAAATACAGGATATAACCATCATGTCATATGAGGACTGATTAAAAACCCTATCACTGTATTCAGCTTTGTACCGATTACTGAGGGGTGATCTATGCCTGACCTACAAGGCAGTCTCTGACCTAGCCCTAATGGAAATGTTGTACATTTGCATAACTAACTGCATGAGGGTTACCTGCTTCAAGGATCTAAATCCGATGTCTAACATAAATAGATCATGCTGGAGAGACAGATATGTGTCCCACATATTGCCCCTCCTCTGGAATAGGCTTCCTATTCATGTGAAGTAGAGCCCTTCCTTGACCATCTTCAAGCTCAGGTCTGGACCAATGGATGAGAGCTTGCAAATTCACTCCTGGGGTGGCACTCATGTCTCTTAAGGACAGAGGCAGTCTGTAAAAATAGTCAAAACCCCACTTGCTAACTGACCCTTGTTATCTTTCCCAATAGAAAGCTGGGTAAAATCTGAGTAAAACTGGCTAGGCTTGTAAAGGTTCTTGAGCTGCTAGCCTAGTAATCTCCTATGAACTTATAAGTAACTTTTATACTGGAGTACATCTCAAGTAAAACAGAAGAAGGCTTCATATTTTCTTTATTAAAAATTTTTGTAGTCATCCATTATGTTGCCATAGAGAGATAAAGCCCTGACTATGTCCCAGTTGACCCAGGTTCAATTAGCATCTCAGGCAACTGACAGAGCAGCATGGAGGGATGGGCATGCCTGTCCCAGCTGAGAGGATGTTAGTTGATGACACTCCCTTGGTGGAAGCATGGTTCAAAGAGGGAAGTTTCCCTTGGGCAAAATCGGCAAGTGTGGGAGGTGGGGAAGGAAGTGGGTTGGGCATATAAAAGAAAAAAATGGACATATGTTAAATGGCTGAGTGCCCAGGGACACCCTTAGGTCTATGACCAAACTCAGCAATACTGGAGTAAGTCTGGGGGGTGTAGGAAGTAAGCTGGTAAACTCTTTGTGGACTTGAGGCACTGGAGAGCCATGCCAGTTAAACGATGTTCCAAGGGGGACCAAAACATTTTAAAAATGGTTTGAGGTTATTTTGAGACATTACTGAAACAGATGTCTGTGTCCAACTCTATTTTTGCTACACAGCCATTTATTTTGGGTGCAAGCCAAATCCCTTGTTTGTCTACCCCTTTTGATAAGCAACTCTAGACTGACCAATACATTTTGCTGTCCTTATCAGAACTTTTACAATATTATGTGCATTTTTGTTTTTACTTTTGCCTTGCAATTATAACAGATTCACTTAATATATCCTGACTGATGACATTAGAAGCACTTTTCACTTTTGAGGATACATTGTGAAGGAAAATGGTGTCTGTATCCCCAGTGTTAGCATGGCTTCCGATTTGAGTTTTTATTTTTGCTATTTTGCTTACATTACCTGTTTTTACTCTACCTTAAAACTCCAGTCAGTCTCCAGATGCATTTTTTGAGCTCTTTCTAGTAAAAATTCTACATACCAAGCCATCACATAGGACATCATTTAACACATTACCAAAATAACTGCAGAATGATATTTCTTTTAAGTTCTGTCACCTAAGCTGCAGTCATCTCTTCTTCATTTTGATTTAGCTTGTAAAACCTGAAATATGTCCTGATTAACAATATATTTGTTGGATAGTCCCCTATCACTCATGCTAATGCATTGAACTCCTTATCAACAGGCTTGTCTGACACAAACTTCATAGCAAGCAATATGCTTTCTCTGCATTACTACTCAAAAGCACAGGACTATGTTTTTCATTAGGAATATCATTTGCAGCAAGGTACTTTTGCAGTGTCTCAACATACATTCGCCAGTTTTTCAAAGAACTATATAGCCCTCACTTACTAACACTGCTCTGCCATCTTGGGTTTTCTTATTTTTGCAGTTGCTACTTTTGCATTTTGCACATATCGCCATTCTAGTGTTGAGACAATGAGCAATAACAAACATAGTAAACATACAAGGAATAGATAAGAGACTTTTGTGTTGCTTGTTAGTGTTTCTTTAGTGGTGTCACTTCATTTTCATTCTCAGAGAATGAACAGCGTGGCATTAACTTTGAATATTACAGCATATGCCTGACAAGATATTTGCAGTCCATGAAAGATCGATCATGAACATTACAATTGCTACTATACAACAGCAAAAATGCTGATTATCAGTGCTTCTTTTACTATTAGTTTTCATTGTGTCCACTGGAAATGCAGGCACATCCAATAAAAATGTTTTTTATCCTGTTGTTTTACTATTCTGTCAGTGTATACAAGGGGAAAACATAACGAAAGCTGAGAAACAGCTAGTGGAAAATGCAAAGGCTTACCTACAGTAACCAATAAAATCTACGGTACTAAAAGAAATGTTCAGTCCAGTAATCAGAAAGCAAAAGTCTAAGGCAAAGTTGCTCAGTGATGCTGTCTGTACTTGTGTGTGGAATTCCTTCAGTTCATGGCTGCAGGCATGCAGCAAGTTTGTTGAAGACAAAATAGCAATAAGTAAGTGAATGCATAGACAAACACACACACAAACAAACAAACTCTGCTTGTGACTACTGGCAGCCAAGTCCAATACTATCAGCCTGTCAGTTTAAAACATTTTCGAACATCTCATTCCCCAGGCAGGTTACCTTTCACTTTAACAGCCAAGTCAGAGACACTTGCGTTTGCATTTTGCTCCAGATGAAGAAGGATTTTGAAGGCTTTTTTTTTTAAATATGCCATGGATAATCTGATTCATGTATAAAGGATTTCAACTAAATAAAATTTAATTTAATGTGGATAAGTACCTCAGACTCTACAAGTATACAATAAAAAAATCTTAAATATATGCTATATTAAAGGTTTGCTTCAATGATGACTTCTTTGATCAAGCTTAGATTCAAATAATTACTTCACTTAGCATCATACTAGTGACGGGTCAGGGTGTCATGTTTACTAAATGATGGCATCTGAAGTGGCTGTAGTTGTCTGACTTATTGCTGTTTATATCTGTTGTGGCCAGCTGTTTTTATGTCCATGAAATATAAAAAGAGTGGCAGTTGGTTTGAGTAGGCACTGGTTTATAAAATAATCATATGGAATCCAAGGGAAAAATGGTGTTGAATGGCTAGGCAGTATCAATGTGCTATCTAAACAGAAATCACTTAGATTCAGCTGTGAACCTAGCCAGCCTGCTCTCTTTTATGTGGTTGAGTGCACCCAGTTTAATCCCAACATTATAATGGCAATGGTGCACAACAACCTGGCTAATCCTTGAATAATATATAATTTCTGGGCCATATTGAAAGCGGTCCTATGTTGGAGATTGTGCATCCTTGATGTTTCACAATGTATTTTGAGAATGTGGCAAACGTCAGATAGGCCTTGACCCATAATTAAAATACTGAAATGCTGATGTCTGCAGGTTTAGTCTGGGGGGTGGGGGGTGGTGGAGTCCAGCACTTCATTAGGAGCTACAATCTAGTAGTGAGTGTCACTACACCAGAATACAAAACATCATAAGAAAAACAGCAAAACCCCACAAAAGTGCAAGCATAATTGCTCAAAAAATAAAACATTATGCAGCCTAAATATGCAATAATTTTGCAAGTGGGCTGCTTCTCCCTTGCATAACCAAATGCAGAGAGTTCAGACCTCATATCCCAGATCTCTAAATATACCACCTCTGACGTAGCACAAACTCTGAGAAAATAGAAAGTGTTAAAATAATTCTCATTTTTTCATTTATTCTTAATCTCCATACCTCAAAGAAAGCATTTGAGTACATAAACTGCAATCCGTCTGCTGACTCAATGAAGTACTGACAGTACGAGGCATGATTAAAAATATATGACATTTTAACTGTTGACAGGCTGGGACATGACAAACTGTGTTGTTTCCAGCTCAATAATGCTAGCTTTTGTTGGAGTCAGGCAATAAATAACATCATTTTTATTAATCAGTGGTTTACTGCCTATTGAAATAATAAAATGTATTGGAAGGAAGTACTTGCATTGAGTGTCTCTTAATTTCTACATTTACTCTCCTTTACATTTTTACTGTTTTATGCATTAGCCATTTAAGCTACTGCATGTAACAAGCCATAAATCAGTAACACTACAAACAGTGATATCAATGAAGCATCCACAGTCTATGGATCTGAATACAGAACTCACTTTCAAAGATACAGGAGACAGTGAAAAAATGCATTCACATTTTACTAGGAAACAGAATACATGTAAGAAAATATGCAATGGAAATATCACAATAGTTCTTCTCTTAGCATTTCAAGCACACTCTCTGAAATCAATAAAATCTTGAATTGTAACTCTATTAAGCAGTAAAAGAGCAATAAGCATAAAGGCTCTTCTAAGCAACTTCTATAAAACTGAATTTTTTTCATCACAATGACCTTTGTTAATGGAAATGCTGACCCCAGCTTTATTTGCTACCTTGTACTTGAACGTACTGATTCATCATTTTTTCTGACCTAACTATGCAAATTAGATAGGTTTGACATTAATTATTACTGGAGGTGCTGAACCATTATTTCATGATTAACACACTAGCAATGTGCCCTTATGTGAAATAAATAATCATGCACCAAGTTCTGTTTTAAACCAATTAGTTATGCAATATTCTACTGTCATAAAACAAATCTTCATGCGTATCCTTGGCAATTAAACTGTCTTCTGTTTTGTTCCATTAATTCAACACATAACCTGTAATTAAAAGAAAAATAAATTAAAAGAGAAACGCATTATGCAGGGAATCAATGAAGGCTTTCTGCACCTCAGAAATATTTTTCAATGTGATGCATATTGACAGCACACCTTTATTCCTGTTTTAGCACATCAATATAAATAATATTTGAAAATAAATAAATATAAAGGTCAGTGCAAGGAGCTATTGTCAGATGTTACCTATGATGACTAGATGGTCTGGACTAGAATTCTAGAAGAAACAGTTCTGTGTATAATAGTGCTAACCCCTAAGAGCTGTGGCATGCAGATGTATATTAAACATGACGTAATAATCAGTATATACCACCTATATCACAATAATGCAATGTCTTGTACCAAAGGACACAATCAGATTAGTATTGCATGGTCTATGCAGAATACGGAGTGGTGCACAGAATGGCATTCTACAGAACATTACAAACCTGGTATTCCATTTAATTAAGTAAGACATTGTTATAAATCAACAAACACAAAAAGACTCTGCAACTATGGCGGCTGCACGCACACAAACCAAGACAAAATGCAAAACAAAAAAGAGAGACCAGCAGCTGTAGCAACTGTATCCTTTATTACGCTGGTAGTAAAAACTCCATAACCATGTAACACAGACCGGTTTCGGCAAAAAAACTTCTAAGCCTTCCTCAGTGTAAAAGTGTTAGCATCAAACATTTCCAATATATATCTTAATCCAAATCACATGGTGCAATTAGAGATGCCCGTTCAATCCTAGGTGAAACAATCCACCTAATTTAATAATCCACTTTTTCTCTTTCTGGTTCAAAATATAATGCCAGCCAACCTTATTGGATCTGTGTGCTGTAATTCTGTCAATAATAATGAAGTTAAAAGAGGCAGATGGCTGTATTAATGTATGTTTATATAGGGCATTGGTATTCCTCTTGTGTCTTATATCACAAAAATGTTCCCCCATCCGGAACTTCAATTTAGCAATTTTGTTGTCACAAGCACCAAGCTTGTGTAGGTCTGTCTGTCTAAGGTTGTTAAGTATAGGGGATGCATAGAGTAGGGTAGAGCTTAGCTGGGAATTGGCTATGGAGATTCTAGCTGCCTTGGTTAGGAATTGGCGGCTTCGATATAATGCACCAAGTTTCTTGTGAACTTCTTTTACTGTGAGAGATATGTGGGTGTCAAATCTAAGTTTGTTGTCTATTTCCACACCAAGTAATTTTGTGTGTTCTGATGGAGAGATTATGGTATTGTCTTTCGCAAGAATGTTGAAGTAGGGGGTGTTTTGGGTGGCTTTGGAAGGCTGGAACAGGAGAAGTTTTGTCTTACTTGGGTTGAGTAGGAGCTGAGCATTGTATAGCCAGCTTTCTACAGGAGAGAATGATTCCTGTGTGATTTGTTGTAGTTCTGGTAGAGTGGGGGTAGAGCAGATGAGAGTAGAGTCATCTGCGTACTGTATAAGAGATGCTTGTGTGGTGGCAGTATGTAGGTTGTTAGTGAAAAGTGAGAATAGCAGAGGGCCAAGGATAGACCCTTGGGGAACTCCGAGAGAAACTGGGAGGCAAGGTGATAGGTTATCGTCCCAGATTACTGACTGCTGGCATCTATGTAGATAGCTGAGAAACCAGTTGCAGGCTGATTGTGAGAAGGAGAGGTTGGGGAGAGTAAAAAGTAGTAGCTCATGAGATACCATGTCAAAGGCCTTTGAGAGATCTAGAAATACGGCAGTAGAGAAGAGGCCATTGTTTTTGTGATTAAGTATAGTGCTGGTGAAGGAGAGCAGAGCGGAAGTAGTGCTGTGATATGGCCTGAAACCATGTTGGGTTTTGGACAGGAGATTATTAGCTAGGAGGCTGTTGGAGACCTGGGTGTTGCTACATTTTTCAAGTATCTTGGAGAGAGGGGAGAGGATAGCAATGGGGTGGTAATTGGAGAGGTCAGTGGAGGGGGTGCCTTTGTGGAGGGGAATGATGTGGGATATTTTCCATATCAAGGGAACATAGCCTTCTGTTATGTAACAGTTGATTAGAATTTAAATTGGGTAGGCTAGTGTATCAGCTTCAGTTTTCAAGTATTCAGAGGGGAGGTTGTCATCTGCGAGTTTGGTGGGTTTAAGTTTTGACAATAGTCTTTTTATGTTGGAGGTAGGTACTGAGGTGAAGAAGAAAAGAGGAGTGGGAGGTTTAGGGATAGGAGTTGGGGGGGCTGTTGTAGGGAAGTGTTGTTTGTTTAGAGATGTTATAGTTTCAGTGAAGTGTTTGTTGAAGGATCCAGCAATTCTGCTGGAGGAGGGGGGATTGGACGACTCTGGGGTATCAACCTTCCCTGGGTGGAGGATAGTGTTAATAGTGGACCAGAATTGCTTAGGGTTGTGGTTGGTAGAGTTTTGGGTGGATTTATAGTGGAGGGATTTGTCTAATTTTATATGCTTTTTGGCTTTATTGTGCAGTTCAAGAAATGATTGCCTATCTGAGTTTTTTTTTTTTTGTTAGTCGTCAGTGCTCCCAGGCCTTATCTCTGGATTTCATTAGGGTTCTGGTAGTCTTTTGTAACCATGGGGCATGCCTGGATCTGACTTTGGCATTTCTTACAGGAGCATGGGTGTTTAGGATGGAGAGGAAGGTACTGTTGAAGAAGTGGACAGCCTCATCTAGGTTGAGGTATTTTAGTGGTGACCAGTTAAGTTTTTGCAGGGAGGAGATGAAGGAGTTGGGGTTGAAGTTGGACTTGTTCTGTATTTGCCTGTGGATAACGGGCTTGAGACTGCTTGTGTGGTCCCAAATTAGGAAAGTGGGGGAGTGGTCACTAAGACTGTCAGGTAAACTCCCTACTAAGTAAGAGTGAGGGTCTTTGTTGACTAGGATCCAGTCAAGTAAGGTATGATTGTTAGGGTTTTTCTTGATTCGGGTAGGGGATTGGATGAGTTGAGTGAACCCATGGAGATTAAGGTGAATGGTTGGGAGATTATTATTACAGGTTCATAGGTAGGTACTAGGCTATTGGCCCTAGGGCCTATACAAGCCTAGCCAAAAAGGTACCCTGGCTTTCGCCACCCAAGAAAATTATTTTCCTGTGCCCCTGTCAAGCAGAACCACAGAAGTGATCCCCGGGGTGAATTTCATATTACCCATCCAATCATCAAGATTTTTCTTGAAGAGTGCTAATGAGGAGCTCTGTTTGACATAGATAGGTAGTCTGTTCCAGAGTATGGGAAGTCTCTGGGACAGGAATCTATCCATCCAGCATGTTCTGTTTATTGTGGTGACAAGGTTTAGGTCCCTAGAGCATGTAGCTCAGAGGGATTGGGATTTCTTTAAGTGGAGCATGTCCAACAGCTCTGGGTTTGACATAGCTTTGTATGTTAGGCAGAGATCGCCTCTGAGTAGGCCATATGCGACGGAGTAAAGCTGGAGTTTTTTTAGTCGGTCTGCGTAAGGCATCTGTTTGAGGCCAGTAATCCTCTTTGTGAGGTATTTCTGCAGCCTTTCCAGTTGTTGTAGATGTCTTGTGAGGTACATACCAAAAGGGTCATTGTACTTTATACTGGGTCTAATGAGTGATGAGTAGAGGGGAACAATGACCTATTTTATTCTGGATGATAAACCTTTTGTGATGAAGTGTGCCATGTAGAAGGATGTTCTGACCACTGTGGTGATGTGATTATCAAAGGGTAGACTACTGTCCACCTGTGTCCCAAGATCTCATCACACTTTCTGTGTTAAGTACACTACTGCCTATGTGGTAGTTCATGGGTACAGAGTTTTTACCAAAGGGGACGACAACTCATTTTTTGGCGTTGAGCTTGAGACAATGGCTTTGACACCAGACATCTGTTTCAGTGAGGCCCTTTTGTAGGATGTCCACATCGTTAGGAGTTTAACAGGATAGCCAGTTGATGTTCAAGTCACTGAGAATGATGGTTTCCTGGGGTAGAGATAGAGTAGCCCAGCTCAGGAGATTTTCTAGGGGTGTAATATTTTGCCCTGGTGGGAAATAGCATCTTATGATATTGATTGTTTTGTTTGGGTTTAGTTTGAGATTGGCATAAAGGATTTCTTCATTGTTGCGGTGAGGGCCAGATGAGTTCAAGAGTTGAATATTGAGGTGGTGTTTAAATATCAATGCTACACCACCTCCTTTTTTGGACAATCTGTCTATGTGAAGGATGTATTCAGGTGGAAGTATTTCCTCACTTTTGATGTGTGGTTTGATCCAGTTTTCAGTTAGGAAGAGAATGTCTAGGGAATATATGCTTATGTTGGCATGTAGTTCTTGGATTTTATTGCATATGCTTCTGATGTTAAGGGACATTATAAGTAAGTCTGTTGTTTCCTTGTTGGCTAGGAGTTGAGTTGTGGGGGGTTGCTTGGACTAGGGTTTGTGGTTGGGTTGGATTTGGGAGGACCAGGGTTTGGATGGATGTCTCGAGCAAGGGCTAGTTTATAATGGGTGTTTAGGATATGTTTTATATACATAGTAAATTGCTTATGGTATCTTAGGGAAATTTTATTTTTGAGTGTGTTAGGTGTTTGGTAATGGAGTGTGTGTGTATTGGGAGGATGTTTTTGGTGGCAGGGGTTGTGCAGTTATAGTGTAAATGTTTGAGGGAGGGTGTTGAGAGAGTACAGTGGAAGTTGTTGGGGCATGTGACTGTGGAGCCTTGGTAGGATGTAATGTGAGCTAGAACTACGCAGGTTAGGATTGTTATTACATTAGGTAGCTGCATTATTGTGTTGGATGTAGGGGGAGGGGTGACTAGTGGTGTAGCCTAATTGGTGGTAATTAGGGGTGGGGTTAAGGCTAAGAATAAATGTAGAGATACTGGGGGTGTGTGGGAATATGGGGCAGGGAGGGGAGCAAAGTGACCGTAGCGAACGGAGTGGGCTAGAACCCCCCCCCCAGGCTAAAGACTGCAGGGTAAGTGTCTAAATAGCCAAATTGTTAGGAGTTATTAAAATCTAGTAGGGAAAAAAACAATCTATAGACCTGATTTTAGCTGTGTCCGTTCTGGGTAGATACCTAGTTTGAAGCAGACAAAAAGTTACAGTTTAAGTACCTTTTTGTCTCTATTTTACAAGTGGGCAATTCCAGTGTATCTGCTGGGTTACCTTTTTTGCCTAGAGCTTTATCTTGGTTTACTGATAACTAAAAAGAAAAAGTTAACTGGGGAATGTATTTACAGCTGATGGGGGTGGGGGAACAGCTGCAGTTCCTAGCCGTGGGTAGAGACAGTTACTTCTGCTTTAGACCAGGTACTTTCTACAGTATCAGGCTAAGAGGGAAACATAGCTGGACACCTACAGTAACTTATTTTCTTTTTAAAGCCCTTGAGCCCTCGTGGCTGTTTTTTTCACTGCAGATCGGACAATGGCCAAGGATTCAGCAAGTGGGGGACTGAGAGAGAACCCGTTCGCAGGGACAGTGGCCACTAAATGAAAAGATGGAGAGAAAAATAATTATTACGTTAAGGTCTCTGAAAGGGGAATGGAGAGAAGTGCTGTAAAAAGTAACTGTAATAATAAATTATCACCCAGGCAGGAAGGGTAATGGGTTTAAGAGTAGCAGCATGTTACACTATTTACACAGGTACAAAGTGTTTAGTAAAACAGGCTCAGGTAACTGTTATGCATTCGCATATGGAGCCCTTGACATAAAAAAACACCTTACTTAGTGTTATGTACCAGATAATTTAGGTAGCCCATGAATTTAATAATATATAATAATAATAACAATAACAATAATAATAATAATAATAATAATAATAATAATATAATAATAATAATAAAAAACTACTCGGCCAACATTATAATGTTGCACCAGGAGCCATTGTTTCCTCATCTGCCTCAAGCATGAGTCATAGTAAGCCAGGAGGAGAAAAGGCGTAAACCTGGAGAATAAGGAGAGAATAGGTTGAGCAAAAAGGTGGAAAAAGACCTCTTACTGACCACAACAAATTAAACATACAAAGCCATTATATAATGGCAGTGCTGACAATCCATAACAATGAAACACCTAGAGTTAAAAACGAATCAAGCCAGAAGTAGCTATTGTAACAAGACAAATCAAAAACCTCTTCAAAACTGGTGTCTCAGCTGTGTAAAGAAAGGCCACATACATTTCTGCATGTTGGAAGGAATTTATGACTGTATCATGCATGGAACATCTCAACTAGTCTAAAAATGATTTCAGACTAGTTATGACATAATCATTGCCTTTGCTGAAATGAACAATCTAAGAAGATTCTCCCTCTAGGATATGCAGCAGTATAGTAAGGCATTATCAAAATCAGTGCAAACATGTGAAGAAAATGTCTGCTTAGCAGATTCCTTCTGTCACCTCATATAACATCTAAACATCAAGACAAAATTTTCCACAAGGTACCATAGAAAGGGAATTCAGTGCCTGTTGACCTGGAGTGAAATGTGTAACCATCCAGACTGCTTTGCATCTTATAGGCTTCGCCACTCTTTGTATAAAGTACAAGTGCTGAATAGGAAATATGATATCCCAAAAAATATTTTCTGGACATCTTCAAATTCCATGCCAAAAAGAAATGAAAATCACACAAGATAATACACAAATAAAATAAATACATAAATAAATATATAAAGAAAGAAAGAAAGAAATAATCGGAAGGTGACTTTAACAAATGCCAGAAGCCTCAACAACAAAATGTGTGATTTAGATCTTTCTCTTTATTTGGAGTAGGATGAGGATATCTGCACCTTTATGGAGACATTAAAAGGGACAAAATGCACAGCATATATCTTGTATATAAGCCTGTCTCTGTGATATCCTGGGATGGGGTCTTACCTGCTACCCAGATGACTGAAGTTCAATTACTGGTCCTGGCACTTATGCAACCAGGCAGTGAGGGAGAGGGTTGAAGGATCATGGTCCATCCATTTCTCCTGGAAGAAGCTGGTGTTTGAGTGCACACAGTGAAGTGCAATCTTCTTGGTGGATATTGTGGACTGGAGAGCCCACATCTTGTGCTGTGGTTGGAGGAATATGGATGCTTTGAGGCAATGTCTCTTGTGGAAGTGAGAGGATGCCTTCTCTGGACAACCTATTGCATAACCTTTCACAGTTCCTCACTGACTGTGCACAGTTAAAGTCAGAGAGAAAAACAATGATGACTCATCTTGGTTGGCTATCAACCTGTAATGGGAAAGAATGGGCTAATACACCATGAGAGTGCCTGATGATCATCAAGGGCAAAGAAAATGCAATCCACCATCCAATAAATAAATTGGAAGGTATGACTTCTTTTGTTTTTGCAGACTCACTGAGACATGTGACAGAGTATCAGTCTTTGTAAAACAACATATAAAACACAAAATCCAATAAACAGCTCAGTACTAGAAATGCTCATGCAGTTATTAATACAATATCACAGACCTACACTACACAGCATCAGAAAACTCTGGAATATACAACTTAAAGGGAATGCAATCCTCACTGAGGATTTTAACTACCAAACATTTGACTATGTAAATAAGTCAACATATGATAAATATGGTCAAATACTGACTATGTTTATCAAAACAGCAAATGGTGTAAAATTCAACTAGGGATGACAATACCTTAGATATCATGTTTACAAAACAAGGATATTTCTTCAGTCTACTCATGGTTCTACTTCTGTAATTTACAAAACTCATGATAGTATTACCTTTAACTTCAGATAAGACTAAATCCAGTTATAAATAAATCCTCCTTTCTTGATTCAACTGTGTCTAGGATACTATCTTGAATTATCTACATATGATTATGTAGGCGGCTGCCAATGACTTGTATAAAATTATTAGCTTCTGCATTAACAGATTCCATACTGGTAAGACATCCAAATGCAAGTAAATTCAATAAAAGTTCTCTGGTCATTTTACAGAACTGATACAATAGGGTGTCATTAGTATTTCAAAATGTGCATGCTGATTGAACAGACCAACCAGCATGCCCATTATGAATGAAGCATATACCAATAGAAAACAGTCTGGCCGCTGACATACGATTGAGCATCCAGACTTTCTATTGGCATATGCTGGGGACACAGCAAAATATGAGAAAAATCAGGTATGTCCTGCTAAACTAAAGAAATAGACCCATACCTGATTTTCCTTGTATTTTTGTGTTGTCCATCATAACATCTCGATTTTTCTTAAACAGAAAAGAAAAACAGTAATGGAGATTTTCCTTTCTCCACTGATGTACAGTACAAGCATGGGAATACAAGTCCCATGCACATGCATAGTACATTAGCCCACAGAAGACAACATGAAAGAAGGCCAAAGCGCTGTTATACAAAGATATTATTTAAGAAAGGTAAGTGATTTCTTTATTAAATAATGCCATTGTATAATAGCAATAATTCATGACTGTGTGTGGGTATATCAGGATTTGCCCACACACAGTCATGGATTATTGCGTAATGCTAGCATATGGGCAGCACAGTGGTACAGTGGTTAATGTTATCACCTCACAGCAAGAGATTCTCTGGTTTGATTCTCAGCTGGGGTGTCTTCTATGCAGAGTCTGTATGTCCTCCCTGCATTCATATGGGTTTCCTCTGGATGCTCCAGTTTCCTCCCACATTCCAAAGATATGCTTCTGCAGCATTTCTCCCTGGGCCTCTGCTGAAAATAGGCTCTGTCCTAGTTGTACTTTCCCAGTCAACAAATGTTAAATAAATAAAAGCCAATAAAAAAGAAGCAGTACTTGGCTTTCAAATATTACTTTACTCGTAAAAACTAGTCTAGATTTAATAAAGTAAATACTAGTTGCTTTTGTTATGAAATCTACCAGATTTAAATATGAGCTCAGCTTGGTGTCAAAGGCAGAAGTAATATGGTATTCTTTATTTACATCATAATATTGAAAACAATTATCTGTGTATATAACAAACTATAAATAAACAATGAAGCGATCACCCAGTCATGGGAAAGAGCAAATATTCTGTCAGAAAAAATATGTAAAGATCAAGATTAATAAAAATAGAAAAGGGGGACATTCCTTATATAAGTACAGTTATGATAACTGCTGCCACAAGCAAAATTAAAACCTCAAGTTGCATGGTACCAGACAGCATGACTGGTAGAACTCTATACAGAATTAAGGAAAAACTGACTAATCTGTTATTAATCAAGTTAAATAAAATGTTAGCATGTGAACACCTCCCTGGTCTATAAAAACAGGTTGCAGAGGTATAATTTCACAAAGGGGGTAGGTAAACACATTAGACCCAAAAAGTTTTAGACCTATCAGCCAGACCAGTATTCTATGCAATGTTGTGGAGAGTGTCATAATGGACCTTGCCAAAAATAATACAGCCTACTTACTTCATATTGATAGCAATCACCATGGCTACAGTAATGGCAGATCTTCAGTCTTTGGGCATTCATTGCAGTGGTAACAACAGCACACTGTTTATCTTGATCTTGATAAGGTATTGGAAACTCTCATACATAAGTAACTATGATACAAATTAATACTGTTCAGTGCCACTTCTTATGCAATTCATTAACTCTGTTTAAGTAACATAGTGCAATAGGTCAAGGCAGGCATTATTTCTGCCTTCCTACAGGAGTTATATTAGTATCATGTGGGTTTTTGTACTGGGCCACATCTTTCCAGACTATTCTTGTCAGACAATAAGAAAGGGAAATAGCCTATGGATTATCAGATATGATGATGACTATTGCAAAATGGGTAACAGTTTACTTTTGTGAAAGATGCTGAAGTTTTCCAAGATGATCTATAAAAATGCACACCTTGTCATATAGTAATGACCTCAACTTTAATGAGAATAAATGTAGCATACTAAGACTGGGAAAAATGCATACATTATAATTACAAGTCAAATGGTCAAATCACACAAAACAACATCATTGTGAAAGATCTAGTGACAATGGTAGATAAAAATTAACTTTGACCAGTGTATATCTATCAAAGTTCTAATGCCATATTCTGTGCCCTTCTAACTCTTAGGGGGTTGCCTAATCAGCAAAGTATATTCCCTATCTCATGTAATTTTAAAGGACATGTCTAGTCACTCTATGGAGATAATCATTTCATTTTATACCTCAATGATCTGAATTATTAATGAATAGTGTATTGCAATTTGAAGTCCTTGAACAAGCCACTTGACTAAATACAATGAATCCCTACCAGAAAAATTAAAAAGCAAGCAGTTGGAAAACATGAAGTATTCAGAAAAAAAATCAAGAACTGTCATTCTATTCTGTTTCGCACATGTAACAAGACGTGACCTCTTTGTGGTCTGTTTCAGGAAATTATCGAGTCAGTTTTATTGAAAGTCTCTGTGTAGAATTACTTCTAGGGTCATAGGGGCTAGCATAAGATCAGGAAACCTAATACTTAAAGCAAACATCAATAATACAAAAAGTGGCAGAATATAAAGTACATCCTAAAATTATGCAGCAAGGTCCCACTTAGTTAATCACTATACACCATATATATATATATACTCATGGTTACAGTAAACTCTGTCAGGTTTTACTTGATAAAGTTTACTACTGTGTTTTTCAATGAAAGACATTTTAGGCAAAGCCTCCCTATCCATCCTTCCTTATGTGATAACTCTAATCCTGCAACTGCCTCTAACTGCAACCTCATATATTACCTTAACAAAACACATTCCCTACTAGTACCACTATTCATACAATGCACATCTGAAGGTTCTTTTAGTTTTTTATTTTTCCTTTCTGTAGTTTGCCAATTGCAGAAAGAAAGCCATTGCTTTCTTTTTGTGATCTGTATAGCTTCAATCACTTAAAATCATTAAGTTTGATGTGTAGAAATTGACATAATGTTAATTAGTATTCCTGCCTGTCAATGGAATGTAAAATATTTTGTTAAATCTTTTAAAATTGTCTGTATTATTAGTGAGTAATTGATTGTATTAGTGTAATGGAAAACTAATTGCCTGTTAGTGTTGTCTGAAAGCAGGAAATCTGGAAGTTAGTTCATCAAGTGGGAGTATCATCATGGGTATAGCAGGGGCTCTGAATGAAGATTTAAAATTTCTGGAGTTGGATGCTCCACTTGTGGTCTGTTTTGGATGAGGCCTGAAGGAAGATTATGTGAAAAATGTGTGTAGAAATATAATGAAGACCTAGCTGAAGCCTGCAACTATGAACTGTAACCTATAGCCTGTTTAAGGAAAGGCTATGAGCTTGTATGAGAATACAGATTGGTGGCGTTAGCTCTAAGGACTGAGAGCTTGCTCCTAAGCTACTATGTAAATAATGTAAATACTTCTAAAAGTAACTGTGCAAAGCCAAAGCAGCCTGTTTTCTTTTCACATTTGTAAACAGAAATGTGTATTTACATATCTCTGTGTCATGTGTGGTTAATGAGATGACACTGGTAGTGTAAGTACCTCCAGTGTCATTAATGAGATGACACTGGTGGTTTAAGTACCGCCAGTGTGGTTAATGAGATGACACTGTGGGTGTATGTACCTCCAGTGTAGTTAAGGAGATGATACTGATAGTGTAGGTACCTCCAGTGTAGTTAATGAGATGATGCTGGTAGTGCAGGTACCTCCAATGTGGTTAATTAGATGACACTGGTCATGTAGGTACCTCCAGGGTGGTTAATGAGATGACACTGGTAATGTAGGTACCTCCAGGGTGGTTAAGAAGATGACACTGGGAATGTATGTACCTCCAGTGTGATTAATGAGATTACATTAGTTGTGTATGTACCTCCAGTGCAGTTAATGAGATGACACTGGTGGTATATGTACCTCCAGTGTGGTTAATGAGATGACACTGAAAATGTAGATACCTCCAGTGTGATTAATGAAATGACACTGGGGGTTTATATACCTGCAATATAGTTAATGAGATGATGCTGGGGTGTATGTTCCTCCAGTGAGGTTAATGAGATGATACACTGGTCGTTTCTGTACCTCCAGTGTAGTTAATGAGATGACACTGGTGGTGTATGTACTTCCAGTGTGGTTAATGAGATGACAGTGGTGGTGTACATACCTCCAGTGTAGTTAATGAGATGACACTGGTGGCATATGTACCTCCAGTGTGATTAATGAGATGACACTGGTAGTGTAGGTAACTCCATTGTGGTTAATGAGATGACACTAGGGGTGTATGTACCCCCAGTGTGGTTAATGAGATGACACTGGTTGTGTATGTACCTTCAGTGTAATTAATGAGATGACACTGGGGGTGGATGTACCTGCAGTGTAATTAATGAGATGACACTGGTCGTGTCTGTACCTCCAGTGTAGTTAATGAGATGACACTGGTAGTGTATGTACCTCCAGTGTCACTAATGAGATGACACTGGTACAGTAAGTACCTCCAGTGCAGTTAATGAGATGACACTGGAGGCATATGTACCTCCAGTGTGGTTAATGAGATAACACTTGTAGTCTAAGTACCTCTTCTTTTAATTTCTCCAAGTCTTTTGGGTTTCTAATACAATGACGGGACTGGACCCCATTCCTAAGTCAAAGTATGATTAAAATTCATGAAATTAGATTTGTTTCAATCTTTGATGTCAGCCAAAAGTGCTCTTTGCAACACCCACGATGTGCCCAGTAATGACTCCTGCAATTCGTACGGGGTTACATGTATTGGTAACATATCTAAATACAATTGTAGATTCTTTTTTATCAGACTCGTTGCTCCTATTACTATTGGACCTGTATTGGTATCTTTTTTTCCACATTGCTGTCGTTTATGCCTACAGATCGTGATATTTTATAACTTTGTGTCTCTCTTTACACAATACACTGTAGTCACCGGGTGTGGCGATTTCAATGATCAATCCTACTTTTGTCTTCTTTTCTTGGAAAACTGTATCTGTTTTTCTAGCATCTGTCTTTTGAACTGTTGGTAATGGGGGATCCCATGTGATATAAACTTCATAATTTTCTATGATGCTTTCTGGCTTATGTTTCCAGTGTTTTTCAGCCACTTCAATGCCATAATGTTTGCACAATCTCCAATGCAACAGTCTTGCCAAATTATTATGCCTTTCAGTACACAGTAATTCTACCATTAGTATATCACAACCAGCAACAAGGTGTGTGGCTGTTTCCAATTTGGCTTTACAAAACCTACATTTGTCTGTTTCTCCCACATGTTCCATAGACTTTGTAAACCAGCATGCATGTAGCCCACTATCTTTGGCTGCCAATATTTACCTTTCATCTCCTGGTTTGAATTTGCCTCTCCTTAACCATTTCTGCATTCATTCCTGATCAACATGAGGTTCTTCCAGAAGTTTTCTTTACTTGCAATTGTATTTATGCTTTTTCCACATTTCTTGCCTTCTCATCTGATCCTTCACCTTATATTCTTTCTTTTGTTGTTTTGGCACATTCAGTTGCTGCCTGATTTTTATCTACTTCTGATCTGATTTTCATTCCTGCATGACGCTGATATGCTTCTGCTAAATTAAGCAGAGAAGTCATCTTAGAATTATTCTCCTCATGTTTCAAAACTTTCACTACATTTGGGTCTTGTGAGGTTAGCAGATATGTGTGGAGTCCCACAATTGCAGATCTATACATGTAATCAATTTAAAGGTGGCCCATCCCTCCTTTGGAATGGGGAATATATATTTCTTGCCTTCTCATCTGATCCTTCACCTTATATTCTTTCTTTTGTTGTTTTGGCACATTCAGTTGCTGCCTGATTTTTATCTACTTCTGATCTGATTTTCATTCCTGCATGACGCTGATATGCTTCTGCTAAATTAAGCAGAGAAGTCATCTTAGAATTATTCTCCTCATGTTTCAAAACTTTCACTACATTTGGGTCTTGTGAGGTTAGCAGATATGTGTGGAGTCCCACAATTGCAGATCTATACATGTAATCAATTTAAAGGTGGCCCATCCCTCCTTTGGAATGGGGAATATATAATCTTGGTGTACACTGATTTTTATAAATCATTTGGTGAGAATGAAGCATCCTTCTTGTTTTCCTATATAATCTATCCAACACATTTTGGGGCCAATCAATCACTCCAAAAATTTAAGTTAGGACAGGAAGAGCAAATTGGTTTATAGCCTGGATTTTCTTCCTAGATGTCAATGCTGTTATCAGAATTAATTTAAGTCTTCTAAGGTATTCTCATTTGTTCATGTTTTATTGCAGATCCTTCATCAATTCCCAAATATTTACACACTCCCTCTTGCTCAAGTTATTTTATATCGCATTCTTGTCCCAAACTGATGTTTTCCGGGTGCTGCAGTTTTCCTGCTTTAAAGGTTGCTTTTGCACCCTTATCAAGACCAAATGACATTCTTATATCATCTGAAAAAGTTTTAACAACCTGCAGCTGTGCTTTCAGATTCTCATCTGATGAGCTATAGTTGTAAATCATCGACAAAGAGAAGATGAGAAGTCATTAGACTTTGTTGTTTTCTAGGAGTCAAATTATAGCCATGGCCTAAGCTGTTAAGCAAATAGCTTAATGGATTAATGGCAAGGCAGAATAGCAACAGTGACAGAGACTCACCCTGGAATATCCCCCTCTGAATTTTTATCCCTGGGATAATAATCTGTTCTTTATTATGACTTAATTGCAAAGTGGCCTGCCATTGTTTTATGGTTACTGTAATGTAGTCAGTCAGTGTAGGGTGTATCTTATACATTTTTAATCACTCTTTTATCCATGAATGTGGGATACTATCAAATGCTTTTTTGTAGTCAGTCCATGCCATACTTAGATTCTTCCCCTTTTAACAGTTCTCCACTATAACTTTATTTAACAACAAATGATCCTTTGTTCCATATGATTTTCTTTTATTGCCCTTTTGTTCTACTGCCATAATTGAGTTTTCTTCTAAATGACTATAAACTCTGTTGGCATCAATTCCCGTGTATAGTTTATATGTCATCAGAAGGCAAGTTATCGGTCTATAATTTTTAGTGTAGCTTGCAGGTTCACTCTTAAGTAAGTGCATCACTTTGCCTGTTGTTAGCCAGTGTGGTGTCTGTTCAGGGTCCGCATATAAATAGTTCGTACTCATAGGTTCATAGGTAGGTACTAGGCTATTGGCCCAAGGGCTTATGCAAGCCTAGCCAACAAGGTTCCCTGGCTTACGCCACCCAAAAAAGTTATTTTCCTGTGCCACTGACGAGCAGAGACACAGAAGTGATCCCCGTGGTGTATTTCCTATTTCCCATCCACTCATCAAGATTTTTCTTGAAGAGTGCTAATGAAGAACTTTGCTTGACATAGATGGGTAGCCTGTTCCAAAGTATGGGAAGTCTCTGGGATAGGAATCTGTCCCTCCAGCATGTCCTGTTTATTGTGGTGACAAGGTTTAGGTCCCTAGAGCATGTAGCTCAGAGGGTTTGGGATTTCTTTAGGTGTAGCATGTCCAACAGCTCTGGGATTGACATAGCTTTATATGTTAGGCAGAGATCACCTCTGAGTAGGCGATATGCTATGGAGTAAAACTGGAGTTTTTTGAGGTGGTCAGTGTAGGGCATTTGTTTGAGTCCAGTAATCCTCTTTGTTAGGTACTTCTGTGGCCTTTCCAGCTGCTGCAGATGTCTTGTGAGGTACATTCCAAAAGGGGCGTTGTACTCTATAATGGGTCTAATGAGTGATGAGTAGAGGGTAACGATTACCTCTTTTTTCCTGGATGAGAACCCTTTTATGATGAGGTGTGCCACATAGAAGGACTTCCTGACTACTGTGGCAATGTGACTATCAAAGGAGAGACTACCATCCACCTGGGTCCCAAAGTCTCTTATCACGCATTCGGTGTTAAGTAGATTACTGCCTATGTGGTAGTTCATGGGTACAGAGTTTTTACCAAAGGGGATGACACTGCACATTTTGGCATTGAGCTTGAGGCCATGGCTCTGACACCAGGCACCTGTCTCAGAGAGGCCCTTCTGTAGGATGTTCACATCATTTGGGGACTTGACTATGGCTCCTAGTTTGCAGTCATCTGTGAACTTTGTTAGCCAGAGGCCTTCTGTGTTAGCCTGTACTTCAGAGAAGTAGATACCAAACAGGAGCGGCCCCAGGATGGAACCCTGTGGTACTCCACTTGTCACTGGTTTGAGGTCAGATTTGGAGTCTGCAACTTTTACAGTGTGGGTTCTGTCAGTGAGCCAGTTGGCAACCCATCTTGTGAAATAGGGATTTATGCCTAGTTTATTGAGTTTAGCTATAATTTCAGAATGGTGGATGGTGTTGAAAGCCTTGGCGAGGTCAAGATAGGCTGTGTGAACCACTTTACCCTCATCTACGGAGTTGGTGACTGCCTCAAAGAAGTCAATCAGGTTCAGGAGGCATGATCTGCCTTTCACAAACCCGAACTGGATGGGATCCAGAGTTTGGAGGTTACCAATGTCTTTGTTTATGAGTTCCATGATGATACGTTCCATGGCTTTGCAGACCAGGCTCGTCAGGCTAATAGGTCTATAGTTCCCAGGATCAGTGGTGGCTCCCCCTTTGTGGTGTGGGATAACTGTTGCTGTGCGCCATTCAGTGGGCACAAAGTCCTCGTGCAAAGATGTTAATAATTTTAACCAAAAGTTAGGTACTGCATCTGGGCCTGGGGTTTTCCAGTTAGAGGCTTTTCTTAACTTTGATTCAATCTCTCTGTCTGTTACTTCATCTCATTTCATATCCTGTACCTTTAAACTTTTTATTCTTTCTTTTACTTTTTCTATCCATTTAGTATCTTTGTTATGTTCCACAAGATCTTCATAGATACTTCTCCAAAATGGATCTACTTCCTCTTTTTTTGGTGGTCTTATAGTTTCTTTTATCTTATTTCTCAATTCTCTATAAAATATTTTTGGGTCATCAATAAATTGCTTATTTTGTACTTTTCCCTTATATTTATCTGTGTATCTTCTGAGTTATTCCGCCTGTGCTGAAATTTTTAGTTTGTTATTTGCGATAGTGTATGAGAGATCCTGGTCTATTCTAATACTGTGCATTGCTTTTATCACATCTATCTTTCTCAATATATCTGTTGATGTTTTCCCTCTTCTATAATCTTCTAACAGTGGAACTTCTTGTCTTAATTGCTTTATAGTTCTCTCTATTCGATACATCAGTGATGGTATTCAATTTCTCCCATTCCTTTGCCTCACTACCCTGTGCTCTTGTAGTAGAACTTTATCAGTTATTAATTTAGCTGCACAGTAGTATATCCTGTTCACTTCTGTTATATCACATAGATCTTTATGGACAGTCCTAATTACTGTGTTCATTTTTTTTTTATCAGACTTTTTACTTTTTGGGTTTTATTGACCTTCTGCAGTCTATTTCTATCATTCATCTTAATGTATCCATCCATGTCCATTAAATCAAGCAACTCTTCTCTTAGCTCATTTTTATCCAAACTGAGGGCACATCCCTTGTTTTCCATTTCCTGGGGGCATTCTATATAAAGTTCTATAGCATCTTCCTGTGGCACATTCTCTTCAGTTTCATCCTGTGTCATCTGTTGGTCTGTCCTATGGGAACTCACTGGCCCATCACTCCTCAACATTGACTGCATCAGAGTTTCCACAGTTTCCTGTTCCTTTTCTTGCTGTCTAGCTTCAAGTGAAAGTTTATACTGGTTTCAAGTGGAATACTCCAAATATCTTCATATGGCACCTAACCAATTGCTTCCTGTTCCACTGGTTTCCCCTTAATTTGGATATCTATTGCTCTATCTTGTTGTGCTTTCTACATTTGATTTTCTACACTGAATCCTTCTCTTTGCAGCTGCTTCATAACCTAAATTTCTATTTCTTTGACTTCTCCATTACTAATCTTTTTTTCTACTTTTCCTCTTAGTCTTCTTATTTTTTTGTATTGTAAAGTTTTCCATATCAGGATTCCTTTGCGTATATTTCTCTTCAAATATCTTTGGTGCTGTTCTTTTTGTATTGATTAGTTTTGCTTTCTCCTTTGCATAAATATTACACCATATTAAATCTCTTTTCTTTTCTCATGTTCATATTTCTTCTTCACATGTCTCCTGATCTTCTTGCTTTTCCTTGTTCTGGGGACTCACTCCATCATGCTGTGATGTAGTCTGCATTAGACCTTCTACATTAAATCCTTCACCTTGCTGGCACTTCCTAACTTCAACTTCTATTTCTTTAACTTCTGCTTTACTAATCTTCTTTTCCACATTACATCTTTGTGATGTTAATTTTTTTATTGTGAAATTTTCCGTATCTGGATGCATTTGTCTGTATTTTTCTTTGAATATCTTTGAGACTGTCTTCTGTATATTAATTAACTTGGCTTTTTCCTTTGCATAAATATTGCACCATATCAAACTTCTCTTTCTTTCCCATGTGCATATTTCTTTTTTATATTTTTCAAATATCTCTAGGTTTTATTGTTTATATTTTTGCACTTCCTCAGATACTTCTTTTTCCAAACAGATTCTTGATCTATGGACTGTTTTTCAAAAATATGTTGTATTAATCAATACAAATTTTTATTTGAAGCTTCTGATAGTTTTTCCTGTGGAAGTATTTTTCTTTCCTCTAATTTCTCTCTTAATAGGTTTGTATATCTTGTTCATAGGTTCATAGGTGTGCTAGGCTAATGGCCTTGGGGCCTTTACAAGCCCTAGCTGTAGGATTACCCTAGCATAGTGCCACCCGACCTTAGTTCCCAGTGCCTATGTCAAGTAGAGCCACTGGTGTTATCCCCGGGGTGAATTTTCTGTTTCCCATCCACTCATCAAGATTTCTCTAGAAGAGGGTAAGCGAGGTGTTCTGCTTGACATGTATGCAAAGTCTATTCCATAGCATGGGCAGTCTCTGGGTTATGAACCTGTCCCTCCAGCATGTTGTGTTAACTGTGGTAATGAGGTTGAGATCTCTGGAGCTTGTGGTGCGGAGGGATTGGGATTTCTTTAGATGTAGCATTTCTAACTGACCTGGGTCAGACATGGCTTTGTAAGTCAAGCAGAGATCGCCTCTAAGTAGGTGATATGAGACAGAGAATAGTTGGAGTTTTTTGAGTCTGTCCATATAGAACAAGTGTTTAAGGCCTAGGATCCTCTTTGTGAGGTACTTATGTAGCTTCTCCAGTTGTTGCAGGTGTTTAGTGAGGTACATGCCAAATGGGGTACTGTACTTGATGTTTGGCCTAATGAGGGAAGAGTAGAGGGAGACAATGACCTCTTTCTTCCTGGATGCAAAACCCTTAGTAATGAGGTGTGCCACATAGAAGGACTTTCTGACCACGGTGGCAATGTGGTGATCAAAAGAGAGGTTGCTGTCAACCTGTGTTCCTCCCAGATCTCTTATAACTCATTTTGTGTTTAGTGGACTACCATCAATGTGGTAATTCATGGGAACCAGGTTTTTCTCAAAGGGGATAATGACACATTTTTTGGCATTGAGCTTAAGGCCATGGCTCTGACACCAGTCACTGGTCTCAGTTAGGCCATTCTGTAGGATGTCAACATCACTTGGAAAATAATAATAGCTCCCAACTTGCAATCAATTGTGAACATTTTCAGCCAGAGTCCCTTCGTGTTGGCCTGGACTTCAGAGAAGTAGATACCAAACAGGAGAGGACCCAGGACCAAACCCTGTGAGACTCCACTCGTGACGAGTTGGTAGTCTGACTTTGAGTCAGCTACTTTAACACTGTGGGTTCTATTTGTGAGCCAGTTTGCAACCCACCTAGTGATATAGGGGTTGATGCCTAGCTTATTGAGTTTCTCTATGATTCCTGAGTGAGGAATGGTATCAAAAGCCATGGCCAGATCAAGGTAGGCTGTATGAACCACCTTGCCTTCATCCACAGCTCTGGTGACTGACTCAAAGAAGTCGACCAAGTTGAGCAGGCATGATTTATCCTTCACTAAACCAAACTGTGTGGTATCCAGAGTTTGGAGATTCCCTATATCCTTGTTTATTAGGTCCATGATGATGCGCTCCATAGCTTTGCATATCAGACTCATCAGGCTAAAGGGGCGATAGTTCCCAGGGTCTGTAGTCGCTCCTCCTCTGTGGAGAGGGATGACTGCAGCAGTGTGCCATTCAGTAGGGACAAAGCCTGAGGTGAGGCTGTGATTGAACAGGGCACACAGGCAAGGTGCCAGTTCACTCTGTAGTTCATGTAGAACACAGCCAGGGATATTGTCAGGTCCCATAGAAACTGTATTCTTGGCCTTGGGCTGTGCTGTTTTAATCTGTGCAGCAGTAATACTGGGTGCCTGGAAATCTACTGGTATTGTGATTTGTCCTTTGGGGGTGTGAGAAGGGTAAAGTTGGCACTGAATCTGTCGGCCAGTATGCTGGCAATATCTGTTGGTGCAGTATAGGAGGTACCATTCTGCAGTATCTCAGAGGAAATCTGGGTATTGCCATGGAGATTCTTTACATAACTATAGAAGGCCTTGTGATTTTCTTTACTATCTCCTGCAATTCTGTTTTCATAGCAAGCTTTAGAAGACTTGATGAGGGATCTCAACTTTTTGTTGAGGTTAATAAAGGAGTTTTTCCAGTCTTGGGACTTCACCTTATTCAGCATCAGTTTCCTTCTTCTGCTGTAGAGTTTATTTATGGCTGGGGACCAACAGATTGGCTTCCTTTTTTTTGAAGAAGAGCATCTTGGTTCTATTGGGTATTGCGAGATCCATGCATTTGTGTACGTGTTCGTACAGTGCATTGATGTATGATTTGGCGGTCATGCAACTATTCTCTATTTGCATGGGTGCTGTGAAGTTATACACATCTGTTTTTAGGAGGCCGAATTTAGCTTTGGAGAAGTTTTTCATGGGGGTTACCTTTGCAGGGGTGGGGGTGGGATGGGGGCGTGTAGATTTCCAAGGTGATTAATTTGTGGTCGGATCTAACCAGGGAAGAGTTGACTATTGGTGTAGAGCAACGGTCGCCCATGTTAGCAATGACCAGGTCAAGGATGTTGCTGCCTCTAGTGGGGGTAAGAATGAGATGGTCCAGGGTATTGTAATTAATGAACTCCAGGAAATGTTGGGTAAGTGTATTGGTACATGAGTAGTTTTCCCAGTTAATGGAGTGGTAGTTGAAGTCACCTAGTAAGAGAGTGTTAGGTTTGACCCTAATATTTTCTAGGGTGCTTAGGAATGTGGAATGTGAGTCTTGGGATATGGTTGGGGACCTATAGCAGGCTATGACCTGAATTGCTGTATTACCCAATGTTAGCTGCACCTGAAGTATCTCTGATGTGTTATGTTGAGCTACCAGTTTGGAGGTGTGCGCATTCTTTATAAATATGGAAACACCACTGCCTTTGTAGCTTCAGTCCAAGTTGTGGGGCCGAAAGGTGGGGAATGAGTTATAGCCTGGTAGTGCAGGGGTGCTTTCTGCTGCCTTGAACCAGGTCTCTGTTACAGCACAAATGTTGATGTTTTCCATTTTAAGGAGTGCTTTGAGTGAGTGCATTTTGAGATTTAGACTTCTAGCATTGAGCAGCATAACCCTCAGATTGCATTTGTTTGTAGTTGTTATGGTGGTAATTTGGCCTTTGGAACACTGTCTAAAAAAGCCACTATAGGGGTAGCAAGAGCACTGACCAGTATCCTGAAACCCAGGGGGTGACAGATGCAGGCCATCACTGGCAAAGCGACGAGGTCTGTCACTCATGTCATCCTAGGCAGACAGATACTGGATCCACTTAGAATGATACCACAAACTTAGCCAATTGTTGAACTCAATCATTTTCTGCTTGTACTGTGGTATCATTCTGGGTGATGGTAGGATGCTTCTCAGGGCTATGGTCATACCTGCCTGGGCTACATAATCTGAGAGCTCCTCCATGTCTCTTTTCATGCAGTCCAGGGAGGTACGTCTCAGGTCATTCACACCCACATGTGCAATGACAGAGTCATATTTGTACCTGTTGTTGAGGGACTAGAGTGCTTGTGTTATGTGGTGGATCCTGGCACCTGACAGGCAGCTGACTGTTACTTTCTCCTTATTCAACCTAGTGAGTGGGACATCAGTGTGCCTCACTATCGAGTCTCCTATGAGTAGTGTGTTGGGCATGCTGTTTTGCCTTAGGGGCTTTGGTTGAGTGACACACTGTTTAGGAGAGTTATGTGTCTTGTGATTAGTGCTATGTTGGGTGGTCAAGTGCGTTTCTGCCTTGGAGGTTTCTGCTGCTTGACTAGATTTTTATTGAGAGCCTCCGCGAAGGTGGGGGTATTGTTTGTGTTTTTATGTGAAGGCAGTACTGGTGTGTGTTCTGGAGGGCTATGTGTTCCATGTGGTGATGTGCAAGTGTTGACCTTTTCCTCATGAACAGCTATTTTGTTCTTGGCTGGAGAGTGCGTAGCTTTCAATTTGGATATATAAGTGCATCTCTCGCAAGTCTGAGCATTGGGAAGTAAGAGGAGAGGGTTGGTGTACATGAGGCAGTTGCTACATTGCCTTAGGATGCCCAAGTTCACCAGGTTAATAGGAGAAAGCACAGGGAACTGACCTTTAGACATGCTTGGAGGGGTGGGCATTGATAATAAGTGCTGGATCTGTCTCCTTTAGTGCTGGTAGCACTTCTGTGTGCTTCAATAATTGCTACAAGAAGTCTGCTAAAGTGCTAGACTAATAGGCTAGTATAAGTACAGGAGAGGAGAGAACTAGTAGGTCTAAGGGAAAAAGTGAAGAGCAGACTTAGGCACCACTCAGAATCTTACAAAAAGTACTGGATACAGCAAGTCTGTATCTGGACTAGACTTGTTACAGGAAAGGTGGGAAACAAGTGCAAATGCGGGTTTTAAACCAGAAAGATGACAGAGATGGAAAAACTGCCCAAACAGCCAGTAAACTACAATTTCTGGGCCAGAAACCACTCATCTTTTGGTAGATAGGCTACCTAGTGCTTACCACTCCCACTGATAAGCTAGAAGGCTTCCCTCCAACACAGAAAGGTTTGGGGGGCTCTGAAGCTTACAAACAGTCCTGGATACAGCAAATATGTATCTGGACTAGACTAGTCACAGGAAAGGGGGAAACAAGTGCAAAAATGGGCTTTTAAACCAGAAGGTTGAAAAAGATGGAAAACAATGCCCCAATAGCCAATAAACCACAATTTCTCGGCCAGAAACCAAGATAGGCTTCCCTCCAACACAGAAAGACTCAGGGGGCTCAGAAGCTTACAAACACTCCTGGATACAGCAAATCTGTATCTGGACTAGACTAGTTGCAAGAAAGGGGTGAAACATGCTCAAACATGGGCTTTTAAACCAAAAAGTTGAAAGAGATGGAAATAAAATTCTGCCCAAACAGACAATAAACCACAATTCAAGGGCCAGAAACCACTCCTCTTGTGGTAGATAGGCTACCTAGTGCTTACCACTCCCACTGACAAGCTAGAAGACCTCCCTCCAACACAGAAAGGTTTGGGGGGCTCAGAAGCTTACAAACAGTCCTGTATATAACAAATATGTATCTGGACTAGACTAGTTACAGAAAAGGGGGAAAACAAGTGCAAAAGCGGGCTTTTAAACCAGAAGGCTGAAAGAGATGGAAAAATCTAACCAGACGGCCAATAAACCATTATTTTTGGGCCAGAAACCACTCCTCTTGTGGTAGATAGGCTACCTAGTGCTTATCACTCACACTGATAATCTACAAGGCTTCCATCCAACACAGAAAGGCTTGGGGGACTCAGAATCTCAGAAGTCTGGACATTCTAGGCTTTTTACATAATAGTAACAATACATAATTCCTTTCTTAATCTCAATAGTCAACTCTATTTTCTTTATGGGTCTTCTTTGGCCAATCAATTTTTGTGATTTTTGTGGACTGCTACTTCTTTCTACAATGGGTGGGGGGGGGGGGGATCCTTTCCTGGGCTTGGCCTGGCACCTTTGTAGGAATGTTTCCGTAGTTTGAGGATTCTACACTGTCATTTTTTTCCACTCCTGGCACCAGTGCGCCTACCAAGATTGGGCACTTTTTTATCCTGGGTCTTGTGCACCCAGCTATCTTTTTTTGTTTTTTACATACTTCTGTCCATGATATATGCTATATAAATAAAGTCTATATATCAGTGTCGCCTTGGTAAGATTTTTTGAAAAACAGGGTCCACCTCATGAAGGTACTCACCAAGACTTGAAAATGAATTCAATATCAGTACTATTACTCTCTTTTGCTTGCTGACTTTTATTCTCCATTTTTACCTCCAGTGTAGTTAATGAGATGACACTGGTCGTATCTGTACCTCCAGTGTAGTTAATGAGGTGACACTGGGGGTTTATGTACCTCCAGTGTCACTAATGAGATGACAATGGTAGTGTAAGTACCTCCAGTGCAGTTAATGAGATGACATTGGAGGCATATGTACCTCCAGTGTGGTTAATGAGATGACACTTGTAGTGTAAGTACCTCTTCTTTTAATTTCTCCAAGTCTTTTGGGTTTCTAATACAATGACGGGACTGGACCCCATTCCTAAATCAAAGTATGATTAAAATCCATGAAATTAGATTTGTTTGAATCTTTGATGACAGCCCAAAGTGCTCTTCACAGCACCCACGATGTGCCCAGTAATGACTCCTGCAATTCGTACGGGGTTACATGTATCGATAACATATCTAAATACGATTGTAGATTCTTTTTTATCAGACTCGTTGCTCCTATTACTATTGGAACTGTCTGGGTATCTTTTTTTCCACATTGCTCTTGTTTATGCCTACAGATTGTGATATTTTATAACTTTGGGTCTCTCTGTATGCAAGACACTGTAGTCACCGGGTGTGGCGATTTCAATGATCAATCCTACTTTTGTCTTCTTTTCTTGGAACACTGTATCTGTTTTTCTAGCATCTGTCTTTTGAACTGTTGGTAATGGGTGATCCCATGGGATATAAACTTAATCATTTTCTATGATGCTTTGTGGCTTATGTTTATAGTGTTTTTCAGCCACTTCAGTACCATAATATTTGCACAATCTCCAATGCAACAGTCTTGCCACATTATTATGCCTTTCAGTACACAGTCCTTCTTCCATTAGTATAATACAACCAGCAACAAGGTGTGTGACTGTTTCCAATTCAGCTTTACAAAACCTACATTTGTCTGTTTCTCCCACATGTTCCATGGACTTTGTAAACCAGCATGTATGTAGCCCACTATCTTTGGCTGCCAATATTAACCTTTCATCTCTTGGTTTGAATTTGCCTCTCCTTAACAATTTCTGCGTTCATTCCTGATCAACATGAGGTTCTTCCAGAAGTTTTCTATACTTGCAATTATATTTATGCTTTTTCCACATTTCTTGCCTTCTCATCTGGTCCTTCACCTTATATTACTTCTTTTGTTTTTTGGCACATTCAGTTGCTGACTGATTTTATCTACTTCTGATTTTATTTTCATTCCTGCTTGACACTAATATACTTCTGCTAAATTAAGCAGAGAAGTCATCTTAGATTTATTCTCCTCATGTTTTAAAACTTTCACTAAATTAGGGTCTCGTGAGGTTAGCAGATATGTGTGGAGTCCCACGATTGCAGATCTATACATGTAATAAATTTCAAGGAGGCCCATCCTTCCTTTGGAACGGGGAATATATAATCTTTGTGTACACTCATTTTTATAAATAATTTGGTGAGAATGAAGCATCCTTCTTGTTTTCCTATGTAATCTATCCAACACGTTTTGGGGCCAATCAATCACTCCAAAACTGTAAGTTAAGACAGGAATTGCAAATTGGTTTATAGCCTGGATTTTCTTCCTAGATGTCAATGCTGTTATCAGAATTCATTTAAGTCTTCTAAAGTATTCTCATTTGTTCATGTTTTATTGCGGATCCTTCATCAATTCCCAAATATTTACACACTCCCTCTTGCTCAAGTTCTTTTATATCACATTATTGTCCCAAACTGATGTTTTTCTGGTGCTGCAGTCTTCCTGCTTTAAAGTTATTGGCAAGTTATTGGTCTATAATTTGTAGGGTAGCTTGCAGGTTCACTCTTAAGTAAGAGCATTATTTTGCCTGTTGTTAGCCAGTGTGGTGTCTATTCAGGGTGCGCATATAAATAGTTCTCACTCATGTCTAAACCTTCGTGCAAAGATGTTAATACTTTTAACCAAAAGTTAGGTACTGCATCTGCGCCTGTGGTTTCCCAGTTAGAGGCTTTTCTAAACTTTGTTTCAATCTCTCTGGCTGTTATTTCATCGAATTTCATATCCTGCACCTTTAAACTTATTATTCTTTCTTTTACTTCTTCTATCCATTTAGCATCTTTGTTATGTTCCACAAGATCTTCATAGATACTTCTCCAAAATGGATCTACTTCCTCTTTGTTTTGGTGGTCTTATAGTTTCTTTTACCTCATTTCCCAATTCTCTATAAAATATTTTGGGTCATCAATAAATTGCTTATTTTGTACATTTCCCTTATATTTATCTGTGTATCTTCCGAGTTATTCTGCCTGTGCTGAAATTTTTAGTTTGTTATTTGCTATCGTGCATGAGAGATCCTTGTCTGTTCTAATACTGTGCATTGCTTTAATCACATCTATCTTTCTTACTATATTTGTTGATCTATTCCCTCGTCTATAATCTTCTAACAGTGACACTTCTTGTCTTAATTGCTTTATAGTTTTCTCTATTCGATACTTCTACGATGGTATTCGATTTCTCCCCTTCCTTTGCCTCACTACCCTGTGTTCTGGTGGTAGAACTTTATCAGTTATTAATTTAGCTGCACAGTAGTATATCCTGTTCACTTCTGTTATATCACATGGATCTGTATGGACAGTCCTAATTACTGTGTTCATTTGTTTTATCAGGCGTCTTACTTTTTGGGTTTTATTGACCTTCTGCAGTCTATTTCTATCATTCATCTTAATATATCCATCCATGTCCATTAAATCAATCAACTCTTCTCTTAGCTCATTTTCTTCCAAACTGAGGGCACATCCCTTGTTTTCCATTTCCTGGGGGCATTCTATATAAAGTTCTATAGCATCTTCCTGTGGCACATTCTCTTTAATTTCATCCTGTGTCATCTGTTGCTCTGTTATATGGGAACTCACTGGCCCATCACTCCTCAACATTGACTGCATCAGAGTTTCCACAGTTTCCTGTTCCTTTTCTTGCTGTCTAGCTTCAAGTGAACGTTTATACTAGTTTCAAGTGGAATACTCCAAATATCTTCATATGGCACCTAACCAATTGCTTCCTGTGCCACTGGTTTCCCCTTAATTGGGATATCCATTGCTCTATCCTGTTGTGGTGCTTTCTGCATTCGATTTTCTACACTGAATCCTTCTCTTTGCAGCTTCTCCATAACCTAAATTTCTATTTCTTTGACTTCTCCATTACTAATGTCTTTTTCTACTTTTCCTCTTAGTCTTATTTTTTGTATTGTAACGTTTTCCATATCTGGATTGCTTTGCCTATATTTCTCTTCAAATATCTTTGGTCCTGCTCTTTTTGTATTGGTTAGTTTTGCCTTCTCTTTTGCATAAATATTGCAACATATTAAATCTCTATTCTTTTCTCATGTTCATATTTCTTCTTCACATGTCTCCTGATCTGCTTGCTTTTCCTTGTTCTGTGGACTCACTCCATCATGCTGTGATGTAGTCTGATTTAGACCTTCTACATTAAATCCTTCACCTCACAGGCACTCCATAACTTCTTCTATTTCTTTAACTTTTGCTTTACTAATCTGCTTTTCCACATTCCATCTTTGTGATGTTAATTTTTTTATTGTGAAATATTCCATATCTGGATGCAATTGGCTATATTTTTCTTTGAATATCTTTGAGACTGTCTTCTGTATATTAATTAACTTGGCTTTCTCCTTTGTATAAATATTGCACCACATCAAATTTCTCTTTCTTTCCCATGTGCATATTTCTTTTTTATATTTTTCAAATATCTCTAGGTTTTATTATTTATATTTTTGCACTTCCTCAGATGCTTCTTTTTCCAAACAGATTTTTGATGTATGGACTGTTTTTCAAAAATCTGTTGTATTAATCAACGCTAATTTTTATTTGAAGCTTCTGACAGTTTTTCCTGTGGAAGTATTTTTCTTTCCTCTAATTTCTCTCTTAATAGTTTTGTATATCTTGTTCATAGGTTCATAGGTTCATAGGTGTGTACTATGCTAATGGCCCTGGGGCCTTTACAAACCCTAGCCGTAGGATTACCCTGGCATAGTGCCACCAAACCTTAGTTCCCAGTGCCTCTGTTGAGTAGAGCCACTGGTGTTATCCCCGGGGTGAATTTTCTGTTTCCAATCCACTCATCAAGATTTCTCTAGAAGAGGGTAAGTGAGGTGTTCTGCTTGACATGTATGCAATGTCTATTCCATAGCATGGGCAGTCTCTGGGTTATGAACCTGTCCCTCCAGCATGTTCTGTTAATTGTGGTAATGAGGTTGAGATCTCTGGAGCTTGGGGTGTGAAGGGATATGGATTTCTTTAGATGTAGCATTTCTAACAGACCTGGGTCAGACATGGCTTTGCAAGTCAAGCAGAGATTGCCTCTAAGTAGGCGATATGAGACAGAGAATATTTGGAGTTTTTTGAGTCTGTCCATATAGAACAAGTGTTTAAGGCCTAGGATCCTCTTTGTGAGGTACTTTTGCAGCTTCTCCAGTTGTTGGAGGTGTCTAGTGAGGTACATGCCAAATGGGGTATTGTACTCGATGTTTGGCCTAATGAGGGAAGAGTAGAGGGAGGCAATGACCTCTTTCTTCCTGGATGCAAAACCCTTAGTAATGAGATGTGCCACATATAAGGACTTTCTGACCACTGTAGCAATGTGGTGATCAAAAGAGAGGTTGCTGTCAACCTGTGTTCCCAGATCTCTTATAACTCGTTTTGTGTTCAGTGGACTACCATCAATGTTGTAATTCATGGGAACCAGGTTTTTCCCAAAGGGGAAGACGACACATTTTTTGGCATTGAGCTTAAGGACATGGTTCTGACACCAGTATCTGGTCTCAGTTAGGCCATTCTGTAGGATGTCAACATCACTTGGGGAGATAATAAAGGCTTCCAACTTGCAATCATCTGTGAACTTTGTCAGCCTGAGTCCCTTTGTGTTAGCCTGGACTTCAGAGAAATAAATACCAAACAGGAGAGGACCCAGGACCAAACCCTGTGGGACTCCACTTGTGACTAGTCGGTAGTCTGACTTGAAGTCAGCTACTTTCACACTGTGGGTTCTATTTGTGAGCCAGTTTGCATTCCACCTAGTGATATAGGGGTTGATGCCTTGTTTAGTGAGTTTTTCTATGGTTCCTGAGTGGGGAATGGTATCAAAATCCTTGGCCAGATGAAGGTAGGCTGTATGAACCACCTTGCCTTCATCCACAGCTCTAGTGACTGACTCAAAGAAGTCGACTAAGTTGAGTAGGCATGATCTACCCTTCACAAAACCAAACTGTGTGGGATCCAGAGTTTGGAGATTCCCTATATCCTTGTTTATTAGGTCCAGGATGATGCGTTCCATAGCTTTGCATATCAGACTCATCAGGCTAAAGGGGCGATAGTTCCCATGGTCTGTAGTCGCTCCTCCTCTGTGGAGAGGGATGACTGCAGCAGTGTGCCATTCAGTAGGGACAAAGCCTGAGGTGAGGGCACACAGGTGAGGTGCCAGTTCACTCTGTAGTTCATGTAGAACATAGTCAGGGATATTGTCAGGTCCCAAAGAAACTGTATTCTTGGCCTTGGATGGTGCTGTTTTAATCTGTGCAGCAGTAATACTGGGTGCCTGGCAATCTACTGGTATTGTGATTGGTCCTTTGGAGGGGTAAGAAGGGTAAAGTTGGCACTGAATCTGTAGACCATTATGCTGGCAATATCTAGCTCAGTATAGGAGGTACCATTCTGCAGTATCTCAGAGGAAATCTGGGTATTGCCATGGAGATTCTTTACATAACTATAGAAGGCCTTGTGATTTTCTTTACTATCTCCTGCAATTCTGTTTTTATAGCTAGCTTTAAAGGATTTGATGAGGGATTTCAACTTTTTGTTGAGGTTAATAAGGGATTTTTTTTCCAGTCTTGGGACTTCACCTTATTCTGCATCAGTTTCCTCCTTCTGCTGTAGAATTCATTTATGGCTGGGGACCAACAGATTGGCTTCCTTTTTTGGAGGAGAGCATCTTGGTTCTATTGGGTATTGCGAGATCCATGCATTTGTGTACGTGTTCGTACAGTGCATTGATGTATGATTCAGCAGTCATGCATCTATTCGCCATTTGCATGGGTGCTGTGAAGTTATCCACCTCTGTTTTTAAGAGGCCAAATTTAGCTTTTGGTTACCTTTGCAGGGGTGGGGGTTGTGGATTTCCAAGGGGGATTAGTTTGTGGTCGGATCTAACCAGGGAGGAGTTGACTACTGGTGTAGAGCAACGGTCGTCCATGTTAGTAATGACCAGGTCAAGGATGTTGCTATCTCTACTGGGGGGTAAGAATGAGCTGGTCCAGTGCATTGGAATTAATGAACTCCAGGAAACATTTGGCGAGTGTTTTGGTACATGAGTAGATTTCCCAGTTAGTGGAGGGTAGTTGACGTCACCTAGTAAGTGAGTGTTAGGTTTGACCCTAATATTCTCTAGGGTGCTTAGGAACGTGGAATGTAAGTCTTGGGACATGGTCGGGGACCTATAGCAGGCTATGACCTGAATTGCTGTATTACCTAATGTTAGCTGCACCTGAAGTATCTCTGATGCATTATGCTGGGCTACCAGTCTGGAGGTGTGCGCATCCTTTATGAATATGGAAACACCACTGCCTTTGGAGCTTCAGTCCAAGTTCTGGGGCCGAAAGTTGGTGAATGAGTTATAGCCTGGTAGTGCAGGGGTGCTTTCTGCTGCCTTAAACCAGGTCTCTGTTACAGCACAAATGTCAATGTTTTCCATTTTAAGGAGTGCTTTGAGTGAGTGCATTTTGAGATTTAGACTTCTAAGTGTTGAGCAGCATGACCCTCAGATTGCATTTGTTTGTAGCTTTTATGGCGGTTATTTGGCCTTTTGAACACTGCCTAAAGAAGGTACTATAGGGGTAGAGCCTTGACCAGTATCCAGAAGCCCAGGGGGTGACAGATGCAGGCCATATCTGGCAAAGCATCGAGGTCTGTCAATCATGTCATCCCAGGCAGACAGATATTCTATCCCCTTAGAATGATACCAGAAACTTAGCCAATTGTTGAACTCAATCATTTTCTGCTTGTACTGTGGTATCATTCTGGGTGATGGTAGGATGCTTCTCAGGGCTAGGGTCATACGTGCCTGGGCTACATAATCTGAGAGCTCCTCCATGTCTCTTTTCATGCAGTCTAGGGAGGTACGTCTCAGGTCATTCACACCTACATGTAAAATGACAGAGTCATATTTGTACCTGTTGTTGAGGGACATGAGTGCGTGCATTATGTGATGGATCCTGGCACCTGCAGGCAGCTGACTGTTACTTTCTCCTTATTCAACCTAGTGAGTGGGACATCAGTGTGCCTCACTATCCAGTCACCTATGACTAGTGTGTTGGGCATGCTGTTTTTCCTTAGGGTGCTTTGGTTGAGTGACACACTGTTTAGGAGAGTTATGTGTCTCATGATTAGTGTTGTTTTGTGGTGGTCAATTGTGTTTCTGCCTTGGAGGTCTCTGCTGCTCGATTAGACTTTTATTGAGAGCCTCCACGAAGGTGGGGGTATGGTTTGTGTTTTTTTTGTGAAGGCAGTGCTAGTGCGTGTTCTGTAGGGCTGTGTGTTCCATGTTGTGAGGTGCAAGTGTTGACCTTTTCCTCTTGAACAGCTATTCCGGTCTTGGCTGGAGAGTGCGTAGCTTCCAGTGTGGATATATAAGTGCATCTCTCACAAGTCTGAGTGCTGGGAAGTAAGAGAAGTGGGTTGTCGGTGTACATGAGGCAGTTGCTACATTGCCTCAGGATGCCCAAGTTCACCAGGATAATAGGAAAAAGCACAGGGAACTGACATTTAGACATGTCTGGAGGGGTGGGCATTGATAATAAGTACTGGATTGGTCTCCTTGTAGAATGTTTAGTGCTGGTAGCACTTTTTTGTGCTACAATAATTGCTACCTAGTGCTTACCACTCCCACTGATAAGCTAGAAGGCTTCCCTTCAAAACAGAAAGGCTTGGGGGGATCAGAAGCTTACAAACACTCCTGGATACAGCAAATCTGTATCTGGACTAGACTAGTTACAGGAAAGGGGTGAAACAAGCTCAAACGCGAGCTTTTAAACCAAAAGGTTGAAAGAGATGGACAAAAACTGCCCAAACGGACAATAAACCACAATTTCTGGGCCAGAAATCACTCCTCTTGTGGTAGACAGGCTACCTAGTGCTTACCACTCCCACTGACAAGCTAGAAGGCTTCCTTCCAACACAGAAAGGTTTTGGGGGCTTAGAAGCTTACAAACAGTCCTGGATACAGCAAATATGAATCTGGACTAGACTAGTTACAGGAAAGAGGGGAAACAAGTGCAAAAGCGGGCTTTTAAACCAGACGGTTGAAAAAGATGGAAAAAATGCCCAAATGGCCAATAAACCACAATTTCTGGGCCAGAAACCAAGATAGGCTTCCCTTCAACACAGAAAGGCTCAGGGGGCTCAGAAGCTTACAAACACTCCTTGATACAGCAAATCTGTATCTGGAATAGACTAGTTACAGGAAAGAGGTGAAACAAGCTCAAACACGGGCTTTAAAACCAAAAGGCTGAAAGAGATGGAAAAAAAACTGCCCAAACGGACAATAAACCACAATTTCTGCACCAGAAACCACTCTTCTTGTGGTAGATAGGCTACCTGGCGCTTACCACTCCCACTGACAATCTAGAAGGCTTCCCTCCAAAACAGAAAGGTTTGGGGGGCTCAGAAGTGTACAAACAGTCCCAGATACAGCAAATATGTATCTGGACTAGACAAGTTACATGAAAGGGGAAAAACAAGTGCAAAAGTGGGCTTTTAAACCAGAAGGTTAAAAGAGATGGAAATAACTACCCAAACAGCCAATAAACCACAATTTCTGAGCCAGAAACCACTCCTCTTGTGGTAGATAGGCTACTTAGTGCTTATCACTCCCACTGATAAGCTAAAAGGCTTCCATCCAACACAGAAAGGTTTGGGGGACTCAGAATCTCAGAAGTCTGGACATTCTAGGCTTTTTACATAATAGTAACAATACATAATTTCTTTCTTAATCTCAATAGTCCACTCTATTGTCTTTATGGGTTTTCTTTGGCCAATCAATTTTTGTGATTTTTGTGGACTGCTACTTCCTTCTACAACGAGGTGGGGGGCATCCTCCCCCGGGCCTGGCCTGGCACGATTGTAGGAATGTTTCTGTGTTTTGAGGATTCTACACTGTCATTTTTTCCATTCCTGGCACCAGTGTGCCTACCAAGATTGGACACTTTTTTATCCTGGGTCTTGTGCACCCAGCTATCTTTTTTGTTTTTTACATACTCCTGTCCATGATATATGCTATATAAATACAGTCTATATATCAGTGTCGCCTTGGTGAGATTTTGTGAAAAACAGGGTCCCCCTCGTGAAGGTACTCACCAAGACTTGAAGATTAATTCAGTTTCAGCACTACTACTCTCCTTTGCTTGCTGGCTTTTCATCTCTTCATTAGTTCCTCCAGTGTAATTAATGAGATGACACTTGGGGTGCATGTACCTCCAGTATGGTTAATGAGATGACACTGGTTATGTAGGTACCTCTTTAATTTCTCCAAATGTTTTGGGTTTCTAACAGCAGGACAGGAATGGACTCCATGCCTAAGTTAAAATATGATTAAAGTTCATGAAATTAGCATTGTTTCAATCTTTGATGCCAGACAAAAGTGCTCTTCACAGCACCCGCAATGTGCCCAGTAATGACTCGTTCTGCAATTTATATGGGGTTACATGGATTGGTAACATATCTAAATATGACTGTAGATTATTTTTATAGGACTCATTGACCCTACTACTATTGGAACTGTCTGGTACCCCAAGTATGGTTAATGAGATGACAGTGGTAGTGTATGTACCTCCAGTGTGGTTAATGAAATGACACTGGTAGTGTATGCACCCCCAGAGTTGTTAAAGAGCTGACACTGGTGGTGTATACTCAGGCAACTTGGCCAAACAATGCCCGAATAACAGTCATTTGCTGTTCCACTACTTACAAGCATTTAAATTACTTGGGATAGTTTTCCTCTGTGCACTTTATGAAGTTAACATTCTGTTGCTGTGCCATGATTTGGAAAGCATGTTGCTTGTACTGTACACAACTTTGGTAAGTAAAAGGACTAGGAAAAGCAGCAATTTGAGTGAATACTAAAACCTTCCTTATTTTTGCAGTTTTTTGTACACTGCTGGAAACCTGGGAATATGGGTAACAAAACATTTTGATTATAACACTTTGTCTGGGAGTGACTTCTCATACCTTATGTGGGTATTCATTTATGGGCTAAGAATTTTGTATTCATGTTGTTCTATTTTTTGTACCTCAGTAATGGAATTTATAGAATTAGAATTTAAGGTAGTGACCAATCACAACCTTGTACAGCTGCAGAAATTAGCGGGCTTGGGTAATAGTACTACTATCCCTGAAACTGTACCTGCAATTAAGTAACAAAGCGAAGATGATGACTTCAAGCCTCATTTAGTAATATGTCACAAATGATTAAAATTCATTATTCCCAGTTAATAGGGGGAGCAGTGAAAACATATTTGGTTATGGACAGGACTGCTTACACTGATTACAAAATATTGAAAAAGAAAGTATTAGCAAGGGCTGGTGTAACTTGTGAAGTACAAGATGTAAAATTTCTCTGCTAAACTTTCATTGCTGACATGCCAGTAAAAAACTTTGATGACTCATTTGAATGACACTGGGAAGTGGTTAAATCTAATAATGTGGCCAGACAGGGTAAAATAGCCATAGTTTGTTCAATTAGTAATGAAAACCAAAACATTAAAAGAGTGTGCAGATGATTTGCATGCTTAAAATTAATCTATTTGTATAAAATGTGATAAGACTGAAGCTAGTACTGTTATTTATTTATTTGTTTTTGTTCACTGGGGTAGTGCACTGATCTGAATGGACCATTTGCAGGCACAGCCCAAGTGTACAGGATCACATAAGAAATTAAGTAACATATTTACAGATGTAAAAGTATGTTACAACATCTAGTTTAAGAAACAGTTTACAAAGTCAAACACATTGATGGAAAAATGGAATTATCTTAGCAGTGCTTTTTTGGATAAGATGTAGCCATATCGTCTGAGGGGGTCTATATCACATCGTCGAACTTGTATAAGTTCGAACGATGTAATATCGAACCCAAAATTCCGAAATGCAAAAATAGCGAAGCCATGGCACATCGATTTTTTTCCCAGGGAAAAAAATCGGTGGGCCATTTTTGGGGCTTTGCTATTTCCTCCACTGTGGTGAGATCTCAGCATTTGTATATTTAAGTGGGGGGGGGGGCTGTTCTGTGCATTCGTTATTGTGTCATTTCAGACTTTTGGGTTAGATATTATATTGTTCGAACTTATACAAGTTTGACGATGTGATATAGACCCATCTGAGATGGTTTTTGCGACAGGGTAGGAGTATATCATTATTTAGAGATGTATGAAACTGCATGAAAGAATATCATGGGAGAAAACAGGGAAATGGCACGAGAGGCATGCAGAGGGAAGAGAAGTAGAAGTGAGAGAAGTGAGAGAGAGATGTAAAGAGAAGAGTCAGGTAGGACAAATGAGAGGTATTACGTGAGGGGATGACAAGATGATATAAGGAAGGGTGAAATAGAGATTAAGAGGTGTGAAATAGCTGCAGGTGTCATGTAACGTGACTTGGGGGAGTGCAACTGCACTTTGCTTAGGTGAATAGGTGTTCCTTGAGCTGTTGTCTGAAGTCCTACTACATTTGGATGTCTCTTTTTGACAGTGTATTGGAGTCTCAATGTTTAGGTGCTACAATTACAATGAAGAATGCATGATCAGGACACTGAAGCTTAGTTTTTGGAGTAGGTAGGTGTATTAAGACTGAGAGATACCTCTGAGTTTATATATGGGGGTTGGAGAAAAGTTTAAAAGTGAGAAGGGAAGATGTCTCAGGAGAAGGGGCTTTGCGAATTAATAATGATCCTACTAGGAGGTTGGCTGTCAAATGTACTGGGAGACATTTAGCTTTGGCCAGAGTTAGACAGTGATTTCACTAATGGAGATGTTAGCGATGAACTAGTAGATTTTATTGGAGATGGTTTGCAAGCTGGTGGTGGCATTTTTCTTTGAGGCTGCCGCTGTTATGGGTAGTCCTTATTTGAGTTGTAATAAGAGTATGGCTTTGCCAATGGCGGCTTTGGCTGGCTTGGACAGAAGAGGTGACAGTGTGTTTGCCTAGAGCAGTGGTATGCTGCTCTTTTCATATGTGTTTTGAATGTGCAGTTGAAAGTTAAGAGACTGGTCAAGCCAAATGCCAAGGTATTGGAAGGATGCAATAGTTTCTATGGTGGTATTGTTAGCATCTCTAATATTAAGGAAGCTGGGCATTTGTCTATTTTTTAGCTGATTGTTGGTTCAGCATTCTTATGTTGCTTTACAACCAAGTTAGTAAAGTATACTATATTTACAGAAGGGAGGGAAAATTAAGTATTTTTGGATTCTGGAGGGATGACTACTGTTCTCAAAGGTCCATATGCATATAAACATAAGATTAACAATATATTCACAGTGATAAAAAGGAATATCCAATAACGTATGCAGAAATTCAAACAGTTCTAGGAAAACATTTGCAGGCAGTAGTTGTGGTTCCTGAATTAACTCATGCTTTTATAATTTTATAATAGAAAAAGAATTTCCCCAGTTTAAAGCATTATATCAGATGTGTGATGAAGGAACATCTATAGACATTGTATGGCAGTCCAGTAAAGCTAATAAGAAGGAAATAAATCAACATCTTGATATACTTATCCTGCATTTTAATAGGGGAGCAGGACAGTGGCACAGCTCCGTGCAATCACAAATGAGAGAAAGTTCTATAATGCTAACAGCATTCAAAATGATAAAAAATATGTTTTTACAGGTGGGAGTTAAGAATGGCTTTATCCCTTGATGCTGGGGAGGTGCATCCCCATACACCTCCTACTTATATATACAAAGTCTGAAGTGATATGATCTTGGGGAAAGGACCATTCCTTGCTGCAATGGCAATCTGACCTTCCAGGAAAAAGCCCTACAGTCGCACACTAGTGATCTCACAAATGAGTGTCAGTCACTAGTGTTTCAAGGGCAAGCCTGGCTCCCCAGTGAAATACGTATAGAGATCTTACATCAAAACCAAGATAAAAGAATTAGTGTAGAATTTATTGCTTTGGCTACAGTTTGACGATAAAAAGCATTTGTATTACCAGAAATTATCAGCAGCGACAGTTTATAAAAAAATATGATAGTGTAATGGTAAGAGATGTCAACACTGGATTTAAAGTGAAATGAAAGAAAGTTCTGAAATAAAAATCAGCACAAAACAGATGTTTGCACAGAGACATACAAAAATGTTTAGTATAGAAACAGAGAGGCCAGCCATTAACAAAAGACAGGCATGTAAGTAAGGATCCTCAAATCAGAGAAATAGTATTGAGGGCTAAAAGTGAGAATGGTTGGGAAATGTAGAATTCTCAACTCATTTCTGTCTGGGGGGAAACAGAAAGCAAAGCAAAATGGGATCTCTAAACAACAAACTTGTATAGAAAATGGAACAATTAATTCAGAAGCAGATTTTTGTTTGGAACTATCCTTTAGAGAAAACTAGGAGAAACTCAAGTGCCAGTTCTTTTGGGAGTGGAAACTATACTTTCCACCTCTAGACAAGCTAGTGTTTGATGTAACCCTGAATTGGTAGGTTTACAGGCAAGCCACATAATCTTTAAAAATGTACAGTGACAAGATGAGACATTTAGTAGGGCAAGAATGAATACAACTAAAATTATAGAGGAAGACAGTAAACAAGATGCTCCAATTACTTCTTACCCCTATTTTGAGATAAAAGATTATGTTTTCTTAGATTAAGTAAAGAATGAAGTTCTGTGTCAATTGTATATCAAACAGTAGTACTGAAGTTATACCGTAGTCATATGTTAGGAGGTCACCTGGAGATGGACAAAACTAAAGCAAGAGTGTTAGCCACATTTTATTAACAAGGTATATTGAAAGAAATAAAAATATGTCTGCAATTACTATTTGGAATGCTAGAAAACTGCACCTTGTCCTGGGTTTAGGAGCCCATTGATTCTGATGCCTATTACAGAAGTTCCATTTGAATGCACTGTTATGGACATTTTGGGGCCAATAGGGAATTCTAGCAATGATTATCAATATAAAATCATAATTAGAAATTATGCTACAAACTTTCTGGAAATGGTGCCACTATGCAAGGGTAATGCTACATTTATTACAAGAGAACTTACTGACTAGTGCAAACTCTTTATTTCAAACATATTTCATCAATTGTGCAAATATTTAAATGTTAACCAGTTAAAAACACAGTTTATCATCCACAGACTAATGATTTAACAGACAGGTTCAATAAGACACTGAAATTCGTGTTAAGCAATGTGACTGACACAGATGGTAAGAATTGGGACTAGTCTGTATCCTACTTACAGCTTGCAGTAAGAGAGGTACCATAGCCTTCAACCAAGTTTTCCCCATTTGAACTTTTGTATGACAGGCATCCCAGAACTCTCCCTGATATTGATAAAGACACCAAGAAAGTAGCAAAGACACCATTAAAAAACATAATAGAATACTAGTTTACAGGATAGACTCAAGCTGGGCATGCTCATAATAAAGGAGCACATGTATACAACCCAAGAAATGCAATAAAGAGTCTATAATCCGGAAGCCTGACTTACAGAATTTAATCCGGGTCAAGTATCAGTATTGGCATCCTCCAGGGAATACAAGTTTCTGGCTAACTGGCAAGGCCCTATGCATTTCTTGAAAGGTTAAATGAGGTGACCATTAGGTAAGAAAAAGATAGAACAAATCTACTTAACATACTAACGTTATGGAACAACGTAAAAAATTATGTGGTGGACATGCTAGCTGAAATTCATACAGGAGAGATCAGTGAATTTTTACTTGAAGTATTGCTGGAGGAATCCTTATCAAAAGTACAAAAGCAGGAAATTAGACACTTTCTCTTAAGAAATAAAGTAGCATTCTCTGAAATGACTGGGAAAACTGAACTGAGAAAATATAATATATAGAAAGTATCTGAAGTCGAGGTTAGTCTAAAACGTTATAAAGAACCTGAGTCACATAGCAATCAGTAAACGAATAAGTCCAAAAGATATTCAATTTAGATTAATAGATGAGTGACAGAATGAATACAGAAGGCAATAATGCTAGTTCTTAAACCCAGTGGAAGTGTCATATTCTATGATGACTTTAGCAAACAAGACAGCATGTAAAAGTGTCATAGCTACCTCTTGCACAGAGCTGGCAAGCTGACAAATAAACTAGGAAAAGCAAGGTACTTATCACAATTGGACTTGAAAAAGGAGTATTGCAAGTTACTGCTTTCTCCATCTGCTAAAAAAAAATAAATAAAAAAAAAATCACCTGTAAGCCCCTGAACATTTATTTCAATACATGCTGCTGCCTCTTGACCTGCATGGAGCTCCAGCCACTGTTCATAGACTGATGGATAAAATTTTGAAGCCCCACTCATGATATGTCCCATCTTCTGTAGATAATGCTGTAATCCTTTCAGAAGACTAGAAGTTTCACCTATCAGAAATGTAGGCTGTGTTGCAGTCTATACAACAGGCAGCCTGACTGTCAATGCTAAAAAAAATTGGTATACCTTATAGGAAGAGTGATGGTAAAACTACAAACAGACAAAATTATTGGCTATAAAAATTGCATATGCCCAGCAATGAAAAGCAGATAAATGTTTTTCTTAGGCTAGATTTGTACTACAAAAAAATTACATCTAATTTTGTAGCTTTTGCCTGTCCTTAGACATATCTCACAAAAGGAAACAGCTGCTATCAAAGTGCAATTGATGGTTTTTTGAGGCAGATAGACTATTTACTGAATTGCTAAGACTACTATGTTCTGAACCAGTGTTATTAACTCTTAATTTTACTATGACATATGCATTGTATACTATGCATCAGAATTAGGTTTGGTATTGGTATTCACCCAGGATATTGAAGGTGGGACTGCCTTGTCTGTTTTATCAGTAGAAAGTTAAATAATGATTAAAAAAAAAAAAAAAAAACATAATCAGCCTTTGTGAGGAAATGCTTAGATGAAAGTTGGCCTTCTGTTATATCAAGTACTACCTGTTAGACTGACTCTTTAACCTAGTGACAGATCATGGCATATTACAGTGGAGGTGGAGCATGGTAACAGAAATTTAAGCCATTGCACACTATCATTCTAGCCTTGTTTAGATCTTACATCTTGTCTGTTTTTGTCTAAAACTGATTGTTTTGTTACAGAAGGTGGGTACCTTTGACATGATGTGCATGGACAAACTGAAATGTGGTTATAAATACGTGCAAGCTATAACTTGTGTCTTTAAAATTTTCATAAGAATAAGTGTGGCACTTGATTGCATTAGGTAGGATAATGGAAAACTAATCACCTGTTAGTATTTTATAAAAGGGTAGAACATTAAATCAAGAAATAAGGAAGTTAAATCCTCAAGTAGGAGGATCATTGTGGGTTAAGCAGTGACTCTGCCTGAGGATTTATGATCCTTGGAGTTTGATGGACCAGTTGGGTCCTGTGTTGAATATGGCCTGAATGCAGAAAATCTGACAAGTTTGTGTAGTACTGGAATGAAAGCATAGTGAAAGCCTACAATTGTAAATTGTCAGTTGTGGCTTAGTTAATTCAAAGGGCTATCTGATGCTGAGCCGGTATGAAACAGAATCAGTAGAATTACCTTTAAAGACTGGTAACTTGTATTTGAGGTATAACTTCCACCTTGTTAAAAGTTCTGCATCATTTGTTGAAGAGGGAATCTGTGCCTTGTACTAACCTATGAACCTGTAAGATGTTTACCTTACAGACACAAGGAATAGGGTTTGATTCCCACATGGAATAATTTTCAGGTCTATATTATATGAACGAAAGTTCATATAATCGAACTCTCTAATGAGTGAAAATCCCGTAAATCAAGATACATGCTGTGGGATCGCAGTACAGTGAAGAGTGGAGTAATTGCTCTTTCCACACTGCAGTGTGATCTCAGAGTTGGAATATATATTTAGTGGGGGGTGTGGGGGGCAATATCATTTTCGATTTATGGGATTTTTGCTCATTAGAGTGTTCAGTTATATGAACTTTTGTTCATATAATATAGACCCATTAGTAAGGCATAAAATGGTTCATAAGGACGATTAGCCTAGTACGAACCTATGAGAGAATGTCTAGAGTATATATTTCACTTTTAATTATTTTTTAATGAAGTCATTTGTTGATTACATAAAGAACTGTGAGTAAGTTAAATTCCCAAGATGCAGTACATAAATGTTATAAGTCAAAAACAAAAATACCTCAGTGGTAAAATATTGTGCTAAGTGATCTACATATTTAACTAAAATTTAAATGGAGATCAGTCCTTTCCAGCAATGGTGCTGTAAGCATAAGGAAAGCTTTCATACTAAATAGGACTTTGCTATACAGATGTGTTTGGGGTACTTTTCCCTGGGGGGAGTTCAATAAAGCCTACATGATATTTTTTTTGTGTACACATCGTAGCTGAATGAGTACACAAGCACGAAAGATTTTAAATTCATTAAATGCCTCAGCAGCACGCAAGCACACTCAAACAAAGAAAGTTCTGTGTAATGCAAATTACCTCATAAGCTAGTGACTTTTATGCAAATGACCAAGGTGGAGCAATCTAACAAGCATAAAGGCATCCATGTAGAGGCTGTGTCCGTGTCTGTAGTGTATGTGGAAAGTTTCCATGTACAGGAGTGTCCATGAAAAGGAGGGGGTATAAAAAGTCCACAAATATGGACATAACTCACTTGAAATGGTTCAGACACATACACTGATGTGTAAAAAAATGCATTGTTGATCTCTGACAGTGCAAGGGAATATGTAAAACTAAATTTTTTAAATGATTTTAGCATATTTGCACTGTGCACCACAGTGTGCAAACATGCCTAATGGAAAAATAATAAAAATAAATAAATAAAGGGAAAAAAAGTAT
>NC_056727.1:1049209173-1049496673 GCF_019279795.1 Protopterus annectens
TGTGATCACCACACTGACCTTGACAGAGGTGGGTTTTTGCAGTATTTTGGCTGTCACAGGTGCCATGCGTCTGCAAAATCCTGACCAGAACAAGGCATGCTGATGTCATGTACCATAATGCTACCTAAAGAGATGTTAATAGCACACTTGAGGTATGGTGCATGCATTGATTACTGTGATCTCTAGTGTGTACCACATGTACCAAGTACTGTGAATTCTAGTGTGTACAATTAGATAGGTAGGTAGGTGTTCTAATCTAATTGCAGCCAACTTGAACTATGTATGCTGTGCACTGTTCTGCATATATGAATTGAAAGTAGTGCTATCCTTAATATAGCCAGGCGTGTGTGTGTGTGTGTGGATGTTACAGCATTTTACTTCAGTGTATGGCATCATAGGACCATTGAACAGTAGTAGCCTAATGTACATAAGTGACATAAAATTATTGTCATATTCTAACCCATATTTACACAATCAGCACATATTACCCCTGTCAACAAGGGACACTCACAGAAGCCGTGTGGTGACTTGACAGTCATCCATGCAATCATACTGATTGCATCTGCAAAGGGCCAATGAGGTTGACTGTTTGCCATTAGGTGGAGGTCTGTTTCAACAGACTGTCACAGTGTGGTACACATATCACCCCACCAGCATGTATTATTAATATTCGATACAAGGTAATGGTACCTGATAACATCCCAGGCTGCAGCCTAAATTAACACAGGCAGGGACTTGCAGCACCTTTAGGTGTCCTATGCAATCAAAGTCTATGAAACGGCTTTGTCTAAGCTGAGTGGAGGACAGCCACTGTCATCCATTTGCACAAAGGTGGAGCATCCACTGATGCTGAAAATTATAGACCCATCAGCCTAAGTATCCTGATGTGCAAGGCCATGGGACGTAGTATCATGGAATTCATTAACAAGGACATTGGCAATCTCCAAACACTCAACCCCACACAGTTTGGTTTCATCAGGGGAAATCATGCCTGTTACATTTGGTTGACTTCTTTGAGACAGTCTCCAAAGTCATGGATGAGTGCACGATGGTGCACACCACCTACCTTGACCTGGCCAAAGCTTTCAATACTATTCGTCATTCCTATAGAATAGATTAACTCTCTCAACTAGGCATCACTCAGTATGTTACCAGATGAGTGGCAAACTGGCTCACTGATAGAGCCCACCTATTCAAAATAGGGAAGCCACCTCAGGCAGTAGACCTGTAATGAGTGGTGTACACCAGGGATTGGTTCTGGGACCTATGTTGTTTGGGATATAGTTTGCTGAGGTGCAAGCAAAAACCAATGGGCTATGGCTGACCGAATTTGCAGATGACTGCAAGCTGACCACTGTCATCAATTCTGTTAGTGATGTGGACATCCTCCAAGAGGGTCTCACCCAAACAAATGCCTGGTTCCAGAAACATGGTGTCAGATTGAATGCTAAAAAATGCCTCAACATCCCCTTTGGGGAGAGTGATGTCCCCATAAATTATTACAATAATAACAATGACCTAAGCACCCAGTCATGAGGGACATGGGTACCCAGGTTGATAGCAAACTGACTTTTGACCATCATATTGCCTCCGTTGTACAGAAAGATTTCTACATGGGTCACCTCATTAGGAAGGCTATGTCATCCAGGAACAAGGAGGTCATAACATCCAGTATTCTCCCCTTATAAGACCCATTATTGAGTACAATTTCCCTTTTGCATGTTCCTCACAAAGCAGATGCAGCAGCTGAAGAGACCACAGAGTTCTCACCAGGATAATCCAGTGCCTCAAACATCTAACCAATACAGATAGGCTAAAAGCCCTGTCCCTCAATCCAGTCTCATACAGACTCCTCAGAGGTGGCCTCTGTCTGGCCTATACAGCAGTCTGAAACCCCACGTTGATGCAAATCAAGCTTCAATTGCGTAACCAGCACTTGTGACCTCAACCTGGCATGTGATATCAGTAGGACTTGCTGGTGGGACAGATTTGTGTCCCAGAGACTCCTCCTTCTGTGGAATTGACTCCCTCTCAATGTAAAGCCCAATACCTCATTAAACCATTGTAAGTGCAACCTAGTTAATTGGATGGAGAACAGAAAAAACACCCCAGGGATTCCACCTGTGTCCCTGCTGGACAGGGGCATTGGGTGGTAATGTGTCAGAACACAGGCTAACTTCTTGGGCAGGCTTATAGGGACCTCAGGACTAATAGCCTAATAACTTCCCATGATCCTATGTCCTTACAGCAGATCATACATGTATCATTCCACTCTCAGAGTTGCAGCATGTCCAATACAGTAAGGTCACACAATGCCATGTATGCAAGGCAGAGATCACTTCTGAGTGGTCTATATGACACAAGGTACAATGACAGCAATTGCACACAATTCCCATAGGTCAAAAACTGTGGACTTGATGTTCCCTTGTGAGGAAAGTTTGTGTTGTGTCCAACTGCTGGTGATGCTTGCAACGGTACATGAGGAAATGGCCATTGTAGTGAAATGGCATGCTGAGGGAAGAGCACACAGAGGTTATAAACACAGCATTATCGAGTGACAGTGCTGTCACTAATGACATGAGAATGATATACTGCCCATCTTACCCCTGTGGAGACATGGTGATATATGGTGAAGTACATGTAAACCTATGTAGCCAGGCCTGTGTGCCCATGTAGATCACCCCTGAGTATGGACATCAAGTGTGGCTAATGAAGTGCTACTTACCAGGAATATTGCTGTTACTGATGGAAATGATACTGCATACACATTTGCATGGGGTTAAGGCCATGAGTATGTGAACAGGCATATCTTCATGTAGGCCCTCTTGTGGGAGAATGACATAACTGGGAGATTGTATGACTGCTCCCAGTTTGGCTGTTCCATGATGTGCTTCTTGTCCTCCTGTCAGCTACAGCCAGGTTTATGCAGTTGTGCAGGTGGCACACCTTGCAGTGAAGATGTGGATCTCCATGCATGCACAGAGAACCTTGCTAGTCTGCACTGCCTGTCAGGCTAATAGGCAGCACACTGGATGTTGTGTGACATGATGTGGGAACACAGATGTGTTCCAGTTACATAAATGTACAGCCTGACATATATAGATAAGTGTGAGTACACACACTTTGGCCAAAGGTTCCCACCCCAGTCAGTATGCCTCAGATCCATGGCATGCAGACATGCACCATAAAGCTGATAATGGTCAGGTAGCATGAACTGCTGTGATATTCTGACTGGACAGGCATCACTGCCACTGTGGTGCTTGCTTGAGCAGCCTTGTACGTGTATGTCACTGGACATTGTACATCACAGTGTGACACTGCAGCTGTGCTCCAACTCACCATCCATACATTAAACACAAGAACCCTGGAATACTAGATATAATACATGCCACACTGTGATGATTACCATAATTACTACTCAAGGCATCTACCTGCTAAAGGGTATGTCAAGGCTGCAGATCCTAGCATGAAGTGGGACAACTGTGTTAATGAACAAACAAGTTGTGGTCTGCACCTCATGTGGAGTTTGGCATTAACATTTTACTTTTGGTGTTAGATGAGGTGTAGGGGCATGGTATCCCAGGAGAGTGTGGTTGTGATGAGACCAGCAGTTGTAGTAACCAGGTACAAGCAATTAAGGAGATGCCCCTCTTGTTAGCCTTCTTCACAGGGTAATTGTGTCATGCAGTACACACTGCCTGAGTAGTGTGCAGCTCCAGGATAACTGTGTGAACTGTGCCTCCTTACCTTTCTCAGGGTGTATGTATGAATCCCCCGACTGCTTACCCATGGTCTCTACAGACACAGACATGTTGGTATACTACCTTCTTGGAAACCATGCTGGAATTAAAGTCAATGCATAGTTGCATACAGGGCAAGTAGGATGCAGTGAAAACTGATATCCCAAGATGTCTTAGGAGTGTCACATTTACAGCAATAAAAACACTTATCTTAGAAATGATCACTAACAGTGTAGTAGACCTGCAGACACTGACCCAAACACAGATTGTGCTGTTCAAGGTCAGCTCATGCCTACCCTAAGCTTTGTACTGAATTCATTGTTACAGATTAAAATGCATGAGAGGAAAATGACTCACATCAAATCCCATGGCCCAACAATGCATCAGTCAAAATTAGGCCATTAGGCATTGTGGACACACTGTGGAGGCATACCTCTCAACTGTACAGACTTTTTGCAGAATGTCCAGATTTTTGCCTCATATTTTTGGTCCATTTTTCATAAAAATGTGGTTTTCTGGCAACTTAGTGGTAAATCATTAAAGACTGAAGTTAGAAATCAATGGCAGCCATTTGAGTTTCAGACTTCATACCCTTCAGAAAATTCATGCCAATGCAAAACCTGTTATTCTATCAACTTCCTAAGTTTGTAAGAGCAATATTTAAAATTGTCCATATTTTGGGCCTTTGTCCCACTTTTATTTATTGCGTTGTCCAGATTTTCTGCTGTAAGAGGTTGAGAGGTATGTGTTGTGGTGTTTTACAAACCTGCACGTCAGCCGTTGGATAGCCAAGTGTCTGACAGTCATTATCTGGGAAGATAGTTTTTTGTAGGCCAGTGCTACAATGAGCCCAGTCACCGGTGGACTACCCATACACATTGTTCCTAGGACTGCCCCTTCTAGCCATTCCTTTCTCTGCAGTCATGGCCACTATCACTGACCTCAGACAGGCTACATTTGCAAGTAAGGGACTGTCATTGTTTCACACAGAGCCAACAGTTACCCAGGATGGGCTGACACACACATTCAGTTGCTGTCAGAGCCACTGATAAATATTACATGCCAAGGTATGCACAATACTGTACTTTTGGCAGTCAGCCACCCACTGTACAATATCATATTGTCTGCTCACCTCCAACAGTTGACCCAGTAGACAGGGACATATGGACACAGAGAGATGTAGCCTTCAACTTTCACTGGTCAATAAGATGTGGGATGTCATGCACTGTTGTACAACTTACATACAAAGGTATGGCATGTAAATCCCAGATTGTCATTTAACACTGTATGTGCCACTCATCACACCTATCACTGAGTGCAATGGCACCTGCAGTATGTAAGTACACAGGCATATCTGACACCTGTAACAGCCACAGAGGTCCCACAGTAACCCAATACATAGTGTACATAACATGTCCAGTGCAGAATGTGCCAAGGCCGAAACTGTGTATTCTGTCCACCACATGTTTTGGAGGGGGAGGTGTATGGCTGCCATATAGGGAGCTGTCACCTCCAACTGTGTACCAACTGCACATCCAAGAAAGGATTAGTACGGGACATATCTGTTGTACACAGCTGCACCTTGACTGTGGTATAAATAGGCCATGCTGAGGGGACAGGTATGTAACTGTGACTCTACAAACTACATGTAACAGACTTCCCATCCATGTGAACCACACTTCTGCTGTAACACACATCATGTGTAAGTAACACAATGGGATTTAGAACCAGGTAATCATAACTGGATGAGGACAAATATCTGTAGTCGACATAGTTATAGATGGTGCATCTCCTATACCACATGTTGTAGATGTGTCAGCCCTCAGAACCCTGCTTACACTTATGAAGGACATCACATCATTTCAGACATTACAGATGCAGGAGTAGGCTGCACGACACCATTGTCCCTGTTAGCCAGTGATACATATATGAAGCTATGGAGCAATGCACCTCTACTGTTTTACCTTTATGAAGCCTTTTGATTATGTGTTGACATTCCTTCCTGCGCTCTGATGGTTACAGGTTTATTGCAGCACTGTAGCCATAGTTGTGTCTCAAAAAATCTGGAGTCTGAAACATAAACAGTTCTGTGAGACAACATTCTTTTTGTAAGCATACAGCCATTACAACATCATCCAACTTAATCTACACAACATAATGTGGTGTACTCAGTACAACCACCAGCAGACAATGTCTGTCAGTGAAAGGAAACAGTGGATTAAATGACTACATAGCAATTTAGATAGTCATCGTGTGCATCATACACATAGCTTCATTTCCCAGCATCAAAGACAAGGATGACAGGGATGTGGCAAGCATTTGCCCAAGTCAGGAAGAGAAGCAGGCAAGATGGACCATGGAATGTGCTGTGTGTATCTGCAGGTGCCCTGATTGTGACAGTGGTGTGGGAGTGTCTGTGTGAACACAGTCAAGCTCAGTGGTAGCCTACATGACTGTGTGTTGGACAGCTTTGAACCATGCATGGCAGAGCAGTCAGTTCACTGTCTCTGCCCCTGAACACAGGAACTGCCTCTGCCAGGAGTTGCACTGGCACCTCCATGCCCAAGGTGAGAAGCGGTGCTACTACCTGAAAGTGACTGCTGCCTGCTGGGACTGTGTCCTCCACAGGAATGTCTAGGACCATGAGCCCATGGCCTGGCCATGTCTTGGTGTGGACAGTGCACTCACCTCTGGGGCACTATATGTACTGCCACTGCAGAGCATGAGTGAACATGGCCAAGTGGACTCTCAGCTGATGTAGTTGCTAAACTATGTCCATGGTCCATGCTCAACTCCATCCAGGTGTTTCATCACAGACAATGACTGCTCCAAGACAGATAATCTGCGACCTCTCTGAGACCACTGTCTTTGCACTGCATCAATCAGCGATCCAGGGTATCAGCAATGTGGCAGTCACAGATGTCAGACTGTGCTGCATCCATAACCCTGAGCATTCATCTGGAAGTCCTTTTGGAATATGCCTGTGCCTCTAAGATGGCTCTAACCATATGCAGATTGACACTTGACAGGACACCTGCAACAGGTGGTGGATGGACAGCATACCTCCTACGAGCACTCCTATCAATCAGCCTGTGTGGAACCTCACCATCCCTTTGGCTATGGCTAGTATAAACACTCAGTGCAGCCATAGTACCCACACTTTCCTGTTCAATATCTCCACCATTTAACTGTCCAATATCTGTGGCCTCAGGAGACTGGGTATATGTATGCATACTGTCTGTGTTGTGCACAGTGATAATGAGGCCAGAAGAGGAATGTCAACCTTTGTAACAGATTCAGCTCCTGCAAACCCCCCCGTACCACACTCTCTCCACCATCATCATCAGATTCTGAAGAGACACGGACATCAGGTTGTGAGGGAGACAGAGACCAACCTCACTCCCCCCGGTCACCTGTGATAAAAAGGAAAAAGCGGTACATTAATATATGCACTACTATGCTCTACAGTACTATCTTGCAATATATGTCAGGCTGTATACAATGCTGTCAGTATTACAGACTTATCTAACCCCCATCTTCATATACCAGGACCTGGGCACATTACTTTCTAAGAGTCTTCTGTAGTTGCTTGTAAATAATATGCTCCTTATTCAAGACTGTCATGAGCAACAGTGATGTACACTGCTGACGTTCATCAACACTTTGCACAGTTGACACATAAGGCAATCTGAACTATCCTACAAATACTGAAAATCTATCAATGTAGTCACAACTACAAGGCATAGGTATGACTGTAAACCATGCTCCTTTGGTAAAACTCTATGAGTTTAGCAATCATGCAGACAGTACATCAATCCAGCCGGCAGACCTGAGATGACATTTTAGCAAGTACAATGCACTCAATCTTCATCAGTATCAAAACAGTATTATGCTTACTAGGAGCAGGATCACAACCTCGTCTGATCCCTGACAGTCCTGTGAAAAATTGAGGGAGTGGTAATGTAAACAGCAACCCATGTTGCACTATGACAGGTTAATACATCCACAGATCTCACATTTACAGTTACTTGGTATGTAAGTCACAATTTGGCCATGAGATTCACACTGCAGCTGACCCCCCCCCCAAAAAATAATACCTGCCACCCACATAAAAGTATGTACAGCATGATACACCAAATGCTACAATATTCCAATGCTTAGCCAACTATGCATACCTGGACACTCCTCTTGTGTGAAAATGGTGGCACCCACATCCACAACATACCATGTGATAGATGCCTGGGAACTGTCCTGTGTTCCTAGGTTCACCAGGAATTCCTTTGTGGCTGACAGTGGTTGTTCCACTGCAAGCCCTCCATCAACGACACTATGATCCCTGGACACATCTGCTGCTCTTCTGTGGGCGGAATTTATCATATCTGTGGTACAGTGTCACACCTGCTTGTATGCCCTGCTCTGTTGTCCAATGGCATTCACATTGTGAACCAAGTCAACCCACAATACTGCCGCTCTTCCCTGTTTGTCCTCCCCATGGACAGCAGGAGTTGGTGATCCTAATGCAGGGCGTCCAGGATAGCTTCATTTTTGGCCTCTGTAAAATGGCCCTGGCATCTCAGATACATATCTCCTGAAAGACAACAAAATGGGAACATATGTCAGGATCACATATATGGCAGTATAGTATGTAGAGATGCAGAAATAACAGATAGCTACTAGTCAATCGCTGCTTGGTTACACATCTGTCATTCAATGCCATGCAAACATAGTAAGGATGTGGATGCAAGTAGGATAGTGACAGTGCTCATCTATCTATGCTTGTGCCATGACAGACACTGTTGTATGGTCACACAACCAAAACAAAAGTCCATTAAGTTGTGACCCATATGTGTAAACCCCCCTTGTAATATGTAAAACAAGCAGTACTACACAAATAGCAGTGTAGTATTACCACCTCTATCAACAGAAAATTCTCAGGAGAGTGGTATACCTATGTAACAGAGAGCATTCTACCCATACTATTCACTAGTTCCTCTGTAGGTGTAACCCATCTGCAGATCAATGAACAATTCCACGTAAGGCTTACTGCTGTAATCCACATTCCCCCTAAGTACATGGACAAATATGCATCATGTTGGGAACAAAATGATTACATACCTGATGGAGTACAATACTCCTCTGTTGAACAATACCGATATATAGATGTTGTGGAATGAGTTGACCTTAAAAAGTAACTCTCATACACAATGTTTTTCCTAGCTAGCTGTTTGTCTTTTTAACATGGTTCTGTATTAGGGAGTGATTGCCTCAGAACCAATCTGTGCTTTTGAACTGCAAATTGCAGCCAGCACATCTGCTTTGCATTATAATTAGCCAATCCCATGCAACCACTGAACAAGATATAAGGCCCCAATGTACATTACAACCCCTTTCTCTAGGTTTGGTTTGGAAATAGTGAGGGACAGATCCTATGCCATGGCAGAGAGGATGTCTGTAGCAGTCACTATTTACATACAAATGTGTGTGCTACACACAGGAGCTGAAGACGATGCTCCAGGTAATAGGCATAAGCAGACAGGTGAACACTTTGCAGGACATCAGGCTGTAAGAGTAAGTGTGGGACCTGTGGCAGCCTTGTTTTATAGGCAGAGCCACACTGAGTGCAGCCACCACACTGGGAAGTAAGGTATGTGTGTCAGGTAAGTATGACAGCCAACAGTATCAGTAAGACAATACAAGACAAAATGCTTGGTGTGTCCTACAAAACTGGTAGGTGTACATTAACCATGATGTGAAGCAGGTGGACAGCTGCCAGATCACATGTTATACCATGGTATTCCCCTGTTGAGTGTGTGCTGGCAATCCTTACATCTATATATATGTTACTTGTGCATCTGTGGTTGTCTGTGATATCACCAGCAAAACATTATGAGTTGCAGTGTGATATTACTGGGGCACAATTTCAGTACAGATTTCAACATCCAGTGGGAATGCAGCCTACTGCATTACCTGTTGCACTAGGAGTAGGATGACAGTGGTTCTACCTGTATGCCTCTATCCTCTGTAATATAGATGTAGATATTCCAACTATACTGCTTTGTTTGGATAAATAGGTGATAAGGCATACATACATATCCGACTTCATAATATTGATGGCACATGTATGTATTTTCATTGGTAGAAGTAACTGTACTTGAACCCAGGACCATGTGTACCAAAAAGCTATATTTTCAATGCATTTTACAAACTGAGCTACAGAATAATTATTACAGTAGGTGAATTTGTACATATTGTAGTTATCATTTCACAGTTATCTGCTGTTGAATACTGCGCTTACATGTATTAGTATATGTATGGCTTTAAAGTACTGTATTTGTATAATAGAGTCCCAGACAACATCCTCTATTCCATCACTGTTTTATCAAGTGAGTTCTTGCATGTTATAGACAAAACTGCAGGGTTGCCTGCAATCAGATACCTCAATTACACCTAAGCTTATGTGTGTGCCTTTATAGTGATGTATTTGTGTACTAAAGAGCTAATTGTAGTACTATTTTTGTATGACTCTCTTAGCTGTTTTCCACAGTGTGGCACAGTCTACATGGGTTCATAGGTTCATAGGTTGGTAATAGGCTATTGTACCTAGGGCCTATACAAGCCTAGCCATAAAAATTCCCTGGCTATTACTTCCCAGAATATTTATTTCCCTGCTCCCCTGTTTAGCAGGGTGACTGATGTGATTCACAGAGTGAATTTCCTATCTCTCATCCAATCATCAAGGTTCCTTTTGAAAAGGGCCAAAGAGGCACTCAGCTTGACATGTATGGCAGTCTATTCCAGAGTATGGGAAGTCTCTGGGTTAGGAACCTATCCCTCCAGCATACTTTATTCATTGTGATGACCAGGTTTAGATCCCTGGAGTGTGTGGCTCTTAGGGACTGGGATTTCTTTAAGTGTAGCATGTCCAACAGCTCTGGTTTTGACATGGCTTTGTATGTTAAGCAGAGATTGCCTCTGAGTAGGTGATATGTGACAGAGTATAGCTGGAGTTTTTTTTAGACGGTCAGCATAGGGCATCTGCTTTAGGCCTGTGATTCCTTTAGAGAGGTATTTATGTGGCCTTTCCAGTTGTTGCAGATGTCTTGTGAGGTAGATACCAAATGGGGCATTGTACTCTATAATGGGTCTAATGAGGGATGAGCACAGTGGGACAATGACCTCCTTTTTTCTGGATGAAAAGCCCTTAGTGATGAGGTGTGCCACATAGAAAGATTTCCTGACTGTTGTGATGATGTGATTATCGAAGGTGAGACCACTGTCCACCTGTGTTCCTAAGTCCCTTATCACACTTCTGGTGTTTAGTGTACTGCCACTTATGTGGTAATTCATGAGTACATGTTTTTTCCCAAAGGAGATAACTATACATTTTTTGGCATTTAGCTTGAGCCCATGGCTCTGGCACCAAGCATCTATTTCTGTAAGGCCCTTTTGTAGAATATTCACATCATTTGGGGATTCAATAATGGCTCCCAGTTTGCAGTCATCTGCCAACTTTGTTAGCCAGAGTCCTTTGTGCTGGCCTGTACTTCAGAGAAGTAGATGCCAAACAAGAGCGGTCCCAGGACTGAACCCTGAGGTACTCCACTTGTCACTTGTCTGGAGCTGGATTTTGAGTCGGCTACTTTTACAGTGTGGGTTCTGTAAATAAGCCAGTTGGCAACCCATTGAGTGACTTAGGGATTAATGCCCAGCTTAGTAAGTTTATCTAGGATTACAAAGTGGGGGATGGCGTCAAAGGCCTTGGCGAGGTCCAGATAGGCTGTGTGGACTGCCTTACCTTCATCCATGGCTCTAGAGACTGATTCAAAGAAGTCAATCAGGTTGAGGAGACAAGATCGGCTCTTTACGAAACCAAACTGGGTGGGGTCCAGTGTTTGAAGATTGCCAATGTCTTTGTTTATAAGTTCCATGATAATGAATTCCATGGTTTTGCAGATCAGGCTCGCCAGACTGATAGGATGATAGTTCCTAGGATCCAAAAGGATCCCCCCTTGTGGAGTGGGATAACTGTAGCTGTGCACCACCCATTGGGCATGAAGCCTGAGGTGTGGCTATGATTAAACATGACACTTAGGTGATGTGCCAGTTCATTTTGTAGTTCATGTAGTACACAACCTGGGATGTCATCTGGTCCCATGGATGCTGTATTCTTAGCTTTGGAGAGTATGTTTTTTACCTGTGTGGCCATGATTACCGGAATTTGGCAACTTTGTGGTACTGAGGTGTGCTCTTTAGGGGCTGACAGGGGGTGAAGGTGGCACTGAATCGATCTGCCAGGATTTTGGCAATATCCTTGGGATCAGTAGAATTAATGCCATTCTGTTGTAGCTCAGAGCAGATCTGAGCATTGGCATTTAGATACTTGACATAACTATAGAATGCCTTGTGGTTGCCCTTGGAATCTTTGACAATTTTATTTTCGTAACTAGCATTGGAGGATTTTATGAGGGATCTCAGATTCTTACTGCGGCTGGTAAGGGAGTATTTTGCTTCCTGGGAATTTCCTCTTTTCTGCAACAGTTTCTTCCTTCTGTTGTATAGTTTGTTTATGGCAGGGGACCACCAGGTTGGCTTCCTTTTTTTGAGGAGAGCATCATGGTTCTATTTGGAATGGCACGATTCATGCACGAGTGGATGTGCTCGTACAGTGCCTTAGTGTAGGATTCAGCAGTTGAACTTTCAGTTCTTATCTGCATGTGTGTCATGAAGTTTGTCACTTCTGATTTGAGTAGCATGAAGTTGGCTTTAGAGAAGTTTTTTTTATGGAGGTTTCCCTACTGGGGGGTGGGGGTGGGATGTGGACATCAAGGGTGATTAGCTTATGGTCACACCTGACCAACGAGGGGGTGACCACTGGTGTAAAGCATCGATCTCCTATGTTGGTAATGACCAGGTCTAGGATATTTGAGCCCCTGGTAGGACTATGGATTAGTTGATCCAGGGCATTGGAATTTATGAATTCCAAGAACCGTTGGGCAAAGGTGTTGGTACCTGAGTAGTTTTCCCAATTAATGACAGGGTAGTTGAAATCACCCAGTATTAGGGTGTTTGGTTGTATCTTAATATTTTCCAGTATGTTTAGAAAGGTGTAGTGAGAATCTTGGGGCATGGTGTGGGATCTGTAGCAAGCTACAATTTGGATTGCAGTCTTACCTAGTGTTAGTTGCACCTGTAGAATTTCAGATGCATTGTGTTGGGCAACTAGCCTGGAGGCGTGAATATCCTTGGTGAATATGGACACTCCTCCGTCTTTAGTGCGTCCTGGTATGGTGGCATAAAAGTGTGGTAAGAGTTGTAGCCTGGTATTGCAGGGGTGCTCTCTGGACCCTTGAACCAGGTCTCAATTACTGCACAGATATCGATGTTCTCCATTTTTGGGAGTGGATCGAGAGAGTGCATTTTGAGGTTTAGACTTTGAGCAGTGAGTAGCATTACCTTCAGATTTTGCATTCTTATATCTGTTATGGTGGTGGTTTTGTCCTTTAAGCCTTGCCTAAAAAAGGCACTATAGGGCTGGCAAGAGCATTGGCCAGTAACCTGAATCCCAGGGGCGACAGGTGCTGACCATCTCTGGCAAAGCATTGTGATCTGTTGAGCATGCCTTCCCAGGCAGACAGATACTGGATCCCCTTTGAATGACACCAGAAACAGCCAATTATTGAAGTCAATCATTTTGCCCTTATACTGTGCTACTCAGGGCTAGGGTCATACCTGCCTGGGCCCCATGATCTGAGAGCTCTTCCATGTCTCTTTTCATGTAGCCCAGGGTGATACATCTCAAGTCATTCACTCCAACATGGACAACGACAGAGTCGTATTTGTACTTGTTGTGGAGTGACTTGAGTCCATGCATTATGTGGCATTTCCTGGCACCCAACAGGCAGCTGACAGTAATTTTCTCCTTGTTCAGCCTGGTGAGTGGGACATCAGTGTGCCTGACTACAGAGTCACCTATGACTAAAGTGTTGGGTATGTTGTCTTGCCTTAGGGGCTGTTGTTTGGTGGCACACTGATGGTTTGAGCTATGTATCACTTTGGTTGTGATTGGTGTTTGTTTGTGTTTCAGCTTCAGAGTTCCTTGTTGCTTGGGCAGGTTAATGTTAAGAGCCTCCACATTAGTGGGTTTAGTGTTACTATGTGTGGATGTTGGTGGCATGAGTTTTGAAGGTCTATGTGTTGCTTGAGGTGTAGGGCAGGTGTTGACCTTCTCCTCTTGACTGTCTAGCACAATCTTGGCTGGAGAGAGCTTTGCTTCCAGTTTGGCTATGTAAGTGCATCTCTCTCAGGTTGTAGTGTTGGATTGTAGGAGGAGAGGGTTGTCTGTACACATGAGGCAATTGCTGCATTGCCCCAGTATGCCCAGATCAACCAGGTGGACAGGAGAAATCACCAGAAGCTAACTCCTGGACATGCTTGGTTCGGTGTTTCTTTTGTAAAGTACAAGATCTGTTTTCCCTTACCATGGCAAGGTACTTTGTAATTATAGGCTGTTTAGTGCCTACGATTAATTAATTTCTCCTTATTAACAAGGAGAGTTCAATGCTTGTATCAGTTTAAGGCTTCCTAGTGCTTTCCAGCAGATTTTAGAGCAAGTGCTAGTCACAGGGATTCAGATTTTAGTGCTACTACTGAGAAACCAGCTAGTTCTATGGGACAATTTGAAGAGCAGACTTTCTGGCACCAGGAATAGTTTAAAGTGCTGGATGAATAAGCTAATAAAAGTGCAGGAGAGCAGAGAACTAGTAGATGTAAGGGAAAAAATTGAAGAGCACCGCTCAAAAGCTTACAAAAAGTCCTGGATACAGCAGATCTGTATCTGGGTTACACTAGTTTCAGGAAAGGTAGGAAACAGGTTTTTTTTAAGTAGAAAGTGAAAAGGCAGAAGATAATGAGATAATTCAATATGCATAAGCTAAAGGGGTGGGCCTTTGCTAATTTCTCACTATTAACAGTAGAATGAGCTGATGTAATGTGACTGGGGGGGGGGGGGGAGTGTCCAGTCGACTTTATACCAGAGGCAGGCAACTCAAAACCACCAAGAAAAAAAGACCACAACAAGAACTGGGAGGGTGGATGGGAAAAAACAACAGCTGTACAGATTACAGAGATATTAAACAGTTCAGACAATAAATGAGAACAAACTCTTATCTTTTCTCAATATCACAGCTTTCAGTAGGTCAGTCTCTTTGCAGCAGGCTAAGCAACAGATATATCTGATTTAAAACACTAGCTATTTAAGACACAGGACAGGAACCAGACCAATTATCCAAACAATAACAGCTGCAGGAATTCCTTGGCCAGATACAACCAGTTCTGTAATCGTTCTCTCACTAAGACAACAGTTAGGCTTCTAGACAAAGGATCACACTACAAACTGAGGTAAGCACTAAGATATACAGCTATATTACACAACAAGAAGGATAGTGAGACAGTTGTACAGATTACAGAGATATTAAACAGTGCAGACAATAAATGAGAACAAACTCTAAACTTTTCTCCATATCACAGCTGGCAGTAGGTCAGTCCCTTTGCAACAGGCTGATGTTTTGCTTAAAACACCTGTTTTTGTTAGCAGCTATGTGGCTTGGTGGGGCGATCCATGTGTGTGCAGGTGTAATGGCCCTTGTTTTGAAATATAACACAGGTGTAATTTTTGAACATGATTAATATTTTTACAAAAGCATATATCAATGTAGTGCTATTTAACATAGTTAAGTGATGCTGTGCACCTCATGGCATCATGCAAAAAAATCTTTAAATTTTAGAAAAATGGGGAGATAGGTATAGTGAAAGGCAGGTAGAGATGTGCAGGATGGGTGTAGGAAAGAGCCATAGCTATCCATTTCTTCATCAGCAACAACATTTTAACAGATCTTTTAGTTGAATTTGGATTGTCACACTCAGAGAGAGATGACAACAGCCTACCTGCATTGTCATGCCAATTGGACCAAATTATGTGCGTCCAGTGGACATGTGTGTGAAATGGAGAGCTATGTATGGGACAATATTTTTTTTTTTTTGGGACAGGTGCCCATTTTATTTTTAAGGTAAGCGTGGAATGTTGGGGAAGGGACATAGGTACATGTGGGGAGGTAGGTTGGGAAGGTGAGAAAGCTTGTACAGATAGACAAGACAGACAAGACAGCAGACAGGGTTGGTGTGTGATACAAGATGGGGGTGAACACCTTCCATGGGGAGGGTGTTGTGGAATCCCAGTCTCAGGAGCATCCAGAAGGTAGCAGCTCAACCCAAGTCCACACCCATGGGACTGTTGGCACTGCTTCTTCACTGCCCCTGTGGTAACAGTAGTGGAGGCTGACATCTAGGGCTAGGCTGCCCCACTAGGGTGGCAAGCATGCTCTCCATCTGGAGTAGGTGACAGCCAACAGTTTGATGGAGCAACCTGTGCACCATACCTGGTATTTCATCATGGTAAACAAAATTAACCCCTCCACTGCTGCTTCCAGAGGGGGGCCTAGCCCCAGCTCATGGATTGGAACTACCTGATGCAGCAGGTAGTGCTGGGGCAGCAGAGGGGGCACCACCAGGCTGCAGCCCAGATGTGCGGACCCTGGTGCCATGGCCAGGGAGGCTAAGGTAGGTGGATCACCTTGAACCAACCTACCTTGTCACACTGTAGTAAATTAGATATAAACATAAGTTAAGATTAGTAATAACCAAACCAATGTTAGTATTAACATAATGGAACATAATCTTGAGTAATCCAAGTACATATTAAGATATATTATGTGGAACACAACAATAAATAACATAACGGTAAGTATGTTAATAGCAAACCAGTATGAAATAACCTATAAGGCCAACATAAGAGTTTAACAGAATATATTAATATAGAATCATATTAATAAACATTAATAAATTAAAGACAATAAGGGGTAGAGAGAGAGAGAAAAACATACCATTAGTGAACTCGCAGATGATATTACTACACAGACTAATACTTACTTCTACAGGTGTGCAGTGTCAGTTGTGAGTACAGTGAGTCTGATTCTTGTATAGATGATGTTGCACATACACACCTGTCAACATGTTAGCATGGGGCAGCATGGACCAAACACTAACAAATGTAGGTAAAGAACTACATGGAACTGTTTCACATACTGCGAGTGTACATTACTACCAAGGTGATCTGTAAATGGATTTGAAAATAAATTACATTCCAGGTAATCATTTGTCTGCTAATCAAGAACCAGACAGAGTGGGCAGTTGTCATTACATTATAAAAAATTGTGACAGTTGAGAGGTATGTTTATGTACATTAAGTAGAGTAGACAGCTGGTCATGTCTTAGTTGGCTGGTATAGGAGTAGAACCCAAAAGCTGTGACTCCAGGGGACATCTACACTTAATTAACATCTCTTACCTTGTGACATAACTTTGACTACATCCTTGCCACTTTTCAAACAGAAAATTAAACAATACTTCCAAAATCATTGGCTTTGTTCCTGTAGTACACCTGACTAACCTGTGTCTCCACCACTCTTTTTTCATCTCTGCACTACATTAGTTCTATTCCTTTTACTGTTAGTTTTTAAGTATGTACTTTCTGCACAATTATGTGATATTTAATTATCTGCGTATTTTTAACTTGATTTTCTTGAATTTATCCTCAGTCCTATGTTTTCTATTTCTCTGATTGTAGTTATATCTTAGAATAATTAGATTTTTATCTTATTGTAATTTACTTAGCTTATAGTGGAGCTTTTCTCCTCGGGCCTCTGCTGAAAATGGACATGTATCCAGCCAGACTAGCCCAGTCAACAAATGTAAAATAAAATAAAATAAAATAAAATAAATTTACCAATTGACTAGATTATATCAGAACACAGATGCAGTGAATACTGCCCTACTACAGTTATTTGAGCACATTACTTATCATAGCACAATCCTGCTTTAAACTTTATTGTTATTGTTCTTTGAAATCTGTCACTTATACACATGATATCTACCCAGAATGTGGGCTACCTTACCCATATACTTTGTTCCTGGATTGGGAGGAATAGAGAGTGTTATTTGACTCAAACTGTTCTGAAGACAGTCCTGAACAGTACTGTGGGTAGTGCATTACATTTCTCAGGCAATTATTTCTGCAGTCTTTATTAATTTCCTTTTTACAGTTGACTGGAATCACATTAGAACACACGTGCAGTGAATACAGCCCTACTGCAGTAATTTGCACATCATTATTTATCAAAGCACAATCCTGCTTTAAACTTTATTGTTAATTTTCCTTAAAATCTGTCACTTATAGTCATGATATTTGCTTAGAACATGGGCTACCTTACCCATATACTTTATTCCTGGAGTGGGAGGAATGAAGAGTGTTATTTGATGCAAACCAGCTTGAAGACAGCCCTGAAGTGTACTGTAGGTAGTGAAATACATTTCTCAGGCAATTACTTCTGCAGTCTTTATTAATTTCCTTTTTACAGTTGACTGGAGTCACATTAGAACACACATGCAGTGAATACAGCCCTACTGCAGTTATTTGCACACATTACTTATCAAAGCACAATCCTACTTTAAACTATATTGTTTTTTGCACTACATTTATCAGAACTTTTCCCTACTTACTGCACTCAAACCTCCTTCTGGCCAGGCCCTCTTCATGAGACTGGACATTGTAAGCCCGTTCAGCTGCAGCTGTTGGAAGAGAAGCAAACCATTATGGATATCAGTTTTACATGGACTCAGCTTTTAATTTAGTGAAGTAGTAGCAAACATACTTAGATATCTGTGAGGTATGCCCAGAGCTAGCCTTTTGGGCCCATGTGTTCAAGGTTTCCCTCGTCCTTCACTTCAGGTCATCATACTGGTGATGAAACTGCTCACCAGTGCAGGGGATACTAGTAGCACTGGTAAGATCCCTGGTCAACTGAGCCCATGCTTCAGCTTTACATTCTGAGCCCTGGTAATTACCCTGCAACAGCTGGAGTTCATAGTTTTGGACAAGGAGCCCAACAAACACTCTGGACTCCTGCACACACCACCTCAGCACCCAAAAGCAAGTTCCCTCACCAGCACTGCCAGGCATATCAGCAGTTTACTATAGACTCCAATGAATTCTATAGAATTCCCACCTATTGGCCTTAATATAGGCTGCTTTTCTGCCCTTACACCTCATACTGTAATTTTCAAAAAAGTGCCGCATTGCTTAGCATCACACAAACCATTTTAGTGGAACTGAACATCGTGTAAATTCACACAACCCTGTTTCATTGGAAGGTAGTAACGTGCAAACAAAAATACCATTGACCAAGATTTGACCAAGATTAAGCAGTTTTTTGCATCATGCAGCTTCTCCAAATGTAACAATTTTGTTTTTGTATTAAACCGCCCTTTAGGTCACCTCACACATTTTCACAGCATGAAATTTAAAAAGGTATAAGTACTCAAGACTCGAACCCAGGGCATACTACACTTTAGGTCATGACTCAACCTATTCAGCTACTTGGATGGTGAGAAAACCAGTATACCTTCACATATACTACCAAGCTACCTTTTAGCGTAGCTAAGCACCACACCACACCACGCAAACAACCATTATAAAAAAATAAAAATAAAAAAAGAACACAAATAATTAATTATATCTGGTTTGCATTTTTAGATGTCTGGCAGGTGTCACCTGTGTATGTATAAGCACAGCTAGGCACTGCTGCCCTCTGCTCCATGCAATGCAAATGCGCATAAAAAAAAAATCAAACATATTTATATACTAGCAGGGTGCATTACAAGGATTCTTATCCTGTACATAACATCTGTCCAGGAATTTCCTGGACAATCTAAAAATATGGGACAGCCTCTACACTACTGCTTACATGGATTCAATATTCGTGTTACTGTGATCTCCCTTAGCAGCACCCCATGATTAATATGTATGGCATGCTGCCAAGGGGTAACCATGGCCAAGTACACAGGTACTTTCCATGTAGGCTCTACATGGAGCCTATATGGATTTTATTGAATCCTGGGGCTTGTCTAAATTGTGTGGCCTGTAAACATATCCTTAAGGATCATTTTTTGTATACCTGTCTACAGGAAAAAGGCTATTTATTAATTGTTATGCAACGTGTTCTACTGAAAATTTAGTTTATTGAGCTACCTGCCTAGTATGCACTGCATTCTATATTGGTAAATGCAGCAGAAAGCTAAAAGATAGAATCAATGAACGTATGTCAGATATAAGAAGAAATGTACAAACTGATGCTTTATCTAAACATCGTATCGATAAAGGCATTCAACATATGTTCAATTTTAGGGTTGTACAAGTCGTTCAAAACAATATAAGGGACAGAGACATTAACAATAAATTAGAAATAGCTGAGTACAGATGGATTTTAAAGTTAAATGCTGATAGAGCCCCTGGTCTTAAAGCTACTGCAAGCATCAAACCAATTTTAAAGGAAATACAGATGCAAGCTTAAATATGCATATTAATATTTGTATGATATTCACAAGGTAATTACATTATATTTATAGGATGGTTTTATTCATTGCATGTTTTATCTGGTTATCTAATTAAATATTATATTTACAAGCACTGACTCTTGTTATTTATATGTATTTATAGGTCTGCATATTTATTTTTAAGTTTAAATACGATATGTATATGTGCCTTTAAGGATTTTTAGTTATTAATTACTTTTTTAACTGATTGGTTTGCTGTGTCTAATTTTTTCTTTTAAAAATACATTTGGTTTCATTGAATTATATAGTGCACTGAGGAAGGGTTGTTGAACCTGAAAACTTTGCATTGATTTAAATAAATCATTGGTTGCTCTTTGCTTCATTGTCCAGCTATTTTTGGAATTTGTGGCCTTTATGGCTGTTGACAGCATTTACATAGGCTCCCTTCTTTCCTCTTGGGATACAAATGTGTTTAGCCAGCAAACAACTTTAATTTTTCAGTAGTGATGTATTATTTAAAATATTATTATACAGTATACATCATACTGACAGAGGTACAAAATTTTGCAATTCTTAAAAGCTGCCTTCATGCTGAATATATATACAACTCTGTATTCATTTTGAAATCCACAAATTCACAGTACAACATGGCGAGGAGCACTGACTGATTCCTGTCTGCTTCTGCTACTGTGAAAAGTGTTACTGGTGTAAGGTGATACAAATAATACTAAGGAAGAAGGACAGACAAGGGAATGACTGACCAGTATACAAAACGTGCTGTTAGTTATGATAACTATAACCAGAGCATGGCATTTGTTTTGGGGTAATTACTTCGCCTGGCAGCAAACCTTGTTTCACAGAAGAGATGGTCACTGAATTTGAAATAGAACTTAACTGATATGCATAAGACCTAAAATATTGTCAGAGCCATCACTCTCTCACCAAATTTCATGTTATTCATGGCAGACCACTAGAGGCATGTTCAGTTTTTTGTTCATTACTTACCATAGCCATTATTGTAATAGCTTTAATGAGTAAGAAGTGCAGTAGGATGTATTAAGTAAAGGTCAAGATTTAGTTCACTACATACAAAAGATCCTACCGAACATATATGACAGGAGTATTAATAAACAGTGTGTATAATATAATGTCAATGTATAGTAAGGACTTGTGAGGCAAACTCTGCTTTTCTGACATAACTTTTTAGTCAATTCTAAATGAACAGTTTAGCTTTCAGACTGTTTTTTTGTCTTGTTATCATAAAGTCATGATTGCTAATTCTGTCATTCCATTAAGAAGAAGAATTTATACTTATGATGGAATGTCTTTGTTCTATTATAATTATAAAATCACTAAATATAGTTTGCATTAATTGTTAAAAGATGAGCAACAGTTCATCTATGCAACAAAAAAGGTAGTAGAGTTTAATTAAAAAATATTATTTAAATTAGCTTTGCTATATTTATTATTTTACATGTTAGGTTTGATACTAAACATTCTGTTCTTGTAAAAAATCTATTACTAAAGAAAAATCTAGGTAAATACCCAATTTTGACACTTCATATCTCCTTATCAAGTATTAAAAGTAACATGGGCCTGTGAGTAAGCTGCGAGGTAAACTAATGAGGCATGTTACAACCTGAACTAACTTGCTGATAAGCTGCTAACGGATGCTGTGGCAGTAGTATAAAACCTTAAAGTCTGCTAATCACTACAAGAAGTTGCTTAGTACCCTCCAAAAATAAAACATATAAAAATTATAATATCTGGAAATTGTGCTGCCTTTCTGTTTATTGGTTTAATTTTATTGCTGGGTTTTTGCAATGGCTGGTACCTCCTGGTTGAGCTTTTAGTACTATGTCCAAGGTGTAATCAGAAGATGGAAATAGTGTGGCTTGTACTACAGAGCACTGAAAGGTGAATAATGCATGCCTGGCCTAAATACCTAGTTAATACTTATAGACAAAGAGGGTTTAATAGATACCGTGATTCTGAAGTGTTATTGCGCATAACCTTACTGTATTTATCTGTTCTGGTATTACTGGCTACTGCACACATTGCTGTATGTTCCACTAGAAGAGGAGGTATGCTTTCTGTCCATTCTTACACCAAATTAAGTAACGTGTTTCATTAACTGCAAAGTGTGCTGAATTAATAAGAATCATGAAGGAGGCCATAATGATTTTCAGCAGTTAGAGAGCTGCTGAAATTTCTTTACCATACCTGTTACAAGCAGGGAAAGTTTCACACGACATAGTTAAGCATAGTCTTTTGTAGTAATGCTGGTATGTGGCAGAGTTGTTAATATGTGTATGAGTTGAACTGTGGCTTACTCTGTTGTCCTCTTAGCAAGAACAGTGATTAACCTCTCAGTGAAATACCTTTAGTTACTAGTGCAGGCCCTGGTAGATTTTTCTTCTTAACTTGCAGACTCCACATATTGTTTCTGTAGAGAAACTGGTTCTGCTGGAGGAGTGGGTAATAGGGGGAGTCAGATGGGAACTTCCTGTAGTCCATATGAAAAACTAGGTAGGCGCCATTTTTGAATTACAAATGAAAAACATGTCTGTGTTAGATGGCATGCTATGGGTCTCCTGATTCAGCTGCTGGCCTAATTTAATCAAATTGCACTTTAACTGTAAGTGTTCTTTAGTATTACATTGTTTAGCAATGCAGATGTATTGGTAAGATGTTTATACACTTGCAACATAAGATAAGTAGGTAACTTCAAACACAGTAGTACTTGGGACTTACTGTTTGTTTCAACACTTCGGCTGGTCTGTAGAGTTATGAGTGCAGTCCCTGGAAGATTTTTCTTCTTAACTGCTGCATTACATAGATCGTTTCTTTAGATCAAATTGTTCTCCTTGATTAATTCATCCTGCTTCATTTGACCTCACTATGCTTGAGTTCATTACATTCCTCTACCCTACCCTCAATTCACACCTGCCACCACTACCTTTACATTTATACTGTCATAGCTCCTCCCTCAGTGTAACCACTAGCCACTCGTAGGTCAAACAAACCCCTGTTTCTCCACAGCAATCAAATAACACCACCCACTCAACTCTATCCTTTAGCACTTCCCTTGCTTCTTCTATCCTCTTTCCACTACATATTTATTTGAAGCTATAAACTGATAACATAAGTGCTCACAAAACCTACATCCAGTAACTTCAACACACCCCACCCACTACATCATTCGACTTCCATCACCTTTCACTATAAATTAATCCTTGTCCTCTACTATCTTCTTCAGTCCAACAAGCCATCTTTCTCACACTCTCTCTCATAGAACATGCCTTCTATGCAAATACTATTGTTACCAACTCTGTCAATTACTGCCCACTTGACATTCCTTAATTTCTCCCTTGACATCAAATATCCCCTCTCCTTAACATTTTCAGTAGAAATTACAAATAGGACTTATAATCACGTTTGCATAGCCTCTCCCTCTTTTCATAAAATTATATGTATCCCTTTAAACATAAGAATCCACTCCTTAAACAAATTAGCTGTACTACTAAATCAGTGTACCTTACTGAAACAAAGCCTTACTGGCTCTATAGTGGCACCTTTATCTAAAAATGATAACATTATCTGGTGACATCCACCCTTATCCAGGCCCTCACTGTCAATCTACACCAGCTGGCAAATATGAATCACCAGCTACCACCCTTTTAATACCAACATCTAGGCAATCATATCCTCTGTTATTTATTATCAGCCTTAGTAGCATATGCAATGAATTGCCTGATCTATGTGCATGGATGGCTAATTACCCTCCTGACATTAGCATAGCCACTGTAACTTGGTAAAAGCAGGACATTCAGGATAATGAAATATTGCCCCAGGGTTGTGGCTCACTTCTGTTAGATAAAAAAGGTAGGTGGCATTGCTATAATCTACAAAAATTATCTCCATTTATCAGTACATCCACTAAATCCCCTCTCCCAAAAACCAGTAATTCAGAAATTCTATATCCACACTCAAAATCATAAAAACAAAACCTTGACCATAATAGGCACCTACCTACCGCAAGGTAACGATATTAATTCAGCAGAACTATTTTCATGGGCCTCAACAAATCTGGCACAAAAAACTCTCACTCTTAGGGACTTTTAATATTAATTGGCCTACTATACAAAGGAATATTTCTAGCTCCAGTATTAACCTTTGTAGACACAGCTGACTCCAGATATAATAAAAGCAGTGGCAAACACTTTACCTAGACTGGATATTTACTAATTCCCCTAACAATATCACCTTTACAGCTCTCTCCCTGACACACTAAGCAATCACCTCCTCATCTATGCCACCAGACAATATAGATTGACCCATAAAACTTACTACTACAATCAAGTACATAATCTAGCCATGTTTCAAAAATATGTTTATATCTTACCTGAAGGCTAACAGCTGAAATTAACTAAAATTCTCTGAACATGATAATGCTTTAACCATATGTAATGAAACATTCCTAAGCATACTAGATAAACTTGTCCCCAATGGTACTGAAAGAGTCAAATGCAACCCTGTGGCCTTTAACCAAACAAACTAAGCAGATCATGAAACAGAAGGATTCAGTATGGTTCACATGGAGAAATATAAAAGTGTCCCAACTTACAAAAAATGCAGATAACTTAAAAGTCTAGCCAGAAAGTATCAAATCTGAGAAAAAAAGCTTTCTGCACAATCCCTGCAAAACTCTAAGCGTTCCATCCCTAAACTATTCTGGTCCTCTGTCGGTCATCTCCTACTCCCTGGTCACACAACCCAACCTTCTCCTTCTCTTAACTCACAGTCTGAGTCTATTGCCAACCAGTTCAGCTCTCACTTTTTAGAATCAATAGCTTCTGTTTTTAAAGTTTCAACCCCAAACACATCACCTAACCCTGACCAACATACCAGCAAACTATCTTTATAACCCATACCAACTTTCTCTATTGAAAATATGCACCTCAGATTAAAACCCACAGCACTTATCACAGACAACCTCCCTGCAGAATACCTAAAATGGCTGCAGATGCTATTGTATAGCCCATCTATATCTTAATGAACCACTCTATCTCTGAAAGCTACGTTGCTTTCCTTTGGAAGTGATCCAACAGGTAGCTCAACAAAACTCACTGTCATCTATAGTCATTCTTTCAAAATGATCTAAAATACTGGAAAAATGCATTCATCACAACTACTGAATAATGTCACTGACAATAACCTGCTGTCATCCACACAGTGTAGGTTTTGACTACATCATAGTACATCCCCCAGCATCCTAATCACTTTCTCTAACTCTTTCACCCAAAACAAAAATACTGGCAATCTGGTGTCTGCAAGTCTTTTTACATATCTCCAAGGCTTTTGATACTGTTTCTCACCCTAAGCTGTTCAATAGGCTCCCCTTTCTTGGTCTAGACACACCCTCAGTCTCCTAATTTAATAGTTACCACTCTTTTAGGCATTCTAACTTTCCTCATTTCTCTCAGTATTAATAGGAGTCCACCAAGAGTCTGCATCTCTTTAATATCCTCATAAAAATAATTTCAGTAATCACACCACAATTGTCAACTATACAGATGACTCTGTGTTAATATGCTGTACTGATAGCATCAACAAACTTCTAAGGAGAACGCAAGAATTCCTCCTTTCTGTTGAGTGCTGGCTACATACTAACTCCTAAATCCTTCCACCCTCACAAAGAAATGATATTACTCACTGCAAGACATTATAAAAAAAAAAAGTTTCTCCTTAACTTGATCTAATAATAGCCCAATTCATCTAGTAATGCATACTAAGTTACTACATTACAATAGATAAACACATGAAATTCAAAATCTACATAAGGCAAGGTGTTAAGAAAACCAATCAAAAACTTGGCACCCTCTGTAAAAGAAAAACTCCACCTGATAGATGACATCAGAAAACGGATTGCTGTCACATGCCTTCTACCATCTCTCTTATATGGTGCCCCTATCTTCTTTAATCTTCAAGCCTTTCACTTCACCCTTTTAGAACAATGCTACTACAAAGTAATAAAATTCATAGCTGATCTCCATGCAAAGCATACTACTGCCTAGCTCTAAAAAACCTGCATGCTATCAAACTTCAGCACTAACTTGCACACCCATAGTTAGTCCTTACACATACCCTTACCCACAGTCCAGAAAAATGTCCAAAGCTGTCCTCTGCTCTCCTGCAATATAATCCAAAAAGAACCATTCATTCTGCAGATAAACATCTACTGCAAGTAGTTAAACCCAAAAAGTAAGCCTTTACTCCTCCCCTATCTCAAGGATGTGAAACTCCATTCCACTATAGCTAACACAAAATAGTAGCAAGAAACACTTCAACTTGGACTCTTGGTCATGCTCCTGTGCCAATCCTGGCTTTAAAATGTAGCTACCACCCAACAACACTTATTAGCTCTTTCTACCCCTCTCTTTCTCATTTATTTTCACCTCTTCCTACCTAAATACTCCTTCCTGCTTTCAAAATCTCTGTTGTTACCTCTCACCAAACTTGAAGACCAAAATGTCTTCATCATCCCACCTAACATAACCTACACCCTATTGCACTTTCTCCTTGTACATCTTTCCTATCTTTTTTCTGTCTTTTCCAACATCTTTATTTTCCTCTGCCTCCCTTAATACTACAAACAAATTGTGAAAGTGTACCGTAAGTATCTATTTTTCCTCAAAAGAAAATGTCATAGAATATGTAACCAATGCTCACCCAAATGTGTCATCTAAGGGAAACTTTTTTGTCAAACTGTAAAAGCTATTCTGCTATATAATATTGATAACTAATGAGTACTATTGTAATTTCGACTTGTATCCTTTATACTGTGTAGCTTTACTCATATGTTTAATTTCGGCTTACTAAAATGTTACACAGCTTTTGAAGCTTTTCTCCCTGGGCCTCTCCTGGAAAGGGGCTCTTGCCCATTTGGACTTTCCAGGTAAACATATACAAAAAAGAAGCAACTGTATACTTGTTTCATGCCATCATATGGTAAGCCTATCATATTAGCTACCATTATTCACTAGTGAAACTCTCAAAAAACAGTTTATACTATTTACATACCTAGAACTCTAGACCATTACTTGATTTTCAATATATATGTTGTAGAACCTTTAGAAAAAATACCTTTCACAGTCTGGTAGTTGCAAAATTTCATATTTTCTTGCAAAGGAAGCTATAGCTGCTTTTCAAAAAAGATGCGCTATATCCAGAAATGAAATCTTGTTTATGCACAAGTAATATAAATTCAAAGTCAAACATAGAAAAACTAAACATTTCATTAAAAACTATATCAATATTCTCCTAATTAGCTACAAATAATAAGCACCACTATTCAATGTTGAAAGCATTGTGTTGGTTTGGCTATCAGCAGACCTCCCAACTCACTTGCTTAAAATCTTAGTCTGTATTATTTTATACCAACACTGCTGCCCTTCTATAGTCAAGATGTACAAGTTTAGATCACCTGATTCTGATCAGTCTTCTCTTAATTTACCTTTACTACCCATAGCATTCCATATGCTGCACTATTAAGGCTTTCTTTCTTCAATGCTCACTGTATTAGAACCTTAACTGCCCTATAATCAGATTTCATTTTACACTAAACCAGTTTACAGCTAGTTTTAAAGTATACATCATAAGCAAAGCTATCTCCTCATACTATAGAAAGAACACTGAGGACCAAATATTAGAAGTTACACAAACATTTCTACAATAATTCCATAACCAAATGATAATTATTTATTTGTTTATTTGCTAATTTCATTGCTCTCTACTTATGCTAAACAGATAATGATTCAAGGTATCATGTATAGCTTATTATTTGCTTACTCATTTTATGTTACCTTATAATTTACAATGTATGTTAATTTATTTGCATGTACTTCATACTGTAACATATTAAGCATGTGGCTAAAAAAAGGCCAGCCTCTCCAAGCCACCTAATTCTAAGCAAAAATAGATGAACCAGACCACCTAATATTACAGATACAAAACATTAAATTGAAAAATAGGGATCTACTGAGATTACAGACTGTGCCATATACTCTGCATCAGAATGTATGCTGCTGTACAATTCCCAGCCCCACTGTGGTGGTAACATGACAAAATACATATGCAACTGTCCCACACATTTTATTAAGTTGTATGTTCCCTGTAAAAAATTAAATGATAGAAGATGCTAGAAATTGCACCGATTGGTAAGGGCACTGGAAACACACTAGGATGACTAGATTCAGTGGCTAACTTGATTTGCCTGTGATGCTGCAGTCCCACTCACTTTCACCTTCACTTATTTCTATCAGTTTTTTTTACTGGTTGCAGGTGCAAGACTGGGCAGCATTCCTGTGCTGTTTACATCAAGGCTAACAGCTACAAATATCAAAAAGGTGAACCAAATGATGAAGTGGAGTTCAGCAAACAAACAGTCCAAATGAAGAAGAAAAAAAGCAAGCTCCACAACGTTGAATAATTTTTAATAAAAATGTATAAAACAACAAAGCTTTCAGACCATAAGTCCTTCTTCAGTGTTTATAAAATTCACAAGGACAATAGTATCCTTATATATTAAGCATTCACATCACATGACACAGCCCAAACCTATCAAATAACATCAATTAAAAGACCAGTTAAGAAAATGTTGATATTTAAAGCAGCATTTTATACATATACAAAATAGTAACAACACTTAATAAAATAAAATAATCTCTCCATCATTCTAGTGCACCTGTTGTTTAGTTTATAGCATTGGTTTTAATGTTACCTGTTTATTCAAACCAGGATAAAAATCAGCCTGCAATTGAATAATCCATTCATATCTTCCAGTCAATTAATTAAGTCACCACGTCTAATACTTGGTGACAATGTATCTATAACTTGAAACAGGAATTGATGGGAATCATTAGTCTCCTGCACATGTTGGGCTAAGGAATTAGTAATAACTCTTCTCCGTATATCTGACCTATGTTCTATAATTCTATCACATAGCCTTCTTGCAGGTTTCCTAACATAAAAACAAAACAATTGTTGGCATGAGGCTAGATAAATCACATATGAAGTTTTACAAGTAGCTGTACAGTGGAACACAAATTTCCTACCACTTAAAGGTTGTACAAAATCGGTAGATTGAACTATACTAGAGCAACATGAACAATTATAACAGGGGTAAGTGCCCTTTCTAGTATAATTAATACATTTGTTATTCAGGGCAAAATCTTTATAACATAAGCGTTTTTTCAAGTTATCACAATTTCTGTATGTAGAGGAAGGTTTATCTGGAAGCCATTTTTCATGGCCAGGTATCGCCTGTAGGACATGCCAATTATTTTTGATGACTTGTTCAATAGATTTACTCGCCCTACTATAAGTCATTAAATATCTCAGGGAGTTCTTAGATTCAGGGCAAACAATATTAGGGTTACTATTATCATGACTAGAGAAGTAAGGTTTCGTTCTTTCATCTCTTACTGCCATTACCTCATTCCTAATAAGTCATTTTGGTTGTAACCCCTCATAGAACTCATCATTCATGTCCTGCATTTGTTTACAACAAACATCAACCTTAGTATTTAACCTACTTGCTCGTAAGTATTGGATCCTTGGAATACCCTGAGAAATATGCTTAGCATGCATGCTATTCTTATGTAAATACTTATTTACAGGCACATAGGTTCATAGGCTCATAGGTAGGTACTAGGCTATCTGCCCAAAGGCATTTATAAGCCTAGCCGGAATGTGTTGGCTTTCGCCGCCCCCTTAGATTAGTTCCCTATGCCTCTGCCCAGCAGAGCCATTGAAGTGATCCCTGGGGTAAACTTTCTGTTTCCCATCCACTCGTCAAGGTTTCTCTTGAAGAGGGTTAGCGAGGAGCTCTGCCTAATGTAGATTGGAATCTTGTTCCAGAGCATGGGGAGTCTCTGGGACAGGAATCTATCCCTCCAGCATGTCATATTTATTGTTGTGGTGAGGTTTAGATCCCTGGAGCGTGTGGCTTGAGGGGATATGGTTTTCTTTAGGTGGAGCATGTCCATGAATTCCAGGTTGGACATGGCCTTATATGTCAGGCAGAGATCGCCTCTGAGTAGGCGGTATGCAACTGAGTACAGCTGGAGTTTCTTCAGTTGAGTTGCATAGGGCATCTGCTTGAGGCCAATGACCCTCTTGGTGAGGTACTTCTGTGGTCTTTCCAGTTGTTGCAGGTGTCTTGTAAGGTACATCCCAAATGGAGTATTGTACTCTATGATGGGTGTGATGAGTGATGCATAGAGGGGCCCAATGACCTCTTTTGATCTGGATGCAAACTCTTTTGTGATTAGGTGGGCCATATAGAAGGATTTTATAACCACTTTGGCAATGTGATTATCAAAGGAGAGGTTAATATCTACTTGGGTCCCCATATCCCTTATTATGTCTTCCATATTTAGGGGGCTACCACCTCTGTAGAGATTTGTGGGTACTTCGTTTTTTTCCAAAGGGGATGACTATGCACTTTTTGGCATTTAGCTTGAGGCCATGGTTTTGACACCAGGTATTTGTCTCAGTGAGACCTTTTTGGAGGATGTCTGTGTCAGTCAGAGAGTCAATTATAGCCCCTAGTTTGCAGTCATCTGCAAACTTGGTCAGCCATAGTCCTTCTGTGCTTGCCTGTACCTCTGAGAAGTATATGCCAAACAGGAGGGGTCCTAGGACTGAGCCCTGGGGAATGCCACTTGTAACCAGTTTAGAGTCAGACCTAGCTCCCGCAACTCTTACCATATGGGTTCTGTCCGTGAGCCACTTGGCAACCCATCTCATGATGTAGGAATTTATGTTCAGGCTGGTGAGCTTGTCTATAATACTAGAGTGGGGAATGGTGTCAAAGGCCTTTGCGAGGTCTAGGTAGGCTGTGGGGACCACCTTTCCCTCATCTATAGCTTTGGTAATGTCTCAAAGAAGTCCACCAGGTTTAGGAGGCATGATCTGCCCTTAACAAAGACGAACTGGGTAGGGTCCAGTGTTTGGAGGTTCCCAATGTCTCTGTTAATGAGCTCCATGATGATGCACTCCATAGCTTTGCAGACCAAGCTAGTCAGGCTTATAGGGCAAAAGTTCCCTGGGTCCGTTGTGGCTGCACCTTTGTGGAGTGGAATAACTGTTGCTGTGAGCCACTCTGTGGGCACATAGCCTGTGGAGAGGCTGAGTTTAAACAGTGTGTTTAGGTGAGGGGTTAGTTCATCTTTGAGCTCATGTAGGATGCAGCCTGGGACACCGTCTGGTCCCACTGATGCTGTGTTTTTGGCTTTGGAGAAGGCTGTTTTAACCTGAGTGTCTGTGATTTCAAGGGCACTAAATTTTTCTGGTATAGTTATGGGCCCTTTTGGGGATGAGAGGGGGGTGAAGTTTGCACTGAACCTGTCTACCAGGATGTTGGCTATATCAGTCGGTTCAGTGTATTTTGTGCCATTCTGCACTAACTCTGAACAGATTTGAGAATTGCCACCTAGATTCGTGGCATAGCTAAAAAATGCCCTGTGGTTATCTCTGGAGTCCATGGCAATTTTTCTTTTGAATCTAGCCTTGGATGATTTTATGAGGGAACGTAGTTTCTTGCTGATACTGATCAGGGATGTCTTCCCTTCTTGGGATTTTACTCTTTTCTGTACTAGTTTCCTCCTTCTATTGTATAGCTTGTTTATGGCAGGGGTCCACCTGACTGGTTTCCTTCTCTTGGAGGAGTGAGTCTTGGTTTTGTTTGGGATAGTATGATCCATGCAATCTTGTAGGTGCCTGTAGAGTGCATTAGTAAGGGATTTTGCAGCTTGGACAGCGTTATCCTTTAGCATGTGGGCATTGAAACTTTCCACCTCGGTCTTAAGTAACGTGAAGTTTGCTTTTGAAAAGTTTTTCACAGTGGTTTCTTTGACCAGGGGTGGTGGTGGATTGTGGATATCCAGAGTGATTAGTTTATGGTCAGATCTAACCAGCGAGGGGTTGACCTCCGGTGTGGAACACCTGTTGCCCATGTTGGTGATGACCAGCTCCAATATATTGTCACCTCTGGTGTGGGTGTTGACCAGTTGATCCAGGGCATTTGAGTTTATAAATTCTAGGAAATGCTGGGCAAGGGAGTTTGTACTTGAGTAGTTCTCCAGTTAATGTTTGGGTAATTGAAATCACCCAATATCAGGGTGTTTGGTATGACCTTTATGTTTCCCAGTGTTTCCAGGAATGCGGAGTGGGGTTCCTGGGACTTGGTGGGTGATCTGTAGCAAGCTATAATTTCAATATCAGTTTTACCCATTGTTAGTTGCACGTGGATGATCTCTGAAGCATCGTGCTGTGCCACTAACCTGGAGGTGTGGGTATCCTTGATGAATATGGATACTCCCCTGCCTTTTGTATTTTGGTCCCGGTTTTGTGGCCGAAATGTATGATATGAGTTGTAGTCTGGTAGTGCTGGGGTGCTCTCTGGAGCCTTAAACCAGGTTTCTGTTACTGCACATATATCGATTTTCTCTATACTGAAGAGTGCCTCGAGTGCGTGCATTTTGAGGTTTAGACTTCTGGCATTGAGTAGCATTACCCTCAGTTTTTTGTTACTTGTGCTATTTACGGCGGTTGGTTTGTCTTTTGAGCCTTGCCTAAAAAAGGCACTATGGGGGTGGCAAGAGCCTTGGCCAGTATTCGAAAGCCTAAGGGTGACAGGTGCAGGCCATCTCTAGCGAAGCAACATGGTTTGTCAAGCATGTCATCCCAGGCTGACAGACACTGGATACTGGATCCCCTATGAATGACACCAGAAGCTTAGCCAATTGTTGAAATTGATAATTTTTTCTCTATACCATGGTATCATTCTTAGTGAGGGCAGGATGCTACTCAGGGTCAGGGTCATACCGTCCTGGGCTATGTGATCAGAGAGCTCCTCCATGTCTCTTTTCATGTAGTCCAGGGAGGTACGGCTCAGGTCATTCACACCAACATGGACAATGACAGAGTCATATTTGTACCTGTTTTGGAATATCCTGAGTGCTTGTGTTATGTGGTGGATCCTGGCACCCAACAGGCAGCTAACAGTAACCTTCTCCTTGTTCAGCCTAGTGAGTGGGACATCAGTGTGCCTGACTATAGAGTCACCTATTACTAGTGTGTTGGGTATGTTATTTGGCCTTAAGGGCTGTGATTGCATGGCACACTGGTTTTGTGAAGTATGTGCTTCATGGTTTGTGTTGGGGGGTGGAGGTTGCTTGGATGTCTGCTTTGGAGGTCTCTGTTGCTTTTGCAGATTTTTATTTAGAGCTTCCGAGTATGTTTTTGTGTATTTATGTGTATTTTTTGACGGTGCTGGTTTCACAGGTCTATGTGAGACTGGTGGTGTGATGCAAGTAATTACCTTCTCCTCTCGACTGCTGGTCCAGTCTTGGGTTTAGAGAGCTTAGTCTCCAGTTTGGCTGTATAATTGCATCTCTCGCATGTATTAGTGTTTGGTGGAAGGAGGAGGGGATTGTCTGTGTGGATGAGACAATTGTAACATTGCCTCAAAATGCCGAGATTCACCAGTTGGTCCCGAGAGTGCACCTGAAATTGCCCTTTGGATATGCCTGGATAGATACAGTGAACTGTTTTACTGATTGGCTGTTAAGGTCAAATAGAGAGCCTTGTCCTTCTCTACAGTATAGGGGGGTCTAGTGCTAAGGTTTATTAGTGCTTGCAATGAGTTTTGAGCAAGTGCCGGGATTTGAAGTGAATAGTTTGAGTGCTTAAGTTGAAAGTTTATCAAGTTCCAAGGGAAAAACTGAAGAGTAGACTTTAAACAGGTAATTTAAACACAAAAACGACTTTGTTAAAGTGTAGGCAGTAAAATAAGTGCAATATGTAGCTGAAACAAGCTTTTTATATCACAGAAACTCTAGAAAATTGACGTTTTAGGTGGAATTAGCTAAAGGCAGCAAGACAATGCAGAAAAATTATACTTCATCACTCCAAAGTCTCTCTTTTGCCTCTCTGCTGTTGTAGAACTCTGCAGGGCACCAGGCAAGAGCTTGCTGGGCTGTATACTAGCACAAACCCCTCACAAATGCGTGTTTTATAGCAGGGAAATGAAAGAGATAGAAATTAGCCCAAAATGGCCCATAAACTACTAATTTCTGGGCTGAAACCACTCCTCCAGGGATAGATAGGCTGCTCAGTGCTCCCTCTCTCGCAGTGAACAGAGAAACTTCCTTCTATCTAAGTAAGGTATGGGCAAACACAGAAACTTGTAACACAGCCCTGAATTCAGCACTAACCTGAAAGCTGGACTATACTAGCTTGGAATGGTGGGGAAACAAGTATTTTTTTGTTTTTTTTTTGTTTTCTTCAGAAAATAAAGCAGATACAATAAAAAAAACTTTAAATGCACAGAAATGGCTGTCACACTTGAGTGTGTAGCCTACAACAGTTAAACAGGAATTTAAACACAAAAATGACTTTGTTAAAGTGCAGGCAGTAAACTAAGTACAATATGTAGATGAAACAAGCTTTTTAAATCACAGAAACTCTAGAAAATCTGCGTTTTAGGTGGAGTTAGTTAAAGGCAGCAAGACAATGCAGAAAAATGATAGTTAATTACTCCAAAGTCTCTCTTTTGTTTCTCCGCTGCTGTAGAACTCTGCAGGGTACCAGGCCTTTGATGATTTTATGAGGGATCGAAGTTTCTTGCTAATACTGATCAGAGATGCCTTCCCTTTTTGGGATTTTGCTCTGTCATGTAGTAGCTTCCTCCTTCTGTTGTATAGCTTATTTATGGCCGGGGTCCACCAGACCGATCTCCTGTTTTTGGAGGAGTGAGTCTTGGTTTTATTTGGGATAGCATGATCCATGCATTCCTGCAGGTGCTCATAGAATGCATTTGTAAAGGATTCTGCGGATTGGGCTGTATTATCCTCTGGCCCAGGGGCTTTGAAGGATTCCACCTCAGTCTTGAGAAGTGCAAAGTTGGCTTTTGAGAAATTCTTTACAGTGATTTCCTTGGCTGGGGTGGGACGGGATATGGATGTCCAGGGAAATTTGTTTATGGTCTGATCTTACCAATGAGGGGTTTACCTCTGGTGTGGAACACAGAGTCCCCATGTTGGTGATGACCAGGTCCAATATATTGTTCCCTCTTGTGGGAGTGGTGACCAGTTGTTCCATTGCGTTAGGGTTTATAAATTCAAGGAACCATTGGGCGAGGGTGTTTGGGCTTGAGTAGTTTTCCCAGTCAATGCTTGGGTAGTTGAAGTCACCCAATAACATAGTGTTTGGAGAGACCTTCATATTCTTCAGTGTTCTCAGGAATGCCAAGTGGGGTTCCTGTAATAGGGAGGGTATTCTGTAGCAGGCTACAAACTGAAAGGCAGTTTTGCCCGCTGTTAGTTGCACATGGATGGTTTCCGATGCTTCGTGCAGTGCCACTAACCTGGAGGTGTAGGTATCTTTGATGTATATAGATACTCCCCCTCCTTTTGTGCTTCGGTCCGAGTTTTGGGGCCGAAACGCATGGTATGAGTTATAATCTTGTGGTGCTGGGGTGCTCTCAGGAGCCTTGAACCAGGTTTCTGTTACTGCACAGACATCGATTTTCTCCATACTGAGGAGAGCCTCAAGTGCGTGCATCTTGAGGTTTAGACTTCTGGCATTGAGTAGCATTACCTTTAGTTTTTTTATCCTTGGGTTGTCTATGGAGTTGGGTTTGCCCTTTGAGCCTTGCCTAAAAAGGCACTATGGGGGTGGCAAGAGCCTTGGCCAGTATACGAAAGCCTAAGGGTGACAGGTGTAAGCCGTCCCTAGCGAAGCAATGTGGCTTGTCGAGCATGTCATCCCAGGCTGACAGACACTGGATCCCCTTTGAATGACACCAATACTTTAGCCAATTGTTGAAACTGATCATTTTGTCTTTATACTGTGGCATCATTCTTGGTGAGGGCAAGATGCTACTCAAGGTCAGGGTCATACCAGCCTGGGCTACATGGTCAGAGAGCTCCTCTATGTCTCTTTTCATGTAGTCCAGGGAGGTATGTCTCAGGTCATTCACACCAGCATGGACAATGATGGAGTCATACTTGTACTTGCTTTGGAGTGACCTGAGTGCTTGCATTATGTGGCCGATCCTGGCACCCGACAGGCAGCATACAGTGACCTTCTCCTTGTCCAGTCTGGTGAGTGTGACATCAGTGTGCCGGACAATAGAGTCCCCTATAACAAGTGTATTTGGTGTGTTGTTTGGCCTTAAGGGCTGTGACTGTGAGGCACACTGATTTTGTGAGATATGTGATTTGTGGGTATTGTTGAGGGGTGGCTGTTGCTTGGATATCTGCTTAGGAGGTCTTTGCTGTTTAGGCAGATTTTTATTTAGAGCCTCTGAGTATGTTTTTGTGTGTTTATGTGTTTGGTATGCAGATGCAATAGGTCTGTGTGAGACTGGATTTGTGGTGTGGGTGGTTACCTTTTCCTCCTGACTGACTGTGCCAGTCTTGGGTTGAGAGAGCTCTGCCTCCAGTTTGGCTGTGTAACTGCATCTCTCACACGTATTAGAGTTTGTTGGAAGGAGGAGAGGGTTGTCTGTGTACATAAGGCAATTGTAACATTGCCTCAAAATTCCCAGATTCACCAGCTGGACTGGAGAGTAACCTTGAAACTGACCCTTGGAATACCAGATTAGTATAGGGAACTGTTTTTTTACTGATCAGATTAGGGAAGGGAACTGATTTTTCACTTGATCAGGAAGGACCAACCGGGAGCCTAATACTTATGAGAAGTCAAGGAGGGTGTAGTGCTTTAGTTAGTTAGTGTTTACTTATAAGAGCTGAGCAAGTGCAGGGCTTTAGAAAGAGAATAGAGTGATTACTTTGAGAGTTTGAACAGTTCTAAGGGAAAAAATGAAGAGCAGACTTTGTGGAGCCTGGAATAGTTTAAACCTGTTTAGGCAGCGCTGCCCGACGCTGCTCAGTGTGCAAAACCGCGCAAAAAGAGAGTTGTAGGGTTTTAAGAGAGAGAGATCAAGGAGTTTAGAATTGACACAAAATGGCCAATAAAATTACAGCTTCTAGGTAGTAACCACTCCTACAGGGACAGGCAGGCTGTTCAGTGTTAACCACTCCCACTGGTGAACACAGAGACTTCCCTTTGGCCCAAGCAAGCACTGGCCTTCTAGAAACTTCCAAACAGTTCAGAACAGCAAATCTGTAACTGAACTTTCTTAACTTTCAGAAAGTGGGAAAAAAGCAAGATTTTTTTTTCTTTTGTTGTAGTTTAAAGGTAGCAGAGATACACAAGCAGCAAAATAATCACAACAGTGCAATAAATGACCCCACACTTGAGTGCTAGGCCAAAATCAGGTAAAATGCAGTTTTTAGAGAAAAAAACAATTTTAAATTAAGTGTAACACAGGAAATGCAGTAAACAGGCTCTAGATGTGTTCCAAGTACTGTTACTGTTACAGATATAAACTTTAGCAAGCTGGAAAATGCCAAAGAATAGGCGGCAAAGCAGTAAAACTTAACAAAAAATCAGAAGAAAATACTTAAAATCACAAAAGTGGCTCCTTTTCTTCTCTCAGCGTTTTCTCCCCTTGGTAGGTGCTTCAGCAACAACTAGCAAGCCTGAAAAGATGCCAAAACCACGAGGCAGTCGGGTTTTAAGAGAGAGAGATCAAGGAGTTTAGAATTGACTCAAAAGGGCCAATAAAATTATAGCTTCTAGGTAGTAACCACTCCTCCAGGGACAGGCAGGCTGTTCAGTGTTAACCACTCCCACTGGTGAGCACAGAGACTTCCCTTTAGCCCAAGCAAGCACTGGCCTTGTAGAAACTTCCAAACAGTTCAGAACAGCAAATCTGTAACTGAACTTTCTTAACTTTCAGAAAGTGGGAAAAAAGCAAGATTTTTTTTTCTTTTTGTTGTAGTTTAAAGGTAGCAGAGCTACACAAGCAGCAAAATAATCATAACAGTGCAATAAATGACCCCACACTTGAGTGCTAGGCCAAAATCAGGTAAAATGCAGTTTTTAGAGAAAAAAAATATTTTAAATTAAGTGCAACACAGGAAATGCCGTAAACAGGCTCTAGATGTATTCCAAGTACTGTTACTGTTACAGATATAAACTGTAGCAAGCTGGAAAATGACAAAAAATAGGCGGCAAAGCAGTAAAACTTAACAAAAAATCAGAAGAAAGTACTTAAAATCACAAAAGTGGCTCCTTTTCTTCTGTCAGCATTTTCTCCCCTTGGTAGGTGCTTCAGCAACAACTAGCAAGCCTGAAAAGATGCCAAAACCACGAGGCAGTCGGGTTTTAAGAGAGAAAGATCAAGGAGTTTAGAATTGACCCAAAATGGCCAATAAAATTACAGCTTCTAGGTAGTAACCACTCCTCCAGGGACAGGCAGGCTGTTCAGTGTTAACCACTCCCACTGGTGAACACAGAGACTTCCCTTTAGCCCAAGCAAGCACTGGCCTTCTAGAAACTTCCAAACAGTTCAGAACAGCAAATCTGTAACTGAACTTTTTATTTTTTGCTTTTTTCAGAAAATAAAGCAGATACAATCAAAAAAACACTTTAAATGCACAGAAATTTCTATCACACTTGAGTGTGTAGCCTACAACAGTTAAACAAGTAAGTTAAACACAAAAATGACTTTGTGAAAGTGCAGGCAGTAAAATAAGTACAATGTGTAGCTGAAACAAGCTTTTAAAATCACAGTAACTCTAGAAAATCGGTGTTTTAGGTGGAATTAGCTAAAGGCAGCAAGACAATGCAGAAAAAATTATACTTAATCACTCTAAAGTCTCTCTTTTGTCTCTCTGCTGCTGTAGAACTCTGCAGGGCACCAGGCAGGAGCTTGCTGAGCACATCTTTCTTGTGAATACAAGTATCTAATCCATATCCAGTTCTAAACAAACTAACATCTAAGAAATGTATTTCAGTCACTGAGTACTTGATTTCAAACTTCAAGAAGTCATTTACACCATTCAAATAGACAAAAAAAATGTCAAGACCTTCACTAGTACCATGCCAAGCCCAAACAAATCATCAGCAAAAAGCTTATAAAAAAGAATCCTAGATGCGTACATATTGTTCTGTCCGAACACTTTGACCTCTTCCCACTTACCTAAAGTTAAAGTGGCATAAGTGTTTGCTATTGCAGTACCCATTGCTATACCTGATATTTGTTGGTATATTTGCTTATTAAAAATAAAAATATTATTCTGTAATACCAATTCTAATAGTTCACAAAGTGTCTCAATATATCTAGCTGAAAACTGACCACATTCCTGAAGAATTTCCCTTACTCGTTCAATCCCATAATCATTAGGGATGATAGTAAAAAGTGATTTTATATCTAAAGTCACCAATAAGAAATCTTTTTGTGTAGTATTATTATACCAACTATACAGCTGAGTTGGAAAATCTCCAGTATCCTTAATGTAACCAGGAACAGATTTCAAGAACACTTTCAATACATTATGTAAATAAACAGATAGAGGCTCTGTGGCCTACCTTCTCCCAGACACTATAGGTTTCATTGGTGGTTTATTCATTGATTTAGAGAAAAAAATGAAAATATCCATGTCTATATCATTCATTAACTGTAGATCATAAGCAGACATATTAATTCTGCTAATGATCTCATTAACTTCTCTATCATATATTACCTTAAAGGTTTGTTCATCTGAAATCAATTCATACATTGCTTCAAAATGATCATTTGCATTTATTAATACAATACTGATGCCTTTATCTGCTTCCTTGATTATCACATCCTTGTTATTTTGCAGTGTTTTTAGTGAAATAGATTCCTCTTTAGTAAGGTTATGTGTTTTCTTAAAAAAAATTACCATCATATAATTCCCTTATCTGTTTTTCGTCTAAGTCGTTAAACATAGTTACAACAGGGTCACTCAAAGGTATAAAAGTACTTGTTCACTAACATTTGTCATTTACAAAAGATTCAGAATTCTTAAAAATGCTTTTCAAGTTTAAGCCATGTATCTGTAATAGCATTAACCAGGTTATCTGTATTTGCTGGTATAAACTTAATTCCACAAGATAACAAGGAAAGCTCAACATCTGATAATACAGAATCAGAAAAGTTAACTACAAAATTATTATGTGTCCCACTATACAGATTTCTAGAAACAGTCTTAGTAATATTCATGACTATTTGTTTGTTTTGCTGCGAGTCAGCTGTCCATTCCTCATTCTTCCTCAAGATTTGGAGCGCTTCCTGGATGAGTAGCGGTGCTTTTTTGTTGTACATCTAAATAATTAAAATTGTCCACTGTATTGCAATAGGTGAATTTAAGAAATTTAGTTGTGGAAGAAATGTAATTAATTATATCAACATCTCTTTAGCACTTGTCCAAATGATACATATATCATCTAGGAACCTAATATATAAATTGCAGTGTCTATAATAAGGAGAATTCATAACATACCTTCTCTCCCATTCATACAGTAGCAAGTTTGAAAAATAGGTGCACATGATGCACCCATGGATACATCTGCCTTTTGTTGAAATATCTCTCCTTCAAAATACACATAGTTATATTTTAATACTAATTCCATCATCTCCAATAAAATACCACTTGCTTCTGTTTTACTTTCTGTGATTTATTAAATAATTTGGGATTACTCTACAGACTATTTATCTCTATTAAATGGTGTTACGAAGGCAGGTCTGATAAAAGCTGAAAAAGGGAATTCTCTTTTCTGGTATTATTCCCAATCCCACAGAAAGTCAGGTGGACAACTTTCAATGCCGTGCAGAAGATAGTGTCAATATGGGCATCAAATAAGTGATCATAATATACAAGGACTTTTGCCAGCTTTTAGCTGTTTTTGCTTAATGCCATGATGCTTTGTTTTTTGATGTTGAAATCAAGACAGTTTCTGGTGTATCATTCATATGTGATGTGATTTATTCCACAAAATGCAGCCAATAAATCGTTTGAGAAATAACGCCAGTAAATGCTATCTAAATGAAACAGAAGCTGTGCAACTGCATTTGCCAGTTTGGTGCTTTGTTTTGGGGAAGAGAATTTAATTTAATGTAATCACAGACTGGCTCAAGTTAAGTCTCATTTTGATTGGCATATATATTACTTTCTGTTTGGACAGGTAGTAGAGATGAATTGCAACTGCCTTTTGATTACTTGGAAACATCTACTGAATTTGAAGTTTCACTTGCACAAATGAAATATCAGTTATTACTTGCATATCACCATTTATAAAAATCTGAACAATGGAGCAACTGAGTCAATAATTTTTAGAAAAAAAAACACATTTCCAGTTGTTATTTCCATATTAAAAGTATCCCCCATTTTTATCAAAATAATAGCTTGATTAAGGGTCAACTTGTTAGACTGAGTTGAAATACTTCACAGGACAAGAATTTTTATGAAGTATTCCAAAAATTATTGGTTATGTCACAAGCGAGGAAATATCCTAATGATTTAATAAATGAGATCTTGGAAGAAGTTAAAAAGGCAGCAATAATTCTAATAAGGCTATGCTTTTTACATATGGTGCAGGTATTCATAATGTTTTAAAGATCATGAGCAAAACTTAGAAATTACCTTTTATTCTGAATTTTATTCACCCAGTGAGGTAACACCTCCTCTTTTGCTCTAAAAACATAAAAACATGAAACATATTTTAGAGAACAACCATTGACTTACTCCAATATGTTGAAATAAAGGGACCCAACTGATGTGGGGCTTGTTATTATTGTTCATTCATTTATGACAAGGGTCCATTGAATTTCCATTTGTGGTGGATGTTGGGAAAATTCTCTCAATTCTTCATGCAGATTGTCTACCAGGTTTAAATGATAATATTTCCATTCTGAGTGTATTGACTGGGGACAGCAACATAATTTTATGCTATTTCATTTTTTATTGGTTGGAAATCACTTGATTCCAATCACATGTTTAGATAGCTTTATTTAAACTTACATTTTCACTTGTATTTGTATCTGATAAAGTTTAGCTTCCTGTATTGGACAAAAGTGCTAATACATTACTAAACTTCAGCTTGTGAGTTGGACATTTTGTTTATTTGGATTGTTTTTGATATTGCTTACTGTTTGAAAAGCGATGGCACCAGCAGGGTTAACAACAATGCTCCCATGTCTGCTATCACCTGTATATGTGATAAGCTAGATAATGGAGTCAGTTTTGGGCATTAAAAAAGTGCCAATCCCAATAAACAGAGTCTATATGGAATCATTAATCAGAAGATTGTGAAGACAAGATTGCTCCTATTCTTAACTATTGAATATGATCATATAACCAATTGTAGACCCAAGTTACTACAGCTTCAGCTGCCTTCTGCTTCATAAGTGCATGTATAATGATGTCATGTCTCATAGTATTGAATGCTGTAACCAGATCAAGATAAGCTTCAGAGACAGATAAAACATCATCCACGATAGCACTCACCATCTTGAAAAATTATGCAGTTAAACATACACACTGTCCCTTTGATAAAGCTGCATTGGGTTAGGCCATAGGGAAGGAGCTGTCTTACGTCTGCCTGAATAAGTAGCCTGATTATTTTCTTATTCACCTTTCACAAAATTCTTGTGAGACTGATAGTCTGTAATTACTGGGATCTGTGGACGTACCTGTCTTGTGGATTAAGACCATAATATCTTATTTCTAGATATCAGGGCCATAGCCTGTTTTATTTATCTATCAAAAATGTATGTAAAGGGGTATACTGGACTATTTTTTAATTGCACAACATATGATTCAGAGACTGTCCTGCTATTACCTATGAAACTGCAGCCCCTTGTCCCTTACTGTGACTTACTTGTTTATCATTTACTAGTTGCAAGTGCAGGGCTTAGTGCAGTGCTTACATCCAGGGCAACAGCCTCCAGTCTATTCATAAAATAAGGCAAAAGAGATTACAGTATGCCTTCTTTAAAAATACTAATTAAATATGGACTTGCCAGAGATGCATGCTCAGGGTTACATCATCTCTAGTTGTTAACTATAACTCTGGATGTCTCTGTGTGGTAAGAAATATAGAGACTTCAAACTGCAGCAGTAATTTGTATTACAATGGTAAATTGAAACTTTTTCTCAGTAAATTAAATAATCTGTTTTTGATCCTCTTTTTGAATGCTGTTAAACTTATTTTAAAGTTACAACTGTTCACTTGCTACAGAATGTTTTGCTAAAAGTAAAGTATAACAGGCTAATTGTGTTTGAACTTAATCCTGAAAGAAAGTAGTTGTCAAATATAAGAAAACTGGCAAGCAGCAAAGACTCAGCAAAGCGAATACATTAGCAAATATACTAAGCTTCTACAAAATATCAGACTGAGAAGGCCAGTTTAAACTGGATAGTGGGACTTGCTCTATCACAGAATCTGCACACTGTTCCCCTATTCGTGCAGTAAAGTGAGACATATTTTACAGTCATGTGACAAATTCTGGGAATTGCTAGTTATATACTTCCATATCAAATTTATAAGACTGAACGGTTGACAGGTGTGACGATATACTACTGTTCAAAAAATTAGTTTATGTCTTGGAAACTACATCTTCGTTAACACATTTCTGGTTTTAACTTTCTGGTTTAAAAGCCTGCATTTGCGCTTGCTTGCCACCTTCCCTGTAACTAGTTTAGTCCAGATACAGATTTGCTGTATCCAGGACTGTTTGTAAGCTTCTGTGCCCCCAAGCCTTTTTGTGTTGGATGGAAGCCTTCTAGCTTATCAGTGGGAGTGCTAAGCACTAGGTAGCCCATCTACAACAAGATCCAGATACAGATTCTTAGTTTTAGCTCTTGAATTTGCTTATCCGTGCTCAGCACTTGTTCAGAACTTGTTGTAAGCACTAAATAAACTACAAATTACTACAGCACTCACCCTTCCTCATTACCTAGAGGAAAACAGTTTTGGTACTTACTTTCCTCACTTGCTTAGAGAAAAACAGCTGTTGTACTCGCTTTCCTCACTTGTCTAGAGGAAAATATTTTTTTTTTATGCAGGCATGTTCAAGGGTCAGCTCCCAGTGTTCTCTCCTGTCTATCTGATGAATCTGGGCATCTTGGGGCAATGTAGCAATTGCTTCTTGTACACAAACAACCCTCTCCTTCTACCATCCAACACTACAACCTGTGAGAGATGCACTTATCTAGCCAAACTGGAGGTAAAGCTCTCTCCAACCAGGACTGAACTTGATAGTCAAGAGGAGAAGGTAAACACTTGTACCACACCACACTCATTACATAGTCCCACTAAACCTACACCACCAAAATCCACACATAGAAGAAAAAAAACATTTGTGGAGACTTTCAATAATAATCTGCTCAAGCAACAGAGACCTCCAAAGCAGAAACGCAAGCAACCTTCCACCACCAACACAACCCAAATGACACATAGCCCACAGACTCAGTGTGCCACTCAACCACAGCCCATAAGGCAAAACAACGTACCCAACACCCTAGTCATAGGTGAGTCTACAGTCAGGCACACTGATGTCCCACTCACCAGGCTAAACAAGGAGAAGGTCACTGTCAGCTGCCTGTCAGGTTCCAGGATCTGCCACATAACCCACGCACTCAGGTCACTCCACAGCAAGTACAAATATGACCTGTGATTGTCCATGTTGGTGTGAATGACCTGAGATGTACCTCCCTGGACTACATGAAAAGAGACATGGAAGAACTCTTCAATCTTGCAGCTCAGGCAGGTATGACCCTAGCCCTGAGTAGCATCCTGCCATTGCCCAGAATGATACTGCAGTACAAGGACAAAATGACTGACTTCAACAATTGGCTAAGCTTCTGGTGTCATTCTAAGGGGATCCAGTATCTGTCTGCCTGGGACGATATGGTCGACAGACCACGATGCTTTGCCAGGGATGGCCTGCACCTGTCACCCCTGGGATTCTGGATACTAGCAAAGGCTGTTGCCGCCCCTATAGTGCCTTTTTTAGGCAAGGTTCAAATGACAAATTCACCACCTTAACAGAAATAGGCAAGCAAAAACTGAGGGCAATGCTACTCAATGCTAGAAGTCTAAATCTCAAAATGCACTCACTCGAGGCACTCCTTAAAATGGAGAACATCGATGTCTGTGCAGTGACTGAGACCTGGTTCAAGGCTCCATAGAGCACCCCTGCATTACCAGACTATAACTCATACCACACTTTTCCGCCATCTAACCTGGACCGGAACAACAAAGGCGGAGTTGTGTCCATATTCATTAAGGATATCCACACCTCCAGGATAGTTGCTCAGCATAATGCAGCTGAGGTTATCCAAGTGCAACTAACTCTGGGAAAAACTGCAATCCAAATTGTAGCTTGCTACAGATCCCCCACCATGCCCCAGGATTCCCACTCCTCTTTTTGATATACTGGAAAATATTAAGGTTCAACCAAACACCCTAATATTGGGCGATTTCAACTACCCCACCATAAACTGGGAAAACTACTCATGTACCAACTCCTTCACTCAGCGCTTTCTGGAATTCATAAATTCCAATGCCCTGGATCAACTTATCCACACCCCCACCAGGGGCAACAACATGAGTGACCAGTGTTCCACACCTGAAGTCAACTCCTCATTGGTCAGATCTGACTATAAGCTAATCACCCTAGATATCCACATCCCTCCCCCACCCCCCATTAAGGAAACCACAGTAAAAAAATTCTCCAAAGCCAACTTCATGCTTCTTAAGACAGAAGTGGTGAACTTCATGACACCCATGCAGATGGACAATACAGTTATGACTGCTGAATCCTACACAAATGCACACTCTATAAGCACTTACACGAGTGCATGGATTGTGTTATCCCAAACAGAACCAAGACGCCATCCTCCAAAAAAAGGAAGCCAATCTGGTGGTCCCCTGCCATAAACAAACTCTACAACAGAAGGAAGAAATTGTTGCAACAGAGAGTAAAATCCCATGAGAGGAGGAGCTCCCTGGTCAGCCTCAGCAAGAAGCTGAGATCCCTTATAAGATCCTCCAAAGCTAGCTATGAAAACATGATTGCCACTTATTCTAAGGACAACCAGAAAGCATTCTATAGCTATGTCAAGAATCTCAATGGCAACACCCAGATCTGCTCTGAATAACAGCACAATGACACAAAAATTACAGAACAAACTGATATTGCCAACATCCTGGCAGATAGGTTCAGTGCTAACTTTACCTTCTCTCTCACCCCCTAAAGGGCCCATATCTAGACAGGAAGAACACAGAGTCCCTGTAATCACAACTTCACAGGTAAAAGCAACACTCTCTAAAGCCAAAAACACAGCATCCCAGGCTGCATTTTACACGAACTTCAGAATGAACTGGCTCCCCACCTAAGCACCATGTTCAGTCATGGTGCACAGCAACACTTGTACCACACCACACTCATTACATAGTCCCACTAAACCTACACCACCAAAATCCACACATAGAAGAAAAAAAACATTTGTGGAGACTTTCAATAATAATCTGCTCAAGCAACAGAGACCTCCAAAGCAGAAACGCAAGCAACCTTCCACCACCAACACAACCCAAATGACACATAGCCCACAGACTCAGTGTGCCACTCAACCACAGCCCATAAGGCAAAACAACGTACCCAACACCCTAGTCATAGGTGAGTCTACAGTCAGGCACACTGATGTCCCACTCACCAGGCTAAACAAGGAGAAGGTCACTGTCAGCTGCCTGTCAGGTTCCAGGATCTGCCACATAACCCACGCACTCAGGTCACTCCACAGCAAGTACAAATATGACCTGTGATTGTCCATGTTGGTGTGAATGACCTGAGATGTACCTCCCTGGACTACATGAAAAGAGACATGGAAGAACTCTTCAATCTTGCAGCTCAGGCAGGTATGACCCTAGCCCTGAGTAGCATCCTGCCATTGCCCAGAATGATACTGCAGTACAAGGACAAAATGACTGACTTCAACAATTGGCTAAGCTTCTGGTGTCATTCTAAGGGGATCCAGTATCTGTCTGCCTGGGACGATATGGTCGACAGACCACGATGCTTTGCCAGGGATGGCCTGCACCTGTCACCCCTGGGATTCTGGATACTAGCAAAGGCTGTTGCCGCCCCTATAGTGCCTTTTTTAGGCAAGGTTCAAATGACAAATTCACCACCTTAACAGAAATAGGCAAGCAAAAACTGAGGGCAATGCTACTCAATGCTAGAAGTCTAAATCTCAAAATGCACTCACTCGAGGCACTCCTTAAAATGGAGAACATCGATGTCTGTGCAGTGACTGAGACCTGGTTCAAGGCTCCATAGAGCACCCCTGCATTACCAGACTATAACTCATACCACACTTTTCCGCCATCTAACCTGGACCGGAACAACAAAGGCGGAGTTGTGTCCATATTCATTAAGGATATCCACACCTCCAGGATAGTTGCTCAGCATAATGCAGCTGAGGTTATCCAAGTGCAACTAACTCTGGGAAAAACTGCAATCCAAATTGTAGCTTGCTACAGATCCCCCACCATGCCCCAGGATTCCCACTCCTCTTTTTTTGATATACTGGAAAATATTAAGGTTCAACCAAACACCCTAATATTGGGCGATTTCAACTACCCCACCATAAACTGGGAAAACTACTCATGTACCAACTCCTTCACTCAGCGCTTTCTGGAATTCATAAATTCCAATGCCCTGGATCAACTTATCCACACCCCCACCAGGGGCAACAACATGAGTGACCAGTGTTCCACACCTGAAGTCAACTCCTCATTGGTCAGATCTGACTATAAGCTAATCACCCTAGATATCCACATCCCTCCCCCACCCCCCATTAAGGAAACCACAGTAAAAAAATTCTCCAAAGCCAACTTCATGCTTCTTAAGACAGAAGTGGTGAACTTCATGACACCCATGCAGATGGACAATACAGTTATGACTGCTGAATCCTACACAAATGCACACTCTATAAGCACTTACACGAGTGCATGGATTGTGTTATCCCAAACAGAACCAAGACGCCATCCTCCAAAAAAAGGAAGCCAATCTGGTGGTCCCCTGCCATAAACAAACTCTACAACAGAAGGAAGAAATTGTTGCAACAGAGAGTAAAATCCCATGAGAGGAGGAGCTCCCTGGTCAGCCTCAGCAAGAAGCTGAGATCCCTTATAAGATCCTCCAAAGCTAGCTATGAAAACATGATTGCCACTTATTCTAAGGACAACCAGAAAGCATTCTATAGCTATGTCAAGAATCTCAATGGCAACACCCAGATCTGCTCTGAATAACAGCACAATGACACAAAAATTACAGAACAAACTGATATTGCCAACATCCTGGCAGATAGGTTCAGTGCTAACTTTACCTTCTCTCTCACCCCCTAAAGGGCCCATATCTAGACAGGAAGAACACAGAGTCCCTGTAATCACAACTTCACAGGTAAAAGCAACACTCTCTAAAGCCAAAAACACAGCATCCCAGGCTGCATTTTACACGAACTTCAGAATGAACTGGCTCCCCACCTAAGCACCATGTTCAGTCATGGTGCACAGCAACAGTTATCCCACTCCACAAAGGGGGAGCCACCACTGATCCTGGGAACTATCGTCCTATTAGCCTGACGAGCCTGGTCTGCAAGGCCATGGAACGTATCATCATGGAATTCATAAACAAAGACAATGGTAACCTCCAAACTCTGGACCCCACCCAGCTCGGGTTTGTGAAAGGCAGTCGAACCTGGTCGACTTCTTTGAGGCAGTCTCAAAAGCCATAGATGAGGGTAAGGTGGTTCACACAGTCTATCTTGACCTCGCCAAGGCTTTCAACACCATCCCCCATTCTGGAATTATAGCTAAACTCACTAAACTAGGTATAAATCCCTATGTCACAAGATGGGTTGCCAACTGGCTCACTGACAGAACCCACACTGTAAAAGTTGCAGACTCCAAATCTGACTTCAGACCAGTGACAAGTGGTCCTGGGACCTCTCCTGTTTGGTATCTACTTCTCTGAAGTACAGGCTAACACAGAAGGCCTCTGGCTAATGAAGTTCGCAGATGACTGCAAACTAGGAGCTATAGTTGAGTCCCCAAATGATGTGGACATCCTACAGAAGGGCCTCACTGAGACAGATGCCTGGTGTCAGAGCCATCGCCTCAAGCTCAAAGCCAAAAAGTGCATTGTTATCCCCTTTGGTAAAAACTCTGTACCCATGAGCTATCACATAGGTGGCAGTCTTCTTAACACCGAATATGTGATAAGAGACCTTGGGACCCAGGTGGACAGTAGTCTCTCCTTTGATAATCACATTGCCACAGTAGTCAGGAAATCCTTCTACATGGCACACCTCATCACAAAAGGGTTCTCATCCAGGAAAAAAGAGGTCATTGTTCCCCTCTGCTCGACACTCATTAGACCCATTATAGAGTACAACGCCCCTTTTGGAATGTACCTCACAAGACATCTGCAGCAGCTGGAAAGGTCACAGAAGTACCTCTCAAAGAGGATTACTGGCCTCAAACAGATGCCTACACTGATCGTCTCAAAAAACTCCAGCTTTACTCCGAGGTAAGCTCTGTCTAACTTATAAAGCTATGTCAAACCCAGAGCTGTTAGACATGCGACACCTAAAGAAATCCCAATCCCTCCGAGCTACACGCTCTAGGGACCTAAACCTTGTCACCACAATAAACAGGACTTGCTGGAGGGATAGATTCCTATCCCAGAGACTTCCCATACTCTGGAACAAGCTACCCATCTATGTCAAGCAAAGTTCCTCATTAACACTCTTCAAGAAAATCTTGATGAGTGGATGGGAAATAGGAAATACATCCCGGGGATCACTTCTGTGGCTCTGCTCGACAGGGGCACAGGAAATTAACTTTCTTGGGTTGGTGTAAGCCAGGGAACTTTGTTGGCTAGGCTTACTTAGGCCCTTGGGCCGATAGCCTAGTACCTACCTATGAACCTGTGAACATGACCGCGGTGCATGAAATTATGTACATATTACTATTTTATTGTGTAATAATTAGTTCAGGGAATTAAGGTTATAAGCTGCTAATGAATCCCATTCGACATCCCATGGTCTAATTATCTAGGTATGTATTTCCTTACTGTATGGCTTTAAGCAAGTCACGTAAGGAAACAGAGCTCCAGGGCCACCCTTGAATAAAGGTCAGTGCCTAGAAGGTTCACCCAGTTAACAAATGACCAACGTAATTAAAAGCAATTATAACTTTATGACTGCAAAATACTCTCCTAAACAGAAAATGCATTTGGCTAACCTGCTCTTGCCTTTATCACGTCATGTTTTTTGCATCACATTTGGTAATGGATGTCATTGTAAAACACACTGCCCTATACATATCTTTTTTGTAAAAAAAAAAAAAAAAAGTAACATGCTTAAGTGACACATTTAAAAATACACACAACCTACTTGCTTAGCTCTTTTGTGGAATGGCTGTTTTGCAGTTGAAAAAAGTTATAAGAAGTGCATATATTGGAGTAAACTGGGGAAGACAAGTTCATACGGAGAATGATTCTCACACAATTGAGGTATTTTGTCTAAGTGCAGTTTAATATGATTTATTAATAGATTTTTCTATCTGGGATAGGTATGACCAGAGAAAGCTTGAAGGGCTAACTTTGTGACTGCCTGTATCCCTAGGTTTATTCATTTTAAATCTCATGCCATTCCATACAAGTGCACTTTGCTAAAAAAATGTTGGCTTATACATCTATTGTATTAGAGGTCTTACCCAAGAGACTAATATGAAAATATGTTTTAGTCTTAGTAAGATTCGATGAAATAATTGCTAAATTTCATGTGGGAGGAAGAAGTTGCATTCTGCTTATGATATAAATGTTTTAAAATCATTGTGACAGCAATGTCTTGATCCTGTCACAGTTACTTTCTCAAACTATGGAGATAATTTAATTAAACAGAGTTGAAAGATATTGATTTAAGTCCTGTTCTTTTCCATTCCCAGAAGTAGTGGCATAACTGTAAGGCAGTCTAGACTTTCAGACTGCTTACAGCTCAGTCTGTCATGCCAGGTCAGGTCACATTCCAGGCTAACTGCTATAGCTAAACAACATTGTCAGACACATACATTTCTATTAAATTCAGGTATAATGGGCAGGATCAGATTAAAATCTGTTTTTTTTTCTCTTTAAACCAAAATTGCAGTTGTCACCTTGTGAGATCAGCTCTCAGGTATTGGAGATGAACATTAATATATATGTTTTCAAACAATGACATGTCAAGATGTCAAGCTCACAATGTCAATGCCCATTCATTTTGTCATGGTATTCATTCCGGAATGTGTCACTGCTTCTTTTTCGACAAGCATGCCATTCAGTACACTGTCTCCCAATTTTAAGAAATGACACTATACAGCAGATAATATATAAGTAATTAAGATAATAAGATAATAGGCTAAAGACTAAATAATATTCAAGATTTTAACACATGTCTTGACACTTAAAATATTTTTGTGTCTTGTAGTTCTAGAAGTTAAGACACTTCTATGTTTCAAGTAGTAATTATACTAAAACTGAATTCTGAAAAACAGCATTTTGAATTTGCTCATAGGTAATATTTTAAAAGACTTATAATTATTTACTATGTATACTGATGTACTGCCAGCATGAGCTGATGTTTAGGGTTTTTGTCTTGAGCGAGCAACGCATTTTAACAGAGTTCACAGAGGTAGTCATTGGGACAATGAAAAGAGGAAGAGGCAGTAGCAGGCAAGGCTATATGTTACGTATATATCTATATATCTATCTATCTATATATATATATATATATATATATATATATATATTTATATACATATATATATATATATATGTATATATATATATATATATATATATATATATATATACATATATATATATATATATATATGGGAGCCCTTCATTTGTTCGAACTTTCAAATTTTCGAAACTCATATGACCGACATCATATGTGCGAACATTTGAAAGGCTGACAAATGATAGTGGACATCCCGCTACAGTGCGGGACTGGACGATTCCCCTTTCCTGCACTGTAGTGCGATCTCGGAGTGAGAATATTTAAGTAGTAGGGGATGTGGGGGGTACAGGGGGGCTGGTCCCCCTGCATAACACAGTTTTACTGTGTTTACAGGTAGGTAAATGGTGCTATTTCAGGATGTCGGTCTTTCAGAATGTTGATCATATGGTGTCGGCTATATGAAAGTTGGCATTCTGAACGGTGACATTCTGAAGTAGACCTATATGAATTCACTTTATATCCTTGAAATACTGAAATGTCGAAATGTAACATTTCGAAGCTATAAAGTCGAATTTTTGAAACATAAACTCAGAAACGCGAAATTCAAAATCTCGCACACCGGAGATTTTGAATTTTGCGCTACTACTGCACACACACACACACACACACACACACACACACACACACACACACACACACACACACACACACCATCCTCCCCATACATAAATGCAAGCTCTCTACTACATAAAAGCAGAGAGGGCAAGCCACCTTGCACCCCCCATGTGGGGGGCTGCACCCCCCCACAGCCACCCTACTTGAATATTCTAACTCTGAGGTCACACTACACACAAACACACACACAACACCACCACACAAGCTGCATTCTGCTCGCACACACACATCCCAGCAACAAAACACACTAACACACACCACAGCCCCTACCCCAAACCCTTAACACACACGCACTTGCCTGAATCCATAATCACAGTGGAACCTCAGAAGTGCGAAATTCAAAACCTCCAGTATTCAAGGTTTTGAAATTCGTGCTTCTGAGCTTTCGCTGTTTTCAGGATTAAACTTTATGGGCTTGAAATGCTGAATTTTGACATTTCAGTATTTCGAGCTTCTAAAATGAATCCTTATATATATATATATATATATATATATATATATATATATATATATATATATATATATATATACGGGTCTACTACGGTTGATTGAAAACTCACTTGATTGAAAATGAAATTACTAGGACCACTTCACTGAAAACACACTTGACTGAAACTCATTTCATTGAAAGTCATAAATGGCCTTTTCCACACTGTAGTGCAACCCTAGAGTTAGTATATAAAGTAAGGGGGGGCACAGCCCCCCACATTGGGGGCTGTAGGGGGCGATGCCCCCTACATATCTTGGTTATATATTCTCTTTTGGAAACAGTTATTTATTGAACTTGTAAGTATCACTGTGTATAGTTTAAAATGTTTATAATATGTGGGGGGCTGTGCCCCGACACCCCCCCTTACTTTATATACTAACTCCAGGGTCGCACTAAAGTGAGCAAAAGGCCATTTATGACTTTCAACAAAATGAATTTCAAAGAAATGAGTTTTCAGTGAAGTAAGCTTTCAGTGAAGTGGTCCTAGTAATTTCATTTTCAGTCAAGTGAGTTTTCAGTCAACTGTAGTAGACCCATATATACACAGTGGATATAAAAAGTGGACATACCCCTGTTAAAATGCCAGGTTTTTGTGATATAAAAATATGAGACCAAAAGAAATCATTTGAAAACTTTTCCCACCTTTAATGTGACCTATAACCTGTACAATTCAAATTCATATGAATTATTTTTATGGTAAAGCATTTTTATGTTAAGAGATTTGATTCATAGGCATTATTTAATTATCACAAATGTTTCATTGTAAAAGAAAAACACTAGAGGGAGCTCTATGGTAAATAATAGACTAGTCAGTTTTAAAGAACATTCAAAATCAGGTATTAACACTATTAATTAACTTTTTATTAAAGTGATGAACTTTTTATTAAAGTGATGGATTTTATGTGACAGTTGAATAATAAATATAACTTTTTTTAATATAAAGTGGCTATTAAAATCACAATGTTGTTGTTGTGTGTTTCGGCTTTTCCCAGTTAGGGTCGCCACAGCGGCAGTAGATTTTTACATGCCGAGTTGCCAGCTCTAATGCACAACCTTCAATGAAGGTACACCCATTCACGCATGTCTCCACACAGAAGACGCTTTAGCTGAGAATCGAACAGGGCAACATCTTACTGTGAGGCGACAACGCTACCGCAAAATCACAATGGACTTTTAAAATCACAATAGGTTTTAAACTTGTGTTTTACTTATTTTTTTATGAACTAGTAAGCATTCAATAGGCTTCAATGTTTTAATTTGACTTAGAACGTGATTGGTTAATTATTACATTGTAGTCTTTTTGCCAACTATATATGAGGTATAGATTAATGCCAGCCCACATCTGATGAAGTATGTTTTAAATGAAAACATACTGTGAAGGTTTATGGTGGATTTTTGTGCTTAATAAAAGTTTTGAGAAGGATTCCAGGCTGTTCAGGGCTTTATTGTTTTGCCATGAGGCTTCTTACTTGGTTTACTGGTGTTTACTTTGAAGCTGTGTGGATTTTATTTAGTTTTATGCATATATATTATCTTAAATGTTAGCTGGGTATAGTTTGTAGAGTAGCTCTGTTAAAAATATTCCCCCAGATTCACTAATCTTCTGGGCAGGACTAGCGTAGTCCTGCACGGAAGCGCCTGTGGAGGAGGAGGAGGACGGCAGCGCACCATGCATATTAATGAAGGCACGCTGCCCGACCTCTCAGGCATAAATGGAGCATGTACGAGTGCAGGGTGTGTGTCTGAAACATGCCCCTGCAATGTAGAACAGCAGAAAGTGGAAATAAATGAGCGAGTCTGCTCATAGGTATCTGCATAACCCCACCAATATCCCCCCATGTGTACAACAGTAACATGACATAAAAATCAAAAGAAGAAACCCCTTTATTTTTCTTTTAAAATCTGAGTAAAATTAACTGTAGATGCACGGGTGTGCCATTGCTTAGCTATGGTTAAAGCAGCTTAAAAGGCTGAAGAGGACAACAAGGAAGATATATGCAAATGAAGCATCACAGCAATAGTGTAGTGGGAAGAGCATTCACCTAACGAGCAAGCATTCCTGGTTGGAGTCCCACTGCAGCACAGTCTATTTTACATGGCAAAGCATGGTATAACCAATATTTTTATTGCAAAACCCACTAAATAACATATATTTATGAAATGGAGTACTGTCGGAAATGCACATGTGAGGAGTCAGTGTCATAATGAATAAGGCAGTACTAAGGAGGTGTAAGCACAGATAAGCAGTAGTAAGCATATGTAAGCACTAGTAAGCGTGTATAAGTGCGTTTGGGTGGGGGTAAGCATTGCCTACACAGATTAAGCAAAGTAGAAGCTAACTGAGTGTAAGAAACTATAACCTGAAATAAGCAGTGCTTACCACCACACAAGCATGCGCAAGCCCACTTACAACTGCTTTAAAGTGCCTTAAATCACTCTGTATCCAATGGGCCTTTTGTCTGCCCAGCAACAAAATAAACAGACATGCAGGTCTCAAATCCAGGACCGAATACACCATAGTCCCAGTAGCTATCCACCAAGCCATCACAGAAGTATGGAAGAATGAGGTAGTAGTAAACATGTCTTTACCATAGTAAAACCAAAATGAACCTGTGAAAGGTATCAGTATACAGTCATATGTGCCATAACTGACTACATAACATAAATATGTGAACTAGAGTACAGTAGTAAGCCCAGAAGTGAGGTGTACTTGTAATAGAGTGTTGAAGTCCCCAATAAAACACAAGGACCCCACAGAGTGCACATACACATCAATCAGGGATACTAGGCATATATATAATGTGTAATGAATAATAACACAATGCCAAAAAGGCATTATAATGAATGTCTATTGTAGGCAACACCAAGCATTGCACAGGCCAGCTAAGGAGGTGTGAGCAATGTGTAGACCAGCTAACTAAACAATGCCAACTTTAGGTAAGCAGATTTTCCCATAGCTTAGCTTTTTCAAAATTGGCCAATCACAGAAAGGTGTGGGGAATCGGCCCTACTTAAACCCAAGAGGTGGGATTACAGCTCATAACTGGTTGTAGCTTCCCCTTGCAGGCACTATGGCAGTAAGGGGAGAAGGAGTGCACTTCTGGGCACAGCGCTGGTGCATCCAGTAGTCCAAGTTCATGGCTGGACTCCTAGTTAAAGACCATGCACAGAGACTGCTGCAGGGCCAGTACCAGGGCTCCCAATATAAGGCAGAGGCCTGGGATCATCTCGCCCTTGACCTCACCATTACCACTGACATACCCCGAACTGGTGAGCAGGTCAGGCACCACTATGCTGACCTGAAGCGGTGGAAGGGGGGACCACTTGGAGGAGTGGCTCCAAGAGGCAAGAACATCAGGGGATGTCCCACCCATGTGTATCAGTCCACTACCTATTTAATAATTGCCAGCTCAGGTATATCATGGATAGGTATGGCCAAATATTCCTCTTATGTCCCCCACAGCTCCAATGGAGCGGGCCACGAACCAGAAGGCCCACATCTGCCACCTGGTGTGGTTGCGACGTGAGGCAGGTTAGTAATACTCATGCTTTTACTGTCATAGGAAATAAAAATAAAAGTAGTAGTAAAGTAATTGCTAGTATAAAACCTGTATTGTTCAAGGCAAGTACTGCATACACTAGAGAATATGGCAGGAAGAGTCTCATATTGTTAGTATGGCAATAAAAGTGTAATACCCTGACAAAGCAGGTCTAACTTCTGGACTGTATGTGTATATTCTGGTATCATATGGTAATGTAGATTTGCAATCATGTAGTAGTACTGTAGTATTAAGCACTGTTACCCACACCATGCACCATAACGTGAATGTGTAGGAATGCCTGTATATGACAGGTGTAATCCCCAGAGGCCATTTAGTACAACTGAGAGACACATAGACAGTAAACAGGGGAAAAGCAGACAACAACACCTGAATAGCACATGCAACAGAGATGTGAACTGTTGCTTTATTAGCACACACAGCCACGGTTTGAATCCTGCCAGTGGTAGTAGTCTGCATACAGAATTATACACCACAACTGTACAGATATGTCCAGACTGTCTATTAAAGTAGCCCATATCTAATGCCTATCAACCTGCCCCCTGGGAAATCAGTAGGATGATCCCAGATGTATAGGCAGCAAACAGGAAAAACAACTGATTGACACACATCTATGACAACAAACCTGGCACACTAGCAACTCCCCAATACCTTATGTGACTAAGAAGCCACATATTTTCCATTTACACCCCAACCTGTTAAGCTGTGGTCAGAGTGTGTACAGTAACAGAATGAGATGTATGTGCATAATACTAATGTGTAATCTGGAACTTTGTGTGGCAACAGTCAGGTAGTGCTAACAAACATTGCTCCCGCAGGTACGTTGGATACGAACACTGTGCTGTGAAATACAGACCAATATAACCTGTACTGGTACTGTCCACCCTGGTATTGTAGGGGATTGTGAGTATTGCAGTTTCTCTGAATAATAAAGTATCACTGGTCACTGTCACCCACACTGTGCTACATAATATAGCTGTGTAGGAAAACATGTATATGTGTGTGTCAGGTCACTAAAGGTGGAAGAGGGCAATATTCTAGATATGTCTAGGCATACCAGCATGTGGTCAACACATGGCCAGAGTCTGTGCAAAAAGAGTTGGATAGCATAGTGCAAAACATAAACCTGGAATCTGGCCATATGTGTACAGTTAGTCAGTGTTAACAAACATTCCCTCCACAGGTATACCAGGTAAGAGGTGTATACTGCAGGTAAAACTGGTTTATGTGTAATGATGTTGACAGCCATATCAGTGTCCAATATAGGTGTATAGGGTAGTGTAGTATGACTTGTAAGGTTCAGATAACAGCACTGACTAGGAAAGTAATATGGAGTACAATAATATACAACTTGTTAATTGACATCTTTCTCTCCCCCCACCTTATCTCCAAAAATAATCAATATACCCGCCCCAACTGGCATCGTTTGATAAATATTCTAATGGTTCCCATACATGTGCCATATTGAATTATTCCAACATTGTTGGCATGGTGCCATCAACGTACCTGCATGCTGTTCTTATTACCACTGTGGTCCCATATATGCATGTGTTCTGTTTGCTATGCAACTGTTCCATATCTGGTACTGGGTTAATGGGAATATCTATGCATGCTGTTATACCTAACCCTGGAATGTGTTGACTATTACTAACCCATATATGATGTTGAAATCTAAACACTATAGCACGCTTGAGAAGGCCAGTCCTAGTGGACCCACCTGCCACTCCTCAGCTAGCCGAGGCAATGGGCACCAGCATGTCTTGGGCCCAACCTCGCACCTCCCTGTGCATTGGTCCTGCACCAACTTTGGGTGGAACTGCCTCAGGGGATGGGGCTCACTCCCCTCTGAGAGTGGGCGTGGACAGGCATCTGTCACCTGTTACCAGGTCAGGGTCAGGGTGCATAGAGCGATCATTGACCAGGTCAGTGATCTTCTATTCCAGCTTGAGGGCTGCGTGTCACGATTAGAGATTCAGCCTGGCTCTGCGGCTCAGCGCCCAGCACAGCCACCTTCGGGGCTGTGAAGGTGCAGTGGTGCCTGCCCATGGGTGGGGACCTCAGTCCCACTGTTACCACTAGGGGGCTTGTGGGCTTCCGATATCCCAGCACCCTTCGCCATCAAGGTGTTTACCCTCCGCATGTGTCATATACTGCCCCTGTATGCGTCTTGTGTGTCTTGTCTGTTAACCTACCCAACCTACCTCCTCAAATATACCTACTACCCCTCCCCAACATCCCACTCCCACCTGAAAAAAAAGGGCAGGCTGTTCCCACAAAAAAATCTTGCTCCATAAATATCTGTCATTTTGCACGTGTCCACTGGACACATGTAATCTGGTCTAATTGGCATCACAACAAATTGTTGTTGTCCTCACCCCTCTCCCAGGGGTTTGAGTGTCCAAGCCTACCTCCAAATTCAGTTTATATGCACAGCTGTTGCTGTAGAAGAAATGGGCAGCTATGGACCTTCCCTACTTCCTTCCTGCACATCCTTAGCTATTTTCCCTACTGTATTTCCCTCTTTGTGCCCCTTTTTCACCACTTCCCTATCAACCCTTTTTCTTTTCTTTTAAAGAAATCAGCATGGGGGTAAGCATGAGTAAAGAGTTTTAAGCAGCAGTAAGCAGGTTTAAGCCTGTTTGCACAGGGGTAAGCACTGCCCACACAGGTTAAACAATTTAGAAGCTGAGTATAAGAAACTGTAACCAGAAGTTAGCAGTGCTTACCTCCGAGCAAACCCGCACAGACCCACTTACAACTGCTTTAAAGTGCCTTAATCACTCTGCATCCAATGGCCCATGTTCTGCCCAGCAACAAAATAAACATCAAGGCTCAAAACCAGGACCCTGCAAACCATAGACAAAGTGATTTACCACTCAGCCACTCAGTCATGACAGATATACATAAATCTGATGTTATCACAAACATATCATCCAGCATAATCATTCAACAGTACAGGAAATGTACTTTAACATCTAGATGTATTTGTGTGTGTGTGTGTATGTGTGTGTGTGTGTGTGTGTGTGTGTGTGTGTGTGTGTGTGTGTGTGTGTGTGTGTGTGTGTATGTATATATATATATATATATATATATATATATATATATATAAACGAAATATATACCTCTCTCTCTCCATGCATACATCTATACATATATGTCTACATATATATATATATTATATATATATATATATATATATATATATATATATATATATATATATATATATATATATATATATTTATATACAGTAATATATCTATATATATCTATCTATATCTATCTATCTATCTATCTATATATATATATATATATGTTTGTGTGTGTGTGTATATATATATATATATATATATATATATATATATATATATATATATATATATATTTATATAAATATGTATATACAGATATATATCTATAGATATAATAAAGAACATAACAAAGATGTATGAACACAGGCACTGTTAATGGGGGTGAGAGGGCTCAAGCAACATATGTCTTACACGTACTGATACCCTCCCCCAACCAGCAAAACAGGTCTGCCCTGCAATACATTACCAACTGTTGCTAATGCCATGACCAGAACCTGACACTACATGGCCACAGGATGTTAACAGTAAGCCATCTCACCTGTATTATGTCAGGCTGGTATTGATAACATATCATGCAATACAGTCTGGCTACCATAGTGAATCTACAATGTGTAAGCAAAAATCAGTCCTATGATACATATACACAGACACATGTATGCAGATACTTATATATGTATATATATATATATATATATATATATATATATATATATATATATATATATATATATACACATACACTCACAGGTATGTCTAGGAAGATACATAATCAGAGGGTGCACACCATACTGAACAACCAGTATCCCTACAGTTGCAACCTCATCTGATGGACAGTGTATGACACATATACCCACAGAGAAGTCAAAGGATGTAACACAACACACAGATTTGTATATATAGGAAAGGTTCAGTTGTGTTCTATTACAGTTGCATATGCCATGTCATATAGCTGATTATACTTTGACATACATACAAACAGAGTAATGCAACATTCAAACAGATCCTTTATTACAGTAATCCGAAAACATCACATCTGTTGGTGTCCATGCCAAGGCCTTCAAGTAGTACAACAGGTCAGACAGACTTGTTCACAGCATAACAAGCAATCAACAGTATGTAATGCAGATGTATAGCCCAGCGGCTTCTAAATACACTCTGCATGCAATCCCTAGGGGGAAAATACCTGGGTTGACACTATGGGTGGTATCTGTCACATGACAATGAATAACTAAAATTATCACCATCACACTGATGGCAGTAATAGTAGGCCTGCAATGTTCACAAGGTGAAATGTATGGTAATGTACATTTGCATACCTTAAGGCAGCTTACTACTGGTATTCCTCACATGTTATTACACCCTTGGATACTTATGGTGCATACCCCCCGTACACCGACTTACAGGGGCATATCACACTGTTACATACACTGACTTCTAGACTGTAGAGGTGCACACATGTGTTGTGAAAATGAAGCCCACATATATATGTTGCATATGGTCTGTACTCCATTATTTATTGACATCATACCTGATAAAAACCCAGTCAGATAACAGACTGCTGGACATGTGTGTAGTAGGGGCTGTTTCTAAGGACATTACTTGGACATTTTGTGTTTTTGTGTACAGTACTGTGGTCTGTGTATGTAGGGAAGGGGTCTGGAGCCTTCACTATTCAAAGAGCCATTCCTGACCCCTCACCCACCAAATTAAATTCATCGGGAGGCACAACAGCTATCTGACTCCTAGAATGAAGATAGCAGAGCATATACGGTTTCATATATAGTTATACTAAATATAATATAACTAAGTGTATAAGAAGAATACCTAACATATGTCCATAATTGTGTTTCTGTGTTGTTATTGCTTGATCTGTGTGTGTGTGTGTGTGTGTGCATGTGTGTGTGTGTGTGTGTGTGTGTGTGTGTGTGTGTATGTGTGTGTGTGTGTGTGTGTGTGTATTGTCTGGTAGAGTGTCCATTAATCCTCAGAGGTACAAAGAGCCACTACAGCAGGGTTGAAGAGACATATGTGGCTCCAGAGCCGCAGGTTACAGACCCCTGAGGTAGGATGACTGACGACTGTATCTGTATTGTCCTTATGAACCATGGGCTTTGAACAGAATGTGGTAGATGCCATTGTTCTCTGTCCTGTTCTATCTGATGTTACATGCTGTTCCAGTGTTAAGCTTGTGTATCATATGTGCCTGTGGCTGCATTGACATTGGATGTGGGTATGCATTTTCTCACAGGTGTCTGCTACTCTATGCTGTGACCTGCATGTCAAGCCCGCTATAATTGCAGGTTCATGTGTATTCCCCATACAATATGTATGCCAGTGTTGTGGCAATCTGCCTGTGGTTTTCCCAGTGCTTTGTGACATGCCTAGCAGACTACAGTAATTACCCAGTGTGCTGTTATGTCCATTTACTTACAAGACATACCACAGCCAAGCCAGCATAACTTTTGTATATTTCTGACAAAGCAGTGGTATGCTGTACAGATGTATGTCACTATCTACTGGGTAGTATGTGGCCATGTGTACTCAGCACCACCAGATATTATGTGTCAGAACAGACTGGTGTGTGTGCATGCATACACTTCGTGGGCATATGTACTCCAGTATTGTCATGATATACCCATGTACATGCAGTGAGGGCTGGTGACTTCAAATCAAAGGGGGGCTGCAGGAGCCAGCTGAATGGGTGGGGCCAATGGGGAAGGGGTGTGGCCAACCAGAAAGGGGAGGAGCTATGCTCAAAACCACAAAAACTAACTTTAATTAAATACACTGCCCTGGGTGGCAAACCATCATTATGAGAGTCCAATCAAGACAAAAATAAGTGTAGAAGAATAAAAATATTTCAATGCATTGGCTGCATGACAGCTTACTTAATATCTAGATGGAAACAAAAGGTTGTGAGGCATGAAAAAATAAATTACTTTTTAAATACATTACTGGAATGCCAGTCAAAATCAAATACAAGCAAAACCAGAAGCACTCAACTCAAACCACTTCTCCTTGCACTGCAGTTCTAATTATAATTTATATTCAGCTTTATTAAAGTGCCAAGTAACATGCTGAAAGTAGAAATCTCTGTGATGCCCCCACTTGTAAAAATGTTTCTTATCCAAAAAAGACCTGCTGCCTGACAACTATCTACTTGTTTCATGGGAAAACATGTAAGTAAAAAATGAAAAGCAAACAAGAAACAAGCTCAAGATAGATTGCTTAAAGGATTACTGTACAGGTTATGAACCACACATGATTGGCATTCTGTTTAGTTTACGGGTAAAGTCTGTAGAGATGACTGGAAGTCTCCAACAAGTGTAATGAGCTTTTTAAAATAATGGAATCCTGTCCTTTAATACCCAAGGCTTATACATTATCTAGTCAAGTATTCTCTGCATGGCAACAACAGAAAGGTGTTCAATGTTGGCAATTCTTTAACAGTATGCTTATTAAAGCTTACTTGCATCTTATGATCTCAGACAAGCTTGCATTATGGACATTAAAGCATTGCTACTTAAACACAGAGCAACAGGCACTTTGAGTAATAAGCATAAATCAACAGTACAAAAATATGACAGAAACCAGACCTTTCTGCAAAATCAAGGACAGATGAAAAGTCACTGTAGTACTTGTGTCTACCTTGGATGGGGGGGGGAGACACACTGCACATTTACACTGCATAACTACTCCTTGCCTTGCTTGGACACATCCAGAGTCAGTACATGGTGGAGTGGGGTGCAACAAGTATGTCACAATTTGAAATGTCTCTGGCTGACTGTGATGGCCCTGACACGTGTCATACCTCTCAACCTCAGAGCAAGAAATCTGGAAAGCCATACACAGAAGTGGGACAAATGCCCACAAATAAGGACAATTTTTAAATATTGCTCTAATAAACTTAGAAAGATAATAGAATAGGTCTTGCATTAGTATGACTTTTCTGAAGGGTATAAAATCTGAAACTCAAATGTCTGCCATTATTTTCTAACTTCAGCCTTTAGTGATTTGTCACTAATTTGCCAAAAAACACAATTTTATGAAAAATGGACCAAATGTGATGCAAAAATATAAAATAGCCACACAATACAGCTGGGAACCTGTCAAAGAAGGGACACTTTAATATTAGTACTGCTAACTTGAGCAGCTGACAAAATAAAAGAATCTACATGCATTTCAAGTAATCTATAACTTTGATTATTACAGTTATTTCTTAATTGTAAACCCTCCATGTTTTCTTCCAAAATTGCTATTTTACGGAGGGATTATTAGGGGAAGAGCAACATTTTAAGCCAAAATCGGAGACAGTTGAGAGGTTGGCTATGCCTAATTCTATAAAGCAATTTATTTGCATGTACCTCTCAACCTGTTAATGCAGTAAATCTGAACAAGGCCAAATATACTGGGGGAACATATAAACAGTACTAAAAATTGCTCTTGTATAAATTGAGACAGTTGATAGAATAACAGTTCTTACTTTAGCATGCATTTTTCTGAAGGTTATGAAGTCTGAAACTCAGTGTATCATTATTTAGTGACTTAATTTCTAAATGATTTGCCAGAAAACTACAAATTTTATGAAGAACAAACCAAAAATAAGAAGCAAAAATCTATTCATTCTTTGAAAATCTGGACAGTTGGGAGGTATAGTTCAGCTTGGCCTGTCTGAGTTTGCTGCCCTTCCCCCCTGACAAAATCACGGTTGAATGGAGCCTCTGCAGCCATTCATATGAACCATTACTTGGCTATTTCACTCCATTTACCATAAACACTAACGTGCATACTGCTTTACTTGTATGATGAGTTAGACTTCATTTGAAAGTTTTATTTTGTATTTTACAGCACAAACACTAAGTCATCTACTAAACAAAGCAATGCAGTCTCACAATGAAAACTTAGCATTAAAACTTATCTGCTCTTGAAACTCACATTCATTGAAACAGCATTGAAACCCACATTCAAAGAAAATACATTTTGCCAGTGGCAGATAAAGATTCATTTTGGGCTGTTTTCAAATCATAGGCTCCTTGCATATGAAACATACATGTGCTCTTTGATACACCTTCCTCATTGTACTAAATTATATTCCTTGTACAATATATTACAGTTGTTAGAGGGCGTTTTAAATTTGTTTTGAACATTTTTCCAGTAAACAATGAAACAAAATGCATGCACCCATAATGACAAAACTGCCCAGTTCAGAACATTTTTCATAAAAGTCTACTCAGACTTCTGCCGCAGTCCACCATTATCAGTAAATATGCACAATTCTACAGTCCACCATTATCAGTAAATATGCACAATTCTACAGTCCATTATCAGTAAATATATACAATTCTACAGTCCATTATCAGTAAATATGCACTATCTCTGAAGTAAAAGTCATCTAAATAATTCCACATTAAAGAAATCTGTAACTAATGAAGAGGTTGCTGCTAGCAAACACCTTTATATTTCATGGTTTCATCGAAAAATAAAGTGCCTGTTGCCCCTCAGGAATAAATTGCCTATATTACATTAAAAAAAATGATAAGCTAGTAATATTGCAAGAGGAAATGGCTGGCAAACTGATAACGAACTCATGGTTAGCATCTTCACCAAGGAGAACATTCACAATACAGCACCATCCACCCCTTGTGGGAGCAGAACCCACAGCCTTTTGCATCAAAGACAAGTACACAACTTGTTGTGCTATTAACAAGGCAAACCAGCTTCACTTAAGCAGCTTTAAACTTCTGTTCCCCTGCAGCTCTCAGCTCCTTGTAAAATCTACTCAATACTCAACTTTGCAGCACAAGAAAACTGGAAAAAGCCAAAATGTATTGGGGGGGGGGGTCAAAAGCCCAAAAACCAGGGACACAAACATTGCTTGTATAATCTTGGAGAGTTGCTAGAACCATACATTTTACTGCCAAGCTCCCTGTGCAAAACAGAGCAACATACCACTACGCCAAATCAGCTGTTTTGTAAAAGAGGAAGACTGAAACTTAAATGGCTATCATTTAGTGAATTCAGTTCTCACCATAGCTGTCAACCTCTTAGTACAAAACACCTGGACAAACCCAGTAATGAGGGAATACAGCCCTCAAACATTCAGTGAATTCAGTTCTTGCCTTAGCTGTCAACCTTAGCACAAAAGACCTGGACGAAGCCAATAATGAGGGAATGCAGTCCCAAAAATAGGGGCAAATTTCAAATATTCATCTTATAAACTTAGAAAATTGCTAGAATAAAAGATTGTGTTACAGTTGTGTTACTATGTATTTTCTGAAGAACATGAAGTCTGAAATTCAAATGCCTGTCAATTTTACTGCTGACAGAATAAAAACAATTTTCAGCAGAGACCCAGGGAGAAATACTGCAGACACGTCTTTGTAAAATGACAGGGCACCAGAGCAAATCCACACAAACACAAGGAGGAGATGCAGACTCCACACAGAAGGTACCCCAGCCAAGAATCAAACCAGAAAACCTATAGCTGTGAGGCAACAATACTACCACCGCACCATCAAATATGCAAGGACTTAAACGTTCAGAAACCTGAAGTCTGAAATTCAAATGCCTGTCAATTTTATTTAACATTTGTTAATCAGGACAATCTGACTTGGAACAAAAACAAAATTCAGCAGAGGCCCAGGAAGAAATAATGCAGACATGTCTTTGTAACATGGGAGGACACAAAAGCAAACCCACACAAACACAGGGAGAAGATAAAGACCCCACAAAGAAGGCACCCCAGCCAAGAAACAAACTTGAGAACCTGCAGCTGTGAGGCAACAATGCTACAACTGCCCCATCAAATATCACGCATTACAACATTTACAAACCACAGATATTATGAGGAACAGATCAGATCAAACATGAGGCAAAAATCTGCAGTTTTTTTTTTCACAAATGGTGGTGGGTAGGGAATTAAGGTCTTTAAAACCTGCATACAAGGTACAGGATTCAAGCTTGAGGTATTCCCTACCACACACACAAACACCTGTAGTAGCAAACCACAAAAACTAAATATACTGCATTGGGTGCCAAACAGTTGTCATGAGAGTCCAATCAAGACAAAATGAAGTGTAGAAGAATAAAAATATTTCAATGCATTGGCTGCATGACAGCTTAATATCTAGATGGAAACAAAAAGGTTGTGAGGCATGAAGAAATAAATTACTTTTTTTTAAATACATTAATGGAATGCCAGTCAAAATCAAGTATAAGAAAAACAAGCAGCACTCAACTCAAACCACTTCTTGCACTGCAGTTCTAATTATAATTTATATTCAGCTTTATTAAAGTAACAAGTAACATGCTGAAAGTAGAAATCTCTGATGCCCCCACTTGTAAAAATGTTCCTTATCCAAAAACGACCTGCTGCCTGACAACTACTTGTTTCATGGGGAAAACATGATCAAAGTAAAAAAAATGAAAAGCAAACAAGAAATAAGCTCAAGATTCATTGCTTAAAAGGATTACTGTACAGGTTATAGACCACATGATTGGCATTCGGTTTATGGTTAAAGCCTGCAGAGATGACTGTAAGTCTCCAAGTGTAATGAGACTCTTAAAATAATGTAATTCTGTCCTTTATTACAAATACTGGCATATGTATTTCAATACCCAAGGCTTATACATTATCTAGTTAAGTATTCTCTACATGGCAACAGAAAGGCTTTCAATGTTGGCAATTCTTTAAGAGTATGCTTATTAAAGCTTACTTGCATCTTGCAATCTAAGCCAAGCTTACCTGATGGTCATTAAAGTATTGCTACTTAAACACAGAGCAACATGCACTTTGAGTAATAAGCATAAATCAACAGTACAAAAAATATGATAGAAACCAGACCATTCTGCAAAAATCAAGGACAGATGAAAAGCCACTCTAGTACTTGTGTCTACCTTGGATGGGTGGGATTCTCTGCACATTTACACTGCATAACTACTCCTTGCCTTGCTTCGACACATCCAGAGTCACTACATGGGGGAGTGGGGTGTAAGAAGTATGTCACAGTTTGAAATGTCTCTGGCTGACTTGTGATGGCCCTGACACATTTGTCATACCTCTCAACCTCAGAGCAAGAAATCTGGACAAAGCCATACAAAGAAATGGGACAAAGGCCCAAAAATAAGGACAATTTTTAAAATATCGCTCTTATAACCTTAGAAAGCTAATAGAGGTCTAGCATTAGTATGAATTTTCTGAATGGTATGAAATCTGAAACTCAAATGTCTGTCATTATTTTCTAACTTCAGTCTTTAATTATTTGTCACTAATTTGCCAAAAAAACACAATTTTATGAAAAATGGACCAAAAAAATGTGATGTAAAAATATAAAATAGCAACACAATACAGCTGGGAACCTGTCAAAGAAGGGACACTTTAATATTAGTACTGCTAACTTGAGCAGCTGACAAAATAAAATAATCTACATGCATTTCTGAAATAAAAGTAATCTGATTATTACAGTTATTTTTAATTATAAACCCTCCATGTTTTCTTCCAAAATTGCTATTTTATGGAGGGATCATTAGGGAAGAGCAACATTTTGAGTCAAAATCAGGGACAGTTCAGAGGTTTGGCTATGCCTAATTCTATAAAGCAATTTATTTGCATGTACCTCTCAACCTGTTAATGCAATAAATCTGGACAAGGCCAGATATATTGGGGGAACATATAAACAGTACTAAAAATTGCTCTTGTATAAACTGGGACATAAATCTGGACAAGGCCAAATATATTGGGGGGGAACATATAAACAGTACTAAAAAATGCTCTTCTATAAACTGGGACAGTTGATAGAACAGGTCTTACTTTAGCATACATTTTTCTGAAGGTTATGAAGTCTGAAACTAGGTGTATCATTATTTAGTGACTTAATTCCTAAATGATTTGCCAGAAAACCACAAATTTTTATGAGGAACAAATCAAAAATAAGAAGCAAAACATCTATTCATTCTTTGAAAATCTGGACAGTTGGGAGGTATGGTTCAGCTGGGGCTGTCTAAGTTTGCCGCCCTTCCCCCTCACAAAACCCTGGTCGAATGGAGCCTCCCTGCAGCCATTCCAATGATCCATTAATTTGCTATTTCACTCCATTTACCATAAACACTAATGTGCATACTGATTTACTTCTATAATGATTTGAACTTCATTTGAAAGTTTTATTTTTGCATTTTACAGCGCAAACACTAAGACATAACAAACTTGGCATTAAACCTTCTCTGCCCTTGAAACTCACATTCACTGAAACAACATTAAAATCCACATTCAAAGAAAATACATTTTACTCGTGGCAGATAAAAATTAATTCTGGGCTGTTTTCAAATCATAGGCCCCTTGCATATGAAACATACATGTGCTCTTTGATACACCTTCCTATTGCTTTGAACATTTTTCCAGTAAACAATGAAACAAAACTGTCCAATTCAGAACATTTCCATCATAAAAGTCTACTCAAACTTCTACTGTCCACTATTATCAGTAAATATGCACAATCTCTGAAGTAGTAAAAAAGTCATCTAAATAATTCCACGTTAAATAAATCTGTAATGAAGAGGTTGGTGCTAGCAATCACCTTTATATTTCATGGTTTCATCGAACAATAAAGTGTCTGATGCCCCTGTGGAATAAATTGCCTAAATTACATTAAAAATAAGCTAGTAATATTGCAATAGGAAATGGATGGCAAACTGATAACAGGCTCATAATTAGTATCTTAACTTTCAGCATTCACCCCTTATGGGAGTAGAACCAACAACCTTCTGCATCAAAAGCAAGCACACAGCCTGTTGTGCTATTAGCACTAAACCTCTCTTCCTCTGCAGCTCTCAGCTCCTTGTAAAATCTGCTCAATACTCAACTGCATCTCAACTTCGCAGCACAAGAAGTCTGGAAAAAGCCAAATTTATTGGGGTGGGTCAAAAGGGCAAAAACCAGGGACACATTAAACATTGCTTGTATAATCTTGGAAAGCTGCTAGAATAAAATGCTGTGTTACCACGGTACCACCATACATTTTACTGCCAAAGTCCCTGTACAAAAAAGAGTCAGAACATACCACTATGCCAAATCACCTGCTTTGTGAAAGAAAAATGCTGTGTTACCACCGTACATTTTACAGACAAGGTCCCTGTGCAAAACAGTCAAGAGCAACATACCACTACACCAAATCAGCTGTTTTGTGAACGAGAGGAAGACTGAAACTTGAATGGCTATCATTTAATTAATTCAGTTCTCACCATAGCTGTCAACCTCTTAGCACAAAACACCTGGACAAACCCAGTAATGAGGGAATACAGCCCTCAAACATATTCAGTGAATTCAGTTCTTGCCATAGCTGTCAACCTTAGCACAAAAAACCTGGACAAAGCCACTAACAGGGTATTACAGTCCCAAAAATAAGGAAAATTTTCAAATAGTCATCTTATAAACTTAAAAAATTGCTATAATAAAAGGTTGTGTTACTATATATTTATTGCTAGAATAAAATGTTGTTTTACTATGTATTTTCTGAAGACTATGAAGTCTGAAATTCAAATGCCTGTCAATTTTACTTCTGATGGAACAAAAACAATTTTCAGCAGAGGCCCAGGGAGAAATACTGTAGACACGTCTTTGTAAAATGGTAGGATACCAGAGCAAATCCACACAAACACAGAGATAAGATGGAGACTCCACAGCCAAAAATCAAACCACAAATCCTGTAGCTATGAGGCAACAACACTGCCACTGCACTGTCAAATATGTAAGAAGTTAAACATTCAGAAACCTGAAGTTTGAAATTCAAATGCCTGTCAATTTTATTTAACATTTGTTAATCAGGACAGTCTGACTTGGAACAAAAAAAAAAATTTTCAGCAGAGGCCCAGGAAGAAATAATGCAGACATGTCTTTGTAACATGGGAGGACACAAAAGCAAACCCACACAAACACAGAGAGAATATACAGACCCCCACAAAGAAGGAACCCCAGCCAAGAATCAAACCTGAAAACCTGCAGCTGTGAGGCAACAATGCTACTACTACACCATCAAATATCAAGCAAACAGACCCCCAAAGAAGGAACCCCCAACACTGCTACTACTACACCATCAAATATCAAGTAAACGACCCAACAAAGAAGGAACCCCAGCCAAAAATCAAACCTGAGAACCTGCAGCTGTGAAGCAACAATGCTACTACTACACCATCAAATATCAAGCCTTGCAGCATTTACAAACCACAGATATTATGAGGAACAGATCAGATCAAATATGAGGCAAAAATCTGCAATTTGTTTTACAAATGGTGGTGGGTAGGGAACTCAAGTCTTTAACACCTGCATACAGAGTACAGGGTTCAAGCCTGAGGTATTCCCTACCACATGACCATGAGCACCTGGGGCATTTACACACACACAAAATGTCCCTACCATTCTACACAGTAATAAACTTCCCTACCATTCTAAACAGTAAACTAATTAACACACTTACCTGTCCTTGCTGCCCATTCTCCATAACGTAATCCAAATGTGCCTGTGCAATAATCCAAAGACCTGTGAGATTCCCGACGAGAGAGTCTGTGCACCTTTAAAGGTGCACAGACGTCTCCTCATGTTTTCCTGCCGGGAGCGCGAAGTCCGCGAATTTTAAAATTTTTTCTTTTTTCTTTTTTTTTTTTAATTTCTTTTTAGTTCTTTTGTTGAGGGGGCTGCAGTCCAGTAGCACGGGCCGCCCCTGTGTACATGGCTAGTAGCATCCACATTGGGAGGCGTGATCCACGTCTCGCATGAAGGGGACATGTGTACACTTCTGGACTGACCACAGAGTGCCAGACTGTCTACATATATTGGTCATATTCCTGCTGTGGTCCACAGGATCATTACTGTACTAGCAGTGGTACTGTACAATGATGCCCTCAGGATGTCTGTCCGGAGCCAATGGTGCCTATGACAGTAGCAACAGTCTACATGTATACCTGCAATACATCCGTGACATCCCCTTGCACTAAGGGGTTAGGACTATTAGTGCTGAGGTATGACTCCAATCTATGTCCTGGACATATGGTAAACATATATGTGTACACATATATCCACATATCTATATAGATATATACAAATATACATATCCACATACATATATGGACATATACATATCCACGTACATATATGGAGATATATATGTACATATATATATATATATATATATATATATATATATATATATATATATATATATATCAACACTCACACATATACATATACACAGCAATGACTCCAACAAGTGGCTAAGCTTCTGATGTCATTCAAAGGGGATCCGATATCTGTCTGCCTGGGACAACATGATTGACAAACCACGATGCTTTGCCAGAGATGGTCTGCACCTGTTGCCCCTGAGATTCAGGTTACTGACTAGAGCTCTTGGCACCCCATAGTCCCTTATTTAGGCAAGGTTCAAAGGACAAAACCACCACCATAACAGATACAAACTTGCAAAACTGAAGGTTAGGCTACTCAATGCTAGATGTCTAAACCTACAAAGGACCTCTCTTGAGGCACACCTACAAATGGGGAACATCGATATCTGTACAATAAATGGGACCTGGTTCAATGCTCCAGAGAGCACACATGTAATACCAGGCTATGTGGCACACCTCATTACTGAGGGCTTTTCATCCAGAAGAAAGGGGGTAATTGTCTCACTGTACTCATCCTACCTGTTTAACTAACAATGTTTTAGTGTATGAGAACAATATTTGACATATATCCCTATTTGTACCCACATTTTGGTGCACTTTGTCCAGAATTCTTGCATTAAGAGGTACATTTCCTGTACTGTTGAATGATTGTGCTGGATGATATGTTTGTGATAACATCAGATTTATGTATATCTGTCATGGCTTAGTGGCAAATCACTTTGTTTCCAGTTTACAGAGTCCTGGATTCAAGCCTTGCAGAGACTATTGATTTTGTTGCTGGGCAGAACACGGGCTGTTGGATACAGAGTGATTAAGGCACTTTAAAGTAGTTGTAAGTGGTTTTGCATGTGTTTGCATGGAGGTAAGCACTGCTAACTTCCGGTTACAGATCTTATACTCAGTTAGCTTCTAAATTGCTTAACCCCTGTGGGCAGTTCTTACCTCTGCACAAGCAGGCTTAAACCTGCTTACAACTGCTCAAAAGTGCTTTAATCACTCTGTATCCAATGGGCCATGTTCTGCTCAGCAACAAAATAAACAGCTTCTGCAAGCCTCAAACCCAGGACCTTACACACCACAGACAAAAGGGTTTACCACTACACCATGCCAGATATAAATAAATCCAACATTTTCAGTGACATATCATCCAGTCCAGTCATGCAACAGTACAGAGAATGTATACCAGCATCTTGTGTAAGCAGATATATATATCTATATAGGTATATATGGCCATACATCTGTAGATAGCAATGGCAGATTAACAAAAACACATATGTCCACATGCACCGTTAATGGGGTTGAGGGGCCCCACATACTACACGTCTTTTATGAATAGGCATCCCACCCCCACAGCCAAACATGTTCGACCTGCAATACACAACCAAGTGTTGCAGATCCCATAACCAGGACCTGACATGACATGGGCACAAGATGTTAACAGTATTACATCCCACCTGTATGATGTCAGGCTGGTATTGGTGACATATCATGCAGTACAGTCTGCCTCCCATAGGAAATGTAAAATGTGGAAGCCATCAACATCCCCAGGATACAGATACACAGACACATATATGCAGATGCGTATATATATATATATATATATATATATATATATATATATATATATATATATATATATATATATATGTATGTATAGAGAGAGAGAGAGAGAGAGATACATGTGATTACACATACACACACAGATATAAGTACAGTAAGATACATATGTAGAAGGTGCACACAATATGGAACAGCCACTATGCCTACAGTTAACACCTGAACAGCTGGACACTGTATGGGCCACCCATACAAATGACAATTGTTGCCTGCAACATATAATCACAGGGAGGCCATAGGGAAAACACCACACACAGGTTTGCAGAAATGGAATACCTTTAACTGTGTATTATTACAGTTCTATATGCCATGTCATATAGCTGTTCAGACACTGACATCCATATAAACAGAGTAATGCAACTGTGAAACAGTTATACTAATACAGTAGTCTGGAAAGGTTCACAACTGTTGCTGTCCAGGCCAAGCCCTTCAAACTGTACAATAGTGAGGACAGACTGGGTCACAGGATACCAAACAATCAACAGTATGTAATACAGGTGTATAGTTCAGCAGCCTCTATCTGTACAAAATCACTAGGTGGTAAAGACATCATGTGACCAAATGGGATGTAACTGTTGCATAACAAGGCATAACTGACACCATCGCATGCACACTGACAAACAGAACAGTATGTATTGCAAGAGGCAGTAGGCCTGCATTAACCCAATTTATGTAAGTAATGTAAATATAGGTGAAGTATACAGCACTGTACATCCAAATACCATAAGGCAGCTCACCCCTGATACTCCCACATTTTTTAACAGCCTAGGTAATTTATGGTGCAAGCCCCCAGACTCAATAATACAGGGCCATATACCACTGTTACTTACACTGGCCCTTGGAGTGCATAAGAGCACACATGTATTGTGAAGGTGACACCCACACATATATGGCCCCAGCCCCACCGTATGTGTGGGGGATACAACAGCAGTGGAATGATGGCAGCAATGGCAGTGTGATATACTAACAGCCCACTATGGAACATCCCCTGACAGCATCCCATATGTGCAACGCTTGGTATGTAGGTGGAGGACAGAGGATGGAACACAGGTAGAAATGTGGAGAACTGTTGCCATACACTAAGCAAGTTGCTTGTGTTACAGGATAGGCTGCAACATGCCCTTAGTCAGGGAATTGAGGTTAGAAACAGAAATGGATATAGCCATGTACTGATAGCACTTAACACACACACTGCCAGTGAAATAACTGACACAGGACCTGTGTGGTGGACAGACAACACATGATAAACACACTTCTGGCCACCAAGAGGATAGGCACACAGTTAAGAGCTATGCAGACAGACTGCATTCCAAGGTAAAGTAGTATGTACACACACACCCTGTAACACCAGTACTATACAAAGCATAACACAACTCTACTCACACCCTGTCTGTAGTTCTGGAACCTCCTACAAATATGTGGCTGCCCTGAGTGTGCCGGTTCTCCTGTAAGAGGTAATGCTACCTGCTGTCTGTAACACTGATGCCCACACACAGAAAGGATGTCAATCACACAGGCAATGTAAAGGGACCATGTCCACATGATGTAGGAGGTTAGAGTAGGTGGGTGCCATGACACCAGTACTACACATGTGTAATCATATAAATATATATATATATATATATATATATATATATATATATGGTTATCAGGATAATAATATGTACATATATTTTCACCATATGTCCTAGACATGGAATGTAGCCCTACCCCAGCCTCTATAGTCCCACAGTCATAGTGCAAGGGGATGTCAGGTATGTATAGCAGGTATATTAGTAGACTATTCCTACTGTCATTGGGATTGTCTTCACATACATGGTGTGTGTTGGAGGTCACATCTGCTTATAACATGTGTGCCATTGGCTACTGACAGACACCCTAAGGACATCATAATAAAGTACTGCTGCTAGCACGTAATGCCCCTGTGGACTGCAGCTGAGATATTGGCCAATATATGTGGACATTCTGACACACTCTGTACAGTCCAGAGGTGTACACTTAACCCCTTAGTGCTAAACATGTGTACCATGCCTGACAATATGGATGTAGACAGCCATGTAGATGGGTATAACACATAATGACAGGAATACATGTGCCGCCATAGGTTATGCTTTCACACCCCTGTCTGGCCTGACACATAATAACTGCTGGTACAGGGGTGTCAGGGCTGTCATGGCCACATACCACCTACTAGATATTGACATACATCTGTACAGCATCCCACTGCTCTGTCTGACATACATGACTGTTAAGGGAGGCCCAGCAGCAGTAAATCTGGCAAGTATCTGCACATGACATCTCACTGGGTAAGTACACTAATCTGCTAAGCATGTAACAATGCACTGTGCAGACTACTGGCAGACTGGCTCAACACTGGCCTACATCTCCCATGGGGAAATGCACATGTACCTGAATATATAGCAGGCTCTAAAGGCATGTCACAGCACAGGGTAAGATACACCTCTGTGAAAGTGCATAACCACAACCAGTGTGAACACAGCCACAGCCACATATTTTAAGCTAGCAAAATATAACAGTATATGGACTATCTGTTCAACACCATCCTTATATATGTCACTCACAGACTGACCCTACATATACTGGGCTACTACACAATTTGGTCTGATGGCTGTCTGTGGTATGGGAAATGTGTGTGTATGGCCCTACAAACATGTATGCCAAAACAGTACCATACAGTGGAGCAGCATGTAACATCAGATAGGACATGGCCTAGAACAATGACATCTACCACAGTCTGTACACAGGCTAGAGTCTTTCGGATTTTCCCGGTTAGGGGTCGCCACAGCAGAACATCCTGTCTGCTCATGATTGGCAGTGGATTTTACGGTGCCGACTTGCCAGCCCGATGCCCAACCATCAACAAAGGCAAGCCCATTCATGCTCGTTCCTACTTGCATGTCTTTAATGTAACTCGACCACAAGGAGGACATGCAGACTCCACACAGAAGGTGCTCCAGCCGGGAATCGAACGGGAGAACCTCTTGCTGTGAGGCAACAGCACTAACCTCTGCACCACCGCGGCTCTGTACATAGGCTAAAGTACATATTCACAATACACACACTGTCGACATTCCCCATAAGTACACAGACCTCAGTACTGTACAAACATCCACAGATTGTCCAGGTTGTGTCATCAAATATAACCCCTACTGTACATAACATATGTAGCAATCTGATATATCACTGGCTTGTTATCAGATATGACGACACTAATTATGGTGTACAGCACATATGCACTACTTCATGCACAACATATGTACAAAGGTTGACAGAGTTGTGGCTGGAAGCACATACACAGGGCCAGTAATGACATGTTGCTGTGATAACGTCATACATTTACTGTTGTAACAGGGTTTGTTGCAACATATGTCATATGAGGGATAAAAATCCAGTAACTGTCACGGCTTTCTCCATCTACAGACTGCAAGCCTCACACTACCTTCTGCAGTCCACAGATAGATGCTCTGTGGGTAACACATGAAACCAAAGGCACAACCCATTGCCCTGTCTGCAGACGACCCTGCAGATGGGGATTCCTCATAAACATGGAACTGACATGGCAGGTAATGAGACATGTAGGACAGTCATATCCACACACACACACTGTTAAACCAACATTGCTCCAAATGCAGTATAGCAGCACTTACAGTCTATAGTCAGGTCAGGTCAGGCACATCCCCCTCCTGTGTGTTGCCCTGTTTCCACAGTGTATGTTGTTAGAGGTAAATCCCCAATCCATCTGAGATGCTGCTTGCCAAACAACAGATCTAATTCCTGCTCACAGTGAATGAAAAGGGCCAACACCAACATGATGTTCCTAGATATTGGAGTGTGTTTCCATGCAATTGGCTATGGGAATATTACCACAGCTGTTCCACATGAAATCAGCTAGGGAAAGGCTGCAATTCATGCAGAGGCCATCATCTGATCATGAGCATCACTTAAAATACGCATGCTACTGCCAAGCAAAGCAGGTGTAGGTCTCCACATCCACCAGAGAGGTAGTGGAAGAGGCAGACAGAGGCAAAGACAAGTCAGGGAGTGGTGGGAGAGTAAAACCTAAACATGTTTATGTCACAAACCTACCAGCACAGGGTATCAAACCACTGACTACTATGTGGTACTATCACAGTTCTATGCAGTGATTGGATGCACCATATGGGTTACCTGTTGCGGGGCCCTCAGAACATATATGTGATGGTGACTGACATCTGCAACAGGGATATGGTAGCCATAAGGTAGGTGACGTACATGTGCCTATCTGCATGAACAGGTGCCAACATCAACACAATCACACTATCACAGGGACGCACGCACATTGACACATTTGGAAGGGCCAGGATTACAACTCATCAGTAGTGGGATTGCCACAACACATCACTGTCCAGATATCACATGCACCACACGGGTCATACGAGGGTTGTATGGGCAAAAGGTATGGAGAGTTGTCTGACATCAGACAGCATGCTTCAGTGTGCCCATGGGGGTTGTAGGGAGTGTGGATGTGAACATATGCACCATACAACACACACACAAACACACCGGGTGCCAGTACTGACATGCATGGGTGCATGTCTGCATGAGTGTGTGGTGGTCGACTGTGCCAGACGTCTGTACAAGGCTAGGTGATGGGTATACCTTGGCATCATGCCACATGATGATGGTCTGCATTGTGGCTCAGGGCTGTAGTGTCTGCATTTGCCCACACAGGTGGGTATTGTATCCCCCATCCAGTCACCTGGGTGACTATTGTGTGTGGCCAATGCTGTGCATCGCTTGCCATGCATGTGTTCCTTAGTCCATGACATGGATGGTTTCTGGGGTGTGCCCACCTCCCACATGCATGTACAGTGACATGTGGAACTGTACCTGGGGTGTCTGGCCCATGTTGTGAAAACAGATTATCATCAAAAGTGCCAGTCTTGCCCACATGTGGTGGGAACTGGTAATGGGCAGCAGGTTTACTCTGCACCTAAATTGATAGCATGCTAACAGCATTCCCTGGTGTCAGTGGCATCTGTCAATACAGGGCATGTTGTCAGGCATGGTATGTCCTTTGTGGGTCACATGTGATAGCACCACAGGTGTTTTAGGTGTCCATTGGGGAACATAGGGAAGGTGCACTATCTGCATGTACATGCATATTGGACAGATGGACAGGGTGCCATGCACTCTGTAGCCCACAGCTATCACCCCATAGTTACTATCACTGGCCAATATGTAGTGCACTACCCACAGATTGGCTGTTGCCTAGGCATGTGTGTGTGTATGAGACATGGGTTGAGAGTATGGTCTGGGTAATACTGGGGCTGCTATCTGTGATTGCTTGGCCTTGATGTCATATGTATGGGTATGGTTTTGCACCCCAGCCTCTCAGCTATTTCACATCTGTTATCCCTGTATGGTGAACATTTTGATATATAGTATGGCCACCATATAAGAAATATGCAAGACCCACTCCACATTGCCAATGGTGTCACGCACTCACAACCACCTCCACACAAAATACATGTTACAAACACACACACACGCGCACCTGTCATGTCTGGGAGTAGAACCCCTATCTAACTAGTTTACTACACTACAGTACTACACAGTTATAGTATGCACCACAGAGATTACTGGAGTACTCCTTCGCCAAAGGTGTAGCTCACATTGGATGACATCAGCACGATTGCCAAAGTAGAACATTCGAACTGTAGTGAGTGTGACTAGCCTAAAATGCATTGCTCCCTACACAGACAGTAAGACACACACAGAACATCCACAACCGACATGGGTGGGCATAAAACCCCTAACAGAGGTCTATATCACAGTACAACATGGAGCTGTTATAGGATGCACCACAGAGATTACTAGTGAACTCCTTTCCCAAGGTGTATTTCACAATGAATGACATCAGCAGGATTGCCAAAGTAGGCCATTTGAAAGGTAGTGAGTGTGACTAGCCAATAATGCATTGCTCCATACACAGACATTGAAACACACACAAAACATCCAAAAGTGCCATGGGTGGGGATGGAGCTCTACCACAATTCTACATCACACTACAGCAGTAAGCAGTTACAGGACGGGCTACAACCTTCCCAGAGGTGTATGTCTAGGTGGGTGACATCAGCAGCTTTACCAAAGTTGAGTATATGAATTGAAAGGAGTGTACATACCTTAAAAAGCATTGCTCATTACAAAGACTGGGTCAGACATACACACACACTTGCCATGTCTGGGATTGGAACAACTACCTATTTTATCACACTACAGCAGTACACAGTTACGTGACATGCTATGGAGATTGCTGAGCTGCAGCCTTCCCAGAGGTGTATTTCTAGGTGGGTGACATCAGCAGCCTTGCCAGTGTTGAGTATATGAATTGTAAGGAGTGTGAGTACCCTAAAAAGCATTGTTCTGTACACAGTCAGAGACACACACACACACACACACACACACACACACACACACACACACACACACACACACACACACACACACACACCCCTGCCAAGTTTGGGGTTAGAACTCCTACCGAGCTACTTTATCACACTACAGCAGTACCCAGTTTCAGGATGTGCTACGGAGATTACCAGGCTGCAATTTTCCCAGAGGTGTATTTCTAGGTGGGTGACATCAGCAGCCTTGCCACAATTGAGTACAGGAATTGTAAGGAGTGTGAGTACCCTAAAAAGAATTGCTTTCTACGCAGTCAGACACGTACACAAACAGTTGCCAAGTCAAGGCTTAAAACTCCTACCTAACTAGTTTATCACACTACAGCAGTATGCAGTTAAGGGATGTGCCATGGAGATTACTGGGCTACAAATCTCCCAAAGGTGTATTTCACATTGGATAACCTCAGCAGGTTTTTCGTAGTAGGGCTATAAGGAGGGCAGTGTGTGCAAGGCCCATAACCCATTCATCTTGGGGTTGACATGCCACATGCGGGCACACACGGGGTCATATTTCACAGGTATGTGTATACAGCTGCTAGATGACTACTTCCTTGTACACTAAATGAAACCAAAGAGAATCCTGCACATAATGCAACTGCACAGCTCAAGCGAAAGTCAAACATCCAAATGAAGAGCCAGCAGACTGTGATGAGCTGTAAAATTCTTTGTTGTAAAAAACACACAAACAGACTGATTTGGCTTGACAAAATTTAACAGCCTTCCTCAGTGTTATCTGAAATCATAAAACACTTTGCTTACATACCTGATGGCTATACTAATCAGTCATGCCATTGGCTAGTTATTTATAAATATTCATTCAGTCCAGGTGAAAAGCAAATCCTGTCTATCCATTTTTGATACCCAGATGCTTGCACTTAAGACATGGCCCATAGGATATCCTCTATGGTGGAATCTAATGGTGAGGTCATCCCTATAGTGTTTGAAGTCCTCCGGCTCGGAACATATCCTCTTCATTCGTAAATATTGGGACCTGGGGGTATTCTTGCATATGTGTGAAGGGGGAAAGCCAGTGGCATGGAGAAGGGAGTTGTACTGAGGGTACTTCCTATATACTTGGGTGGTTAAAGTATGACTGGCATTTCTGCTGACCAGCACATCCAAAAACATGATGTGCTGTAAATGAAAGGTGGCTGTAAATTCTAAGCCCCATTTGTTTTCATTTAAGTAGTTAACAAATTCCCTCAAATACAACTCATCACTTCTCCATACCATCCAGCAGTCATCCAAGAATCTTCTCCAGATATCCATTACATTTAGATAGATGTTGTGAAGTGGATCATATATAATAAATTCCTTCAAATATGCCATAAATAAATCAGAGTAAATGGGGGCAAATGATGCCCCCATCGCCATCCCCTTTACTTGCCAAAAACACTGGTCCCCATAAAAGAAAACATTCTTAGTAAGGATATATTCAGCCAGCCTGATGATGAACATATTCATGCCTGGTCTATATAGTTCAGACCTTCTAAGCCAGTAGTCAAGTGCCTCCAAGCCCGCACAATAAGGTATATTTGTATAGAGTGCGGATACAGCTAAGGTACATAATAACCAACCCGGTTCCAATTGGTTCTCTGCAATGATCTGGAGGAATTCAGTCGTGTCACGAAGTCTAGATCTAACCCATTGTAATAAAGGATTAAGCTTTATAGTTAGATATTGTGATAGGGGTTCAGTAATTGATCCCCTTCCTGAAACAACGGGCCTTGCAGGGGGATGCTCAGCATCCTTATGAATTTTAGGGAGAAAATAGATGTATTGGCTAGAAGGATCTTGTATAATTAGATGTTTACATTCATGTTCAGAAGTGATACCTTCTTCCCTAGCCTCCATCAAAAAGGATTTAATTTCTTCCTTAAATTTATGTGAGGGATCCAAAGGCATCTTCATATAGTACCTCACATCTCCCAGTTGCCTAAGAGCCTCATTGTTGTATTGTTCCCAATTCATGACCACCACTGCTCCCCCCTTGTCCGTTGCCAATATAACCAGGTCTTTGTTGTTAACCAAACCCCTTAAAGCCTCCTGTTCCATCTTTGAGAGATTATTGGGTTTAGGTATAACTTCCTTATAGTTATAATGCAAGTCCTTGAGAATGGATGTCTGGAACATATGCATATTAGGGTGCATAGGCACATTAAACTTAGATTTATGATATATAAATTCCTCCTGCTTACCATCACCATCTGAATCCTTAAAGAAAATTCTTAAATTTAGCAACCTGCAGAATGCCATCAAATCTTGTGCCAACTGATCATCCGGCACAAAAACAACAGGAATAAAATGTAATCCTTTGTCAATTGTACACTGGAAATATTTAGAACATTGTTCAAAAGAGTTATGTCTGGGTCATAAGTTCCACTAATGTTTCCATCTGGCTTGTTTTTCTTATGTTTTCTACCCCCCCCCCCAACCTGCCTTGGTCTAAAGGGTGGGCCCTCTTAGATAGGGATGAATTAACTTGGTGCTGTATATCAAGATCCATGTTGGATGAAGTTTCATCCCCTGATGTTTCATTACTGGAGCTAAGGGAACTAGACCGCTTCAAAATGGATCTCTGTCTCTTACGTTTTCCCTCCATTCTCATGGTATCATTAAATCTGACTTGTTTATTCACCCTAGAAAACTGGGTTCCCCCCTCATTGTCAGTAATATCCCTTTGATATTTTTTAACCTTTTTTGCTTTCAAATATTGTTCCAGGTTCATTAGGTCCTTAGATAACTTGTCTATACATATCTGATATACTGGTTCCCCCTGAAAAGATTGAGCAGTTTCACACAGCTTCACAAGTTCTATCATTTCAGACTCAATTGTCCTTTCATAATAAACCAATACAACCTTAACAAAACCCATGGAGACTTGTTGTTGGGACTTAGCCCATTCCTCCATTAATTCAGCATCACTTTTAGCTACCATGGGTTGTAAATGAACCCTCAAACCTCTAGGAACCAAGTTCTTGGCTATATAGGCCTTAAATAGTTTGGTGTGCCAAACATTGGTCCTTAAGGTACGCATGGATTTGGTTAAGTGTTGGAAATGATTTTCACAACCTAGAGCCCCACTATTTGGGGAGGAATCTTTATCCACAGATAATCCCTTCAGCAATGTAGTTACCTCCATAATACAAAATAACCACTCAGGAACAGACAATAACTAGTATGAAATATGGTAGTTTGTAATATGAAAATAACCCGAATCTATATAGAAAAATAACTGTGAGCAGTAGCTGATGTGCCAAAAAATTGTCTATAATCCAGAAATGCAAGATTTTTTCATCACTCCAAATAACAGAATACTTAATAAACCATCCTATAACCACCTTCCAAAGGCATATGATATAGCAACCCTTGCTTAGGCCTCAATAGGTATGCTACTTTCCTTGTGTTATAGTTCAAATTCCATATTGTACAACCACTATCTAACACCAAGGAACCATAATAGCCCTAACATAAGATCCAAAATCTAGCCCTAAAGGGCTTCATAATATATCAAGCAATATTGCTTCTCAGCCAAATGAGTTATAGGTTTGTCCAAATAAAAATTAAATTCCAAGGCACTATCAGCCCCCTTCACAGAAATAATCTATATTGTGAAAATCCCCTTTTGGAATAGTCCAAAACTTCTTAGAATATTAAGTAAACCTAGTTTGACTGTACCCAAGGATATCTTAAATGGAGTGACAAATGATTAACTAATGGCTAGATATATGAGCAACAGAGTCAAGGAAACACCCCGATGTCAGCATGAACTAACCAAACCCCTGCAATGTATATTCTAGACTATATGTCTCGGCCCTTTTATTTATTTTGAGGCATGGACAACCAAACACAAAAAGTCCTTTTCACTGAGTCTGAATATGACAAAACATGCATACATTAAAAAATGTTAAGTAAATCTTGTACCTGTATTGAACAAAAGAAGCAAAATATATAATGCAAAAGGTTATAAAGTAATTATAATCCCCAGGTCCCAATATTTACGAATGAAGAGGATATGTTCCAAGCCGGAGGACTTCAGACACTATAGGGATGACCTCACCATTAGATTCCACCATAGAGGATACCTTATGGGCCATGTCTTAAGTGCAAGCAACTGGGTATCAAAAATGGACAGACAGGAAACACTTAAGTATAAAGTTAAATCAACCAATATAAATTCCAATCTTCGACTATTGACTACTTATGACTGTAATACAGATATCTTATTGGATATTGTTAAGAGACATTGGAACATTCTAAGGGCAGATGACTTTCTAGTATCTATTGTAAAAGAAAGATGCCAGTACTCCTTCAGGAGAGGTAGGAATATGAATTCCCAGTTGAGTCATTATAAACATAGTCATCAGTCAAATAGGGATAGGGCCCAGACGACGATGACTGGTGATCTCCTGATAGGATGTGTGCCATGTGGGCACTGCACACACTGCAAGTCCATTACTAAAACTAGGGACTTTACAAGTACCTACACTACACAAATGCACAATATAACTTTTTTCATGAATTGTTGGTCAGATTGGCTCATATATTTGGCAACCTGCACATGCCATGCCTTTTACGTAGAACAGACATCCAGACCCCTAGGCATACGTATCTCTCAACATCTAAGTGGCATTAGGAACAGGAAACTAACAAGTGCCCTATACAAACATACCATTAACCATCCAAATGCCATTTTTAGATTTACCATTATTGATAAAATATCAGGAAAACAAAGGAGGTTGGCATAGTCTTTTGGACTCCAAAGAAAAGAAGTGGATTATCAAATTAGGTGCTTTATTTTCACCTGGACTGAATGAATATTTATAAATAATTTACCAATGACATGACTAATTAGTATAGCCATCAGGTATTTAAGCACAGCGTTTTATGATTTCAGATAACACTGAATAAGGCTGCTAAATTTTTTCAAGCCGAAACCGGCCTGTTTGTGTGCTTTTTACAACAAATAGTTTTACAGCTCATTGCAGTCTGCTGGCTCTTCATTTGGATGTTTTACTTCTTGTACAGTCATGTTGCATAGCTGGCACATGCACCACATAGTCTGTAATGCTGACAGATACTGGTGGCTAGTATCTGCAGTGAGTGACATCTGTACCTCTGTGTGCTGGGTGGGACAGGCCTGGATGGCTCCTTGTCACAATCACCCTCTTCCACACATCTATGTATGTCTATCTTTGGCTTATTATAGTGTGTTGTCCTGACATATATGTCTGTATTCCTATCCACTGTGTGTTCAAGCCATGAGTGGTGCATACTGACGAGTATCTGCACTAACAACTGCAAATGCCAGACATGTCTGGTCCACTGGTGTTTGCAGTCATGGCCTTCATGCATTTAAGTGTGTGAGCATGCCCAATATGGCCGTCTGTATTGAATGCGTGGATCATGTCCAGGTAGTTTGTGCTGCAGTGCTTGCCTTTGTGTTGTACACCGACAGGTAGCATGCTGTCTCTGCAGGGTATCCATCGATCATTTGGTATTGACTGTTACTACATTTCTGCATAGCAGGGGGGACACACCTGACTGTTTCTACATTTCTACACAGGAGTGATGGGGCACACCTGACTGTTATTACATTACTGTCTAGGATGAGGGGGCAACCCTGACTATTTCTACATTTCTACACAGGGTGGGGGGGGGGCACACCTGACTGTTATTACATTATTATGTAGGATGGGGGGGCACACCTGACTGTTTCAAAATTTCTACACATGAGTGGTGGGGGCACACCTGACTGTTATTACATTACTATGTAGGAAGGGGGGGCACACCTGACTATTTCTACATTTCTACACAGGGTTGGGGGGGCACACCTAACTGTTATTACATTACTATGTAGGATGAGGGGGCACACCTGACTATTTTCACATTTCTACGCAGGAGTGGGGGGGGGGCACACCTGACTGTTATTACATTACTATGTAGGATGGGGGGGCACACCTGACTATATCTACATTTCTACACAAGGTTGTGGGGCACACCTGACTGTTATTACATTACTATGTAGGATGTGGGGGGCACACGTGACACTTGCACACATTTGCTATGACTGTACTGGTATGTCAGGTACTCCATTTCATTCTGTATTGCTAACTATCATGTTGACTAGAGGCATACCAGTGTACTACAGATCATGGCTTTGGTTGCTCTACATATTATTGTCTGACTTCCTACCCTTCAGAACTTACATCCCACTGCCTGCCCTGCTATGGTCTGTCTGTGTAGGCCTGGGGGGGAGGTTAACCATAGCCATCATTATGGCACCACGGCACAGGCTCTGTTTGGGTTTGTCTACACCTGTCCTGCTGGCTGAGACTGTTGTTGGGTATGTGAATCATCCTGTCTGGCATGTGTGGGTCATACAGACACACATGTCACTCAGCACATTTCCTGCAGTGGGTTTTGTCACCCTGTATAGTGCTGGCTACTATGGTGACTCCAATATGTGTTACAGATGTCACGGTGCCACTATGGGTGTCTACTGTCTGCTGCCATAACATTCAGCCACCCAATTCCCTTGCATGCTCACATCCATACCAAAGCTACAGGTAACAACACATTCTGCTCCATTTGGCAATTGGTAGGTTGATTGACTTACTTTGAGGGTGTGCCAGACTTGCAGATGGTGCTGGAGGGCAGCCTATGTTGGATGCACATAGTACACTCCCTATACATGGTTGAGCAAAGGTAGTGTCATATTTGGCATCCATTTTACTGTATGTGCGAGTTAGAGAGAGGTGTCATTCCCTGGGTCCCTACTGTGTTAGTGCATCTGCTATGCGTTGCCTCTTTGCCAAGGTCTGGGTATACTGGGCACACATCCTTCTACCTACTGGGGCAGGCTCAGGTTGTTCCTCCACTGGATCGCTCTGTGCCTGTGCAGGCCTTGGCATTGGTGAGGGGATGTGTGGCCCTGCCACATGCTGTTCCTGCTGCAGCTGTTTCCGCAGGATCATATTGTGTAACATAACACATACCATAACAATTTGGGTACATGTAGCTGGTGAATACTGCAAAGCTCCAACAGGTGTGTCCAGACACTGGAATCATGACCTGAGCATCCCAAACACACGCTCTATTATATATCTGGCCTGTGCATGTGCCACATTATGGAGTTGTTGTTCAGGTGTGTGTGCATTTCTGATGGGTGTCATCAGCCACGGCTCCACTGTGTACCCAGCATCCCCCACTAGGTGACCGTAGGGGATGTCTCCATTGGCAAATCTCTGGTACAGCTGCGTCAGATACCATATGTGGGAATCGTCATAGCTTACAGGGTAAAGCTTTATGTACCACTACATCTGTTGTTTATATGGCCACATGCTCCCAATGCTCATCGTTTTATATAGGAAAAACTACAAGAAAACTAAAAGATAGAATAGAAGAGCACAAGTCAGAAATAAGGAGAGCAGTGGCCACAAATGCACTATATAAACATATAGCCATAAATGGTGTTCATCATAGATTTTCATTTAGGGTTATCCATATGGTTAAACCCACACCACGTGGAGGTGACATTAACAATTTACTTGAACTAAAGGAATATGAATGGATAACTAGGTTAGCAGCAGATCATGCACCAGGACTAAAACCTGTCCTAAAACATCTACAACATACTAAACTGAAATAAAACTGATATTGTTGTAGGTTAACAGCAGAATAAACTTGAGGTTTTCATAATCACATTACTTAAATATTGGTTTTTAAAACATATATTAAATTGAAATGATACTGTCATTGTATTAACTTTTAGAATGTTTATTTTTTATATTGGAAAATTTTCTATATTGTAAAAACTTATTTATAGTTACTTATGTGTCATATGACCATTGGGCTGTTGGTCATGTGACGATGACCCTGTATAAATTCAGTATGTTTTGTACATTTATATTGTAATGCACTGAGGAAGGGTTTTTTATGCCTGAAAGCTTTGCTGTGTTCTTATAAAGTGGTTTCTCCAGTTTTATGTGTATTTTTGACTGCTGTTCCTGTGACTACATTTATATACTCATTCTCTACTTCTGGAGATACCTACGAGGTCGCTGCAGCCCTACATTGTTAACAACATGGAGTTAACATCTACAAACATTTCAGTTAAGTCTCTTATTAATAATGAGACTAACCCGCTGTTAAAGTTTGTTACAACGGAAAATCCAAACATGGAAGGTAATATCTCAAAGAGTTCAGCGTGTTATATTGAATTTGCCAAGAAGATACAAGTTTTTGAAAAGAAAATTAGCACTTTTAAACGTCTGCAATGGCAGCGTTTTAGTTTTTCTGCCTACTTCGATAGAGGGATCGTTCCACGAGGCCTCAGGATACTTAAGATGCCCTCGTATGGAAACGCCTATCCATCCCTGCTGAAACGCTGGCAGCAACTAAATTTAAAACTGAGCCTTGATTATATGACCCTGATGAACGAATTCTTCTCTGAAATAGAAACGGATTTAAAAAATGAAATCAATGGTCTTGACAATGAACTGCATAGTTCACAAGCATTTGAGGTAAATAAAATTCTCTATGAACAGATGCTTAACAGGATCTGTGTTTTAGATAATCGCCTAGAAGAGTCGAAAAAGAAAAAATTAGTCTGAGACATAAATGACTTTAAAATAGGTCACATCTTCTCTTGGCCTAAACCAGTGTCACAGACTTTAAACAATGATGTTAACTTTAAGAATAGTAAAAGATTGCTCCTTGATACGCTAGATACATTTGAAGAAATTTCTATTTATCCTAATCAACAGGAACCAGCATCTATAGTTATGCCTATTGGTCAACCTGGTGATACACCCATTGTGACAACAACGACATCGCGTAATGCTGACGTGCCTGCGCAAGGAGCTGAGAAATGTCCGTTAGACAAAGCGGATAATGGAGGGCAACAACAACGCACCAAATTGCAGCAAACTACTCTTAATCATATGCGGTTTCAGCTAACCCAAGCTGAAGCAGTTACCGAGCGGACTACACCTAGGATGAAGATTACACCAATTACGACTCTAACTCCAGCTAAAAGAAAAAACGAGAGCCCTTTAGGACTCAACAAGCAGAGCCGAAGATAATACAAGGTACTTTAAACTTGTCTAGCCTTGTTTTAAATGAGGCACATTATTCATTGCTACAAAAGGGAATGAATTTCATCCCCACAGCGACTGATGATCTAGTACACATACTAACTAATCTTAAACTTTTTGTAAGGACAGTGACACTTAAAATGCTTTTTGGTAACACTTGTTGTGTTGAAGGCTTATGCAAATGACGTAGCACTTTCATTCCTAGCAATATACCTGTGTTAACCGCCTTCCAAGATATATGTGAGCTAGAAATTAGGGAATTGTATAATAATTCTGTATCATCTAAGAATTTCAATTTATCTAAACAAGAGCATATGGCACTTAAATCATTAATAACAAATGATGATATTATAATCAAATCTGCAGATAAGGGAAATGTGGTTGTACTTATGGATAAAGTTAATTACACTGACTCAGTATTATGCCTACTTAATAATACTACAGCTTTTAAATGTATTAATAATCATGATGTCAAGAAATGTATCAGTAATATTATCATGGCAATTTATGAACTGCAAATACATGAGGACATTGATATAGATTTGTTTAATTTTTTCACTGTTCCATGTCCGGTTATACCGTGCCTTTATGGCATTCCCAAAATACATAAGTCATTAAAAGACCCCCCCATGAGACCAATAGTATTAGGTGGGGGCTAGCTTACAGAGCCAATATCCATATATCTACAGAAACAACTTTATCCATTTTTACAAGGCTGTACTACAGTCTTAAAAGATATAATGGATCTCTTGTTGAAATTACGAACATGGTACTATACACCCAAAGCTAGAGAGATATTTGAAGGAAACATGCTATTAGTCACACTAGATATAGTTTCACTCTTTACAGTGATACCCAATGATTTTGGAATTGACTGTATTAGAGAATTCTTGATGACCCAGCAAGGTAGAAACTATATGTACTCTACTTGATTTGGTTCTAAGTAATAATATTTTCCTGTTCAACAAACAATTGTATTTACAACTATCGAGGGTTGCTATGGGAACGTCTGTAGCAAATAGATATGCCAATATGGTTTTATACTGTTGGGAACAGAAATTTCTACTTAATGACACTAGTCAGTTTGCTCATAATATTTTTTTTTATCAAGATTTGTAGATGACTGTTTTACGATCTGGAATGGAACCCAGTCAGAACTACATGCCTTCTTAGATTACTTAAATAATACAATGAACATTCTGAAGTTTAAGATGGAACATTCAGAAGAGAAAATAGTGTTTCTAGATCTAATGTTATACAGGTCAGAAAGTTTGTTTCATACTACTATTCACCAGAAGCAAGTCCACTCGGGATGTTATTTGCACTACAACAGTATGAATGCACCGCATGTTTTTAGGAGCATAGTTACTTCTCAGTTTACTAGAGTGAGTAAGTTAAATACAGAGAATTCAAACTTTAATTTACAGCTTGAATATATGTATATGGACTTTAAATCTAGCGGTTATGACAACAGGTTGCTAACAGATGTATAAAATAAGATTATAGCTGAAAGGGATACTACCCTTAAACCTATCTACTTAGAAGGAACTTGTAGGATTGAAAATAAGCGACAGAACACCAAAATTAGATTAGTTGCATCTTTTAGTGCTAAAACACATTTGATTAAACAAGTTATACACAAGAGCTGGTTGATTCTTATGGCCTGTATGAATGTCAAGAAAGTTCTAGACGATAGACCATATTTCTTATATAGAAATATGAAAACTATAAAACAAAAACTTTGCTATAAAGATTTTAATTTTCATTCTACTGCTGTAACTGTTAATCCTGGTACGTATAAATGTTTTAATTGTTCTTGCTGCCCAGATATTTTAGACCAAAATAGTGACTGTTTTAGACACCCTGTAACTAATAAGCTGTACTCCTTTAATTTAAAAGCTTTATGTACCACTACATCTGTTGTTTATATGGCCACATGCTCCCAATGCTCATCGTTCTATATAGGAAAAATTATAAGAAAACTAAAAGATAGAATAGTAGAGCACAAGTCAGAAATAAGGAGAGCAGTGGCCACAAATGCACTATATAAACATATAGCCGAAAATGGTGCTCATCATAGATTTTTATTTAGGGTTATCCATATGGTTAAACCCACACCACGTGGAGGTGACATTAACAATTTACTTGAACTAAAGGAATATGAATGGATAACTAGGTTAGCAGCAGATCATGCACCAGGACTTAATGATCTCACCACTTTAAAACCTGTCCTAAAACATCTACAACATACTAAACTGAAATAACACTGACATTGTTGTAGGTTAACAGCAGAATAAACTTGAGGTTTTCATAATCACATTACTTAAATATTGTTTTTTAAAACATATATTAAATTGAAATGATACTGTCATTGTATTAACTTTTAGAATGTTTATTTTTTTATATTGGAAAATTTTCTATATTGTAAAAACTTTTTTATAGTTACTTATGTGTCATATGACCATTGGGCTGCTGGTCATGTGACGATGACCCTGTATAAATTCAGTATGTTTTGTACATTTATATTGTAATGCACTGAGGAAGGGTTTTTTATGCCTGAAAGCTTTGCTGTGTTCTTATAAAGTGGTTTCTCCAGTTTTATGTGTATTCTTGACTGCTGTTCCTGTGACTACGTTTATATACTCATTCTCTACTTCTGGAGATACCTACGAGGTCGCTGCAGCCCTACATTGTTAACAACATGGAGTTAACATCTACAAACATTTCAGTTAAGTCTCTTATTAATAATGAGACTAACCCGCTGTTAATGTTTGTTACAACGGAAAATCCAAACATGGAAGGTAATATTTCAAAGAGTTCAGCGTGTTATATTGAATTTGCCAAGAAGATACAAGTTTTTGAAAAGAAAATTAGCACTTTTAAACGTCTGCAATGGCAGCGTTTTAGTTTTTCTGCCTACTTGGATAGAGGGATCGTTCCATGAGGCCTCAGGATACTTAAGATGCTCTCGTATGGAAACGCCTATCCATCCCTGCTGAAACGCTGGCAGCAGCTAAATTTAAAACTGAGCCTTGATTATATGACCCTGATGAACGAATTCTTCTCTGAAATAGAAACGGATTTAAAAAATGAAATCAATGGTCTTGACAATGAACTGCATAGTTCACAAGCATTTGAGGTAAATAAAATTCTCTATGAACAGATGCTTAACAGGATCTGTGTTTTAGATAATCGCCTAGAAGAGTCGAAAAAGAAAAAATTAGTCCGAGACATAAATTACTTTAAAATAGGTCACATCTTCTCTTGGCCTAAACCAGTGTCACAGACTTTAAACAATGATGTTAACTTTAAGAATAGTAAAAGATTGCTCCTTGATACGCTAGATACATTTGAAGAAATTTCTATTTATCCTAATCAACAGGAACCGGCATCTATAGTTATGCCTATTGGTCAACCTGGTGATACACCCATTGTGACAACAACGACATCGCGTAATGCTGACGTGCCTGCGCAAGGAGCTGAGAAATGTCCGTTAGACAAAGCGGATAATGGAGGGCAACAACAACGCACCAAATTGCAGCAAACTACTCTTAATCATATGCGGTTTCAGCTAACCCAAGCTGAAGCAGTTACCGAGCGGACTACACCTAGGACGAAGATTACACCAATTAGGACTCTAACTCCAGCTAAAAGAAAAAACGAGAGCATTTTAGGACTCAACAAGCAGAGCCGGAGATAATACAAGGTACTTTAAACTTGTCTAGCCTTGTTTTAAATGAGGCACATTATTCATTGCTACAAAAGGGAATGAATTTAATCCCCACAGCGACTGATGATCTAGTACACATACTAACTGATCTTAAAGTTTTTGTAAGGACAGTGACACTTAAAATGCTTTTTGGTAACACTTGTTGTGTTGAAGGCTTATGCAAATGATGTAGCACTTTCATTCCTAGCAATATGCCTGTGTTAACCGCCTTCCACGATATATGTGAGCTAGAAATTAGGGAATTGTATAATAATCCTGTATCATCTAAGAATTTCAATTTATCTAAACAAGAGCACATGCCACTTAAATCATTAATAACAAATGATGATATTATAATCAAATCTGCAGATAAGGGAAATGTGGTTGTACTTATGGATAAAGTTAATTACACTGACTCAGTATTATGGCTACTTAATGATACTACAGCTTTTAAATGTATTAATAATCATGATGTCAAGAAATGTATCAGTAGTATTAACATGGCAATTTATGAACTACAAATACATGAGGACATTGATATAGATTTGTTTAATTTTTTCACTGTTCCATGTCCGGTTATACCGTGCCTTTATGGTGTTCCCAAAATACATAAGTCATTAAAAGACCCCCCCATGAGACCAATAGTATCAGGTGGGGGCTGGCTTAATGAGCCAATATCCATATATCTACAGAAACAACTTTATCCCTTTTTACAAGGCTGTACTACAGTCTTAAAAGATACAATGGATCTCTTGTTGAAATTACGAACATGGTACTATACACCCAAAGCTAGAGAGATATTTGAAGGAAACATGCTATTAGTCACACTACATATAGTTTCACTCTTTACAGTGATACCCAATGATATTGGAATTGACTGTATTAGAGAATTCTTGATGACCCAGCATTCTTTAACATCACGTAAGGTAGAAACTATATGTATTCTACTTGATTTGGTTCTAAGTAATAATATTTTCCTGTTCAACAAACAATTGTATTTACAACTATCGGGGGTTGCTATGGGAACATCTGTAGCAAATACATATGCCAATATGGTTTTATACTGTTGGGAACAGAAATTTCTACTTAATGACACTAGTCAGTTTGCTCATAATATTTTTTTTTATCAAGATTTGTAGATGACTGTTTTACGATCTGGAATGGAACCCAGTCAGAACTACATGCCTTCTTAGATTACTTAAATAATACAACGAACTTTCTGAAGTTTAAGATGAAACATTCAGAAGAGAAAATAGTGTTTCTAGATCTAATGTTATACAGGTCAGAACGTTTGTTTCATACTACTATTCACCAGAAGCAAGTCCACTCGGGATGTTATTTGCACTACAACAGTATGAATGCACCGCATGTTTTTAGGAGCATAGTTACTTCTCAGTTTACTAGAGTGAGTAAGTTAAATACAGAGAATTCAAACTTTAATTTACAGCTTGAAAATATGTATATGGACTTTAAATCTAGTGGTTATGACAACAGGTTGCTAACAGATGTATAAAATAAGATTATAGCTGAAAGGGATACTACCCTTAAACCTATCTACTTAGAAGGAACTATTAGGATTGAGAATAAGTGACAGAATGCCAAAATTAGATTCGTTACATCTTTTAGTGCTAAAACACATTTGATTAAACAAGTTATACACAAGAGCTGGTTGATTCTTATGGCCTGTATGAATGTCAAGAAAGTTCTAGACGATAGACCATATTTCTTATATAGAAATATGAAAACTATAAAACAAAAACTTTGCTATAAAGATTTTAATTTTCATTCTACTGCTGTAACTGTTAATCCTGGTACGTATAAATGTTTTAATTGTTCTTGCTGCCCAGATATTTTAGACCAAAATAGTGACTGTTTTAGACACCCTGTAACTAATAAGCTGTACTCCTTTAATTTAAAAGCTTTATGTACCACTACATCTGTTGTTTATATGGCCACATGCTCCCAATGCTCATCGTTCTATATAGGAAAAATTATAAGAAAACTAAAAGATAGAATAGTAGAGCACAAGTCAGAAATAAGGAGAGCAGTGGCCACAAATGCACTATATAAACATATAGCTGAAAATGGTGCTCATCACAGATTTTTATTTAGGGTTATCCATATGGTTAAACCCACACCACGTGGAGGTGACATTACAATTTACTTGAACTAAAGGAATATGAATGGATAACTAGGTTAGCAGCAGATCATGCACCAGGACTTAATGATCTCACCACTTTAAAACCTGTCCTAAAACATCTACAACATACTAAAATGAAATAACACTGATATTGTTGTAGGTTAACAGCAGAATAAACTTGAGGTTTTCATAATCACATTACTTAAATATTGTTTTTTAAAACATATATTAAATTGAAATGATACTGTCATTGTATTAACTTTTAGAATGTTTGTTTTTTATATTGGAAAATTTTCTATATTGTAAAAACTTTTTTATAGTTACTTATGTGTCATATGACCATTGGGCTGCTGGCCATGTGACGATGACCCTGTATAAATTCAGTATGTTTTGTACATTTATATTGTAATGCACTGAGGAAGGGTTTTTTATGCCTGAAAGCTTTGCTGTGTTCTTATAAAGTGGTTTCTCCAGTTTTATGTGTATTTTTGACTGCTGTTCCTGTGACTACGTTTATATACTCATCACATACAACCTGGCAGTTGATGGAGGGGATGCCCCTGTGGTTGATGTAGGCCCTACCCTGCTCACTGGGTGGTGCTTTGATGCATATGTGCGTGCAGTCTATAGCTCCCACTACCCCAGGGTATTCTGCTATTTGGTGGAAGAGACACATATTGCTGGTCAACACCTCACGGGTGTTGAGGAAATATACATGCTCACTGGCATGTGCTGACATGGCATCCAGGAAATGGTGGAATGCTCTGGATGCTAATGCCTGAGAGATCCCCATGATATCCCCAGTTGTACTTTGGGAGGTACAGGTGGCTAGTATACCTAGGCCTACACATACCTTGGTATCTACTGGAATGGGTTCCCCTCGGTCAGTTTGGTGTGTCAGGTGTGGCCGGCACAGCTCAACAATTTGCTGTAGGAGGTCTCTGTCCACCCTATAGCTCTCCACTATCTCCAGCTCATGTAGCCCCTGTTGGTTACACTGGGTCTGTACATTCTTCTCTGTCTCCTCACTGTGGGTTGTTTGGCAGCATTCACATCCTCACCACCCACAGCCTCTTGCACATGTTGTTCTATGTTGCCTGCTGCAACCCTTCTCATTTTGTAGGTTTGTTTGTTAAAATTTCCCTGCTTGTATACACTGGTGGTGTAGAGTGTGGGAAAAACCAGAGGGGAAGGTGTTTACTTAGTTTATAGTAGTGTTCTGGGCTGGGCTGGTCTGCTGCCTCTGTAATTGGCTCATTCTGATACATTTCACCTGACAGGTATGCTAGTTCTCCTTGAATACCTTCCTACTGCTGTTTTCCCTTCCCATTGTCTCCCTGTTTAAGCCTGTGTGTGCGCCATGCAAACAGAGTGCTCAAATGTGCTATTTCCTGGTTTAACTTTTTTTTTCTGCCTGTAAAGCCTGGTGCGCGGAGCCCACACCTGCTTACACTTTGTAGAGTGCTAGGTAGGTTTAGACACCCCCCCCCCCTTGCTTAGCTGTGCTAAGCTAGGAGCAAACCCAAGCCACAGGCCTCCAATTCGCTTACAGTATGCCTGACACATACCCCCATGATGTCACCTACATCCTAGTCTTGCACCCAGCTATTCATACTCTTGCACTGTTGGGACCTGCCTCACATGCTGGGGGAAACTGTGATTCACTATCCTTCCCCTCATTTGCATAGGATTGCCTGCTAATGCATAGTTACATATCTCACACTGAGCCTCCCCCCTTAGCAACCACTACTCACTGGCCAGGTTGTCTTCTGCCTGCCATTGACTTGCATGGCAGAATACTGATTTTAGTTAGAATGCTTATATTAGGTTTATTTTCTTATTTTCCCCCGATCCTGTTTGCACGCCGCTGCCCTATGCTTAAACAGCCGAGATCAGAAAAAAAAAATAAAAGATGATTTTTTTTATTTTTTATATTGTTTGCAATGCCAATGGCCTTATACTTGGCCATTGGTATGCTTCCTCAATGATATTCGGCCTTTATTTGGAGCTGTCATAGCTCCGTTTTGGATTTTACAGAAATGTACTCAGTTACTAACTGAGTACATTTCTGCAGATAGCACTAGTCTTGCATGGATTGTTGCAAGCTTCCTGGATTGCAAAATCACCTCACTTGCATGAATTTCACCTGCAAATGGGGTGATTTGCATACCAGGGCTTAGTTCGTGCAAGATTAGTGTGGGAACGCTCGTGCATGCTCCTGCAGGCTGTTCCAGGATCGCACGGCAGACATATTGCCTGTGTGGGCTCCTTCACCAATCTTGCACTCCATGCAAGCTTTTGTGAAACTGGGGGATTCTTTTGTTTTTCGTGCATTATTTAGTTGTTTAATTTTAATATGGCTATTCATGTCTTATTTCATAATTTTTATTTTATGAACATTTTATTTTTAAAAAAAAGTTGTGTGATTTGGTTTTAAGCAACAAATTAGTTCTGCATTTAGTGAATCTATTTCATATGCACAAGTGTGATTTGCTTTCAGACAGAAAATTTGTTCTGCTTTCTGTGAATCTATTTTGTAACTGTTGGATTTTTCCAATTTTTCTAAGTATATTGCAGTTTTATTTTCAGCTTCTACTTGCTGTCATACTGAAATATGTCAGTAGTTTAATGCACGCTTTTGTTGATGAAAATTAGATTATAACTTCCTTAAAAATAAATAAGACATACTCATCAACATAATTTTCAAACCTACCCACTTTCTATGTCCATCCATTCAATATTGGAAAGTCATGTATGACTTCTGTGGTGCCCATGTGAATTTTATCACCATCAGCAGAGTTTACTAGGCAAGTACAGAATGAAAGCAGATAGCTAGGTCATTCTTCTGTATCTCACACCAACACACCTGGACAATTTAAAGTCACAAATGTGTCTATTGTATGCCTTTGGCATGTAAGTGGAAACTGCAGTACCTGGAAAAAAAACTATACAAATTCAGGAAAGACATGTAGACTCCAAACAAAAGTCACTCCTCTTGAGAAATGAAGAATATCCTGCTGTGAGTTGTTAATGCTACTCACTTCATCATTATGCAACCCTGTCTTTATGTTGCTTGTGATTAATTAATTATGCAATTAATTCTGAACTCAGCCATGAGCGCAGAAGTTGGGCAATGCAAGTGTGCTTGTGGTAAATCAAAAACCCATACAGCAAAATAATGCATAACACACCCCTAATAATAATAGTAATAATAATAATAATAATAATAATAATAATAATAATAATAATAATAATATAGTAACATTAATAATAATAGTAATGTATTATTGTATTTATTTTTTGTTGACTGGGATAGTCTGACTAGATAAGAGCTGGCTCCCTATTAAAATGTTGGCACTCAAAATGCCAAGTGACAACAAGCCAAAAAAAAAAAAAAAGTAAAAACTCAGGAAAAGAGTGAAGTTTGGAGATTGCTCTTCTTAGTTAAAATTCTTTGTTGCACTCCCAAATGTGCAGGTCAAGCCCCACACACCCCCTGAAATTCCAGGCAATAGCCATCTCGGACTTAGTATATGTAAGTCCGTTTTTCATCCAGTCAGTCTCCGTGTTTTGGGACTTATTCTAGTGTTTTCTAACATTTTAAATGGTTACCAGTGCCCTGGGAAGATATCTCCAGACAAGGGAAAAGTGGTACAATAGGATAGAAAATAAGCTTTCTTATCAACTGATTTTTGTACATGAAGCAACTGACAATGTAGAAATTATTTTTACATTTTTGTTTTAACAAACAGTAGGAAAAACAATAAAAATTTTATAAGTATAGTGATGGTTGTTGGATTTGCAAACAACATAGAAAGGACACAGAGAGCTATAGATAGCAGAGTAGTACAAAGGACATGAAGGGAGTAATAGAAGAGGGGGTAAAAGAATGCTCGAGCAGCATGACAGAATGCAAGTATTTGGCATGACAGGACAGCTATGTGGAGTAAAGGATGAGGAGACGTTTATTTGATGTAGCAGGGTGAAAAGGAGGTTGTTTTATAGAGGTAATGAGCGTAAAGGAAGTTAGAGTGGACATGAGTGTGAAGAGGAAGGGGAGTGAGGAAAGGAATGACATCTTAGGGAGGAAGAACGGAAATGGAGAAGGAGAAAAGAAGAGCAGGTGAGAGTTTGTCTTTAATTGTAGGTGGGTGTGAGGAAGGTTGTTTGGGGGAAAGGGAAATATTTATAAGATGAGGGGAGATGGGGGAATTATAGGTAGTAGTGATCAGGTGTTAGTACAGTGACATTGCCATGTGGAAGTGAGGTAAACCTTTAAATTATGTTGGAAATGTGTGAAGTTTGTTTCACTAGTGAGTTGGTGTGGGAAAGAGAAAAAGGAATTCCAAAATTATTTTTGGGAAGGGGAATGACTAGGTATTATATTCTATTTGGGGTATGCAGAGTTATTAGGTTTTAGATGGCTGGCCATCTATTGGAACTGCTGAGAACTTTAAATACCATTCTTAGGTGAGTACAGTTGAGGACTTTGCTAAGTTCTAGACATTGCAATTGATGTAGGGGGATACTATGATAGGTTCTGTGAGGAAGACTGGTAGGAAATTTGGCAGTTTTGTTGAAGGTAGTTGAAAGTTTACTTATGAAGGCTTTACTAAGATTTATTAGCACTGATACTGCATACAGCAAACTTGGGAGGAGGAGGAGAATGGACTGTGCAATTTGAAGTTCAGTTTAAGAGATTAGAAACTGTTTTAGTCTGAATAACATTACAAATCGTTTGGTTGTTTTTGTGATATCATAGTTGAATGTGCTGATCAAAACTTAATTTATTATTTCTAAAAACACCTAGGAGTTTGAATTGTCCAACTACCTTGAGAGAGATGTTATTATTGGAGATAATGGTTAGAGTTATTTTAGTATTAAATGGTTTCTTATTCATAAAAGTCATAACGCTTATTTTTTAGCATTTAATATTACTTTGCAGATTTTAGCCAGTCTTCTAATGTAGAAAAATCCCTTTGAGCTATTTCTTATAGTTTTGTGGTAGAATAGGCATGGGTTATAAGTCTGGAGTCATCAGCATATTGTATAATTGTTCAAATTCAATTGCTGTATTCATATAATTTATGAAAGTGTTGAAAAGAAGTAGGCCGAATATTGAGCCTTGTAGGACTCCCAGGTTAATGGGTAGGAAACTGAGTAGGTATTTTTCCAGAGTACATACTTTGTCCTGTCAAAGAGTTAGCTGGTAAACCATGTCTGAGGGGGTGAGTCCAATGATGGTGAAGTTTGTGAGCAGAAATTTGTGGGAGACTATAATGAATGCTTTAGAAAGGTCCAGAAATATGGCAGCAATTAGTGAGTGTTGATCAAGGTGAGTACAGCTGCATTCAGGAGTGAGAGAAGGGCTGTATCTGTGCTATGTCCTGGTCTAAAGCTGTGCACAGTAGGGGAAAGGAGATTTTTGGTAATAGGGTGATGTATGAGTTGTTTAAGGATGTGTTTTTCTAATATTTTGGAGAGGGGGGGATAGAATGGCAATAGATCGATGGTTGGAAATGAATAGTCTTGACTTCCTTTGAGAATAGGGATAATATATGATTGTTTGTCCAAAGTGTGGATCCACATTTTTGTGCAATGCATCTATTGATAAGGATGACCATTGGCTAGGCTACTAAGTTGACAGCATTATGAAGGTATTCAGATGAGAGCTGGGCTGGGGTGAGTGTAGTTGGTTTCAGGCTGTGAAGAAGATGCATGATATGAGAAATGGGAACAGGACAAAGGGTAAAACTGTTGGTGAGGATGTCATTTGAATGTATTCTATTACAGTTTCTAGTTGTTTGTAGGATGTTTCCTGTGGTTAGTTATTTGTTGTTGGCATTAGTTGGTGTCACTAAGGAACTGGGTGAATGGATGAAGACATCATTATTTTGCATACAATGCTAAAGTTAGTTTCACTTAGAACTGGGTGTTCTTGTGTGGTTTTGCCTGGCTTCATGAATTTATTAATGGACATCCAGAACTGTTTGGGGTTATTATAGATAGTCATTTGTAGGTTGTTTTAGTATGTTTCCTTTTCATCTTGTATTACATATATTTTTTTTAAGTGCTTATACTGTTGGGGAGTTGCAGAAGAACTGTTCAGTTTCCATGTTTTCCAAACTTTGCCTCTCATTTTAATCAACTATTTGATTTCTGTAGACAACCAAAGTGCTGGATAGCTTTTGACTTTCTTTTTATGTAAGGGGGACTATTAGGATAAGTAGGTCAGGAAGGTGTTATTAAAAATGTGATGGCATCATCCAGGGGAAGGGGTTTTAAAGGCTGCCAGTTACATTGTTTGAGAATAGTGTTAAAGTAAGTAGGATATATTTTTTAATTCTTTCTAGTCCAGATATATGATACAGGTTCTGATAGTTTGATAGGTGACAAATAGCAAAAGTATAGTCACTAATAGACACAGAGATCTGGAGTGGGAGATGTGGGTAGGATTACTTGTAAGTATCCAGTTAAGTAGGCTATGTTTATTTGTTGCTTTGTTGAATCTTGTAGGGTCAGAAATTTTTTGTTGCAAGACATAGAAATTAATTGATGGAAGGGGATTATTTTTGATGCATTGGTAGAGATATCTAGCCAGTTGAAATTGAAGTTGCTAGTATGATGAAATTTTGTTTGAGAGCAGTAGTTAATAAGCACAGTATATCTTCAAGGGTATCTAAGTTCTGGATATTTTGTTAAGACATTTTAATTAACATATTTAACATAGTAGGTGACTAATAATATTTTAAAGTATTTTATACATATTTTTTATGAAGTAAATATTATATATGTTTTTGTAATAGGGTTTGTTATACACATCATCACAATATGAAGATAATTTGTTGTCCATGTCCACTGCCTTCAAGATTTTATGTTTATGTTTATGTATATGAATTTATTTTTATGGAAGTATGTTTTTTATATATTTTTAATATACTTGTATTTAAATTTATATTTATATGTATATCTACAAGTATTTTATCTTAACAAACATAAAAATATATATATATTTTTAGGTATATAAGATTTCATGGTTGTATGACAGCTGTAGATAAGTGAATTTACACCAGAGTGCATACAGTTAAGGGTCACTTAGAACTGGAATTAAATGTACCTGAGTGACTAACTTTTAATCAATTAACAATTGGTTAATTATGAGAGTATTTAAACAGAACTAATGTGTTTAACTGAAGATTCTGATGAAGTCTCACGATAGGAGAAGAAAGCGCGCTCAATCTGTTTTAATTCGAGACGGTGTGTTCAAATAAAGAGTTTGCAAGATTTTGGAAATATTTACTGGTCAGTTCATCTTCTTTCATACGCATAGGTGGAGGACAGCCTTTATTGTTACCTACAGCACGATTCTTTGTTTGTTATGGTTATAGTTCCTTGACTAACATTTTATGTATTCAGCTTATTTGAAATGGATTTTACTTTTCTTGCTGTAGTTGTATTTGATTTACAAAGGTGCACATATTAAAAAAACAGTTTCTGTCATTAAAAGCACAATATGTGATGTATACTAAAAATTTAGCTAGCTAGAAAATGGTATTTGAAGACCGTGCACATACTGAATAAAGCTAGTGTGCTACAGAAGTTTCCTAAAATGGCTGTGCATGATTCAAAGCAACATTCACAATATGGTGCATCAGCTGTCTTATGTGAAGGAACATGGGAGTGGAGGCACCATGGTGGAATTAAAGCAATGAGGCATAAGCACTGAATATTGTATGGAGCCTGACTGAAGGACAAAGCCTTACATTGGTATGAGGTTTAAGCAAGTTGCACATAATGATTCAATGACTACAGAACATTGCAACCCCTCTCCTCCCTTCGGGTACACATCCCCACATGCTTAAAACAAAAACCGAATTGTTCATCATATACACATATATTTTTCTGTATATCTATACATTCCAATGCATACGTGGTAGAAAGAAATATCACTTTAATATGGCAACGTTTCACATAAACATGATGTCTAATATTGCCATGTTGATAATACACCCTAAGAGTCTTCCCAGTGGTCAGGGATCTGGGTACACAGTTAGACAGTAGCCTTACCTTTGAGCACCATGTGGCCACAATGATGAGGGCATCCTTCTATGTTGTGCAACTTATAAGCAAGGGCATGGCAGCTAGGTCCAAAAAGGCCATTATCCCACTCTACTCCACCCTTATCAGACCAATCATAAAGTACAATTCTCCCTTCATTATGTACCTGACCAGGCATATGCAGCAACTAGAGTGACCACAGAGGTTTCTTACAAAAGCAATACAAGGAGTAACAAACCTGCCTTATGCAGAACACCTTAAAGCCTTTCAGCCCTACTCAGTCTCCTATAGATTGCTGAGGGGTGATCTATGCCTGGCTTACAAGGCATCCACAAGCCCCACATTTATGAATCTCCTACATATTCGTAAGTCAAAGAGTACTACACATACAAGGTCTAGAGACCTGAATTTTGTCAGTGAATTAAACAGAGCAGGTTGAAGAGATAGTATGTGTCCCCGAGACTGTCCCTCCTATGGAACAGGCTTCCCATCCAAATGAAGCTACGTTTGTCTATTCTCCAACATATGTCTTATTCTGCCAGACTAAAGAAACTTCAGCTCTATTCAGTATCATACCGCCTGCTCAGAGGTGATCTCTGCTTGACGTACAAGGCCATGTCCAATCAGGATCTGATGGACATGCTCCACCTCAAAAAATCCAAGTCCATCAGGACCACGAGTGCTAAAGACTTAAACCTCGGCACAAGTATGAATAGGACATGCTGGAGGGATAGATTTATAACCCAGAGGCTTCCCATGCTTTGGAACAAGATCCCAGTTCGTATTAGGCAGAGCCCCTCACTGACTCTCTTCAAGAGAAATCTTGATGAGTGGATGGGAGATCATAAGTTTACCCCAGGGGTCACATCTGTGTCACTGCTAGACAGGGGCACAGTAAACTAATTCTATTATATAAGGGGACCTTCATTGTGTCACTACTAGACACAGTATTCTAAATTTATTCTGTACATTTTTGTACCATTTCATGGGGTGGCAAATGCCACATCACTATGGCTAAGCTTACAAATTCCCCAGGGCAGATAGCCTAGTACTATACCATGAAACTATGAAACTATTATCCAGTTTAAGTGCAACCTGGACCAGTGGATGGGGAATAGGAAATTTACACTTGGTATGGCACGTATGTCTCTTTTGGATAGAGGTAGCTGATAAATGCCTGGACCTAAATGTCCTATATGGATACAGGGCATCATTATTCTTGGATATTGGGTATCCAAACAGTAGCATTGCTGTAGCCATGGAAGGGTTGCCAGATATATGTTTTCCAGTCTATATTTGACTTCTCCATGTTTGATTTAGGTCACAGTTCAGGCATGTGCCTTATACTTTACAAAAGGTTCCATGACAGTTTTAGGGGGTTATCACTAGAAAAGTGTGATGCCATTACAGCGCATAGGCTGTACACATTGACAATGGCCACTCCAGAGATATTTAACAGCCTAAAAATGATGGTTCTTAAGGAAGTGTAGGCATGATACTTTCCTGGGAATGTGTCACAAATAATGTGGTAATAAGAGTAACATGTTGGTACGTCATGGACACTTGCAGGGCTGAAATGCATCTATACTGATGTAATTGCTGAAATGAAGGCAATACAAATGAGTAAATTGATGCATGTGTTGCCTGGAGAAGCTGCCAGTCGCTAAAGATGTTCATGTGCACATCTCACAGTGAATGGTCCTGCCTCTGGTAAATGCTAACCTTTTAACATATTAGTGTCACAATCTTCAATGTAATGACATAAAGAAGTAGTACTCTTGAGGAAAAACAACTTTATTCACCAGTCACTACAAAGCAGGTAGAACATTCATACCAAGCTCATATGATACAAAGAAAATCAATGAAAAAGAGCAAAAAACAATCATAGCATAATCATCACAACTTATCTTACTTCCTCAACTCATTCTTGGCCACCATTTGCAGTGGACCTCTCTAAAAGAGGATATTCAAATGACAGATGAGTCAAGAGGACATTCTTCTGATGAAATGTTGCTTCTTCTTGATGACAGCAGTTGTGCTGATAGCTGCAGGCAAGAGCAGGTTGGATTTGTACCCTCAGTGTTGGTAAGATTTTACACTGCAGTGCACAGCACCATCCCGAAAATTTACCACTGTTGTCATTGTGTCTGTGTAGCCAAAATTCATGCAGTCAGCCAACTTATATTCCTACAGCAACACAGCACGAAGCAGCCATCCAAGGAATGAAAAATTGTATGAGATGTGCGTTACATTACTCCAGCATGCTTAACTCAATGCATGCCAATTGGACATATAAGGATTGAAAAATAGAGCTGTAGTAAGGCTGATGGGTGACTTTGGAAGGTCCCATTTGTTATCTGCTTTGTTTGAAGTTGAAGATAAAAAAAAAAACATAAGAAGGCCTTCAGGCTAAACAAACATTGTAGCTCTTTGTTGTAAGTCAGTAAATAGTGAAGACCCCCCCCCCAAAAAAAAAATAATAGCAAGCAGCTATTATAGGCCTTTGATAGGTTTTAACTATTCTTGCTACAGTTCACTGTCTTTTATGATTAAACCAATAGTAATTGTCAAGCTAAGGCAAGGCCCATTGATTACATAGCAGCTTTTTGTTGAACAGTGTCAAGTTAAACTGTAACAGATAACTATAATAGCTCTTCCTACAGTTCCTAAAGCAAGCACTGACTGATTGTCTCTTATACAACCATGGAGGTACTGCTTGTAGGGATCAGTATCTCTTCTATAGTGCTGACAACACTTTCTAACAGCTTGTTCTCAGGGCAGCCACTCCCTTCCCTCTGTATTTTCTGTGGCTTTGCTGAAACAGACATGCAAGCATCCTTTACTTACCTGTGTGACCACTAGGATACCAGTTGATGTCATTCCTGATATGAATGCATGATGGAGAGACAGATCATATCATTTGCATCTCCTTCCTGTAAATACATTTAGCAGTATATAGCTTTCAGTACCTGTGTTGAACATACTGCCATTTTCAAGAATCATTGGAAAGATAACATGTCTTCAGGCATTTATGAACAGTCATATTTTGCTCAATACTTCAAAGAACAGACAGACTTTTCTGTTCCATAATGTCACAGTAGTCCATACAACTCTATCATCACTCCACACTTACACATCCATTTCAGATACAGACACTCTGTGATGATTATCAATACACTTGTGGTAAAAATGGCATGTTAAGATAATACATTCCCAGTCTGTACGACACATACTTTTCTTAGCATAAAGAATATGATATATCTTTGTGGCTGTGGAATGCATCACCATGTTGGAGTACCCTTCCAGCAGGCTAGATGTTGACACAGTTATTTCATGGCAGGAGAGTTTGTGGACATTAAAACTGTTCAGAACAGTACTACAAGATGTTTAGCATTACTTCATCGCCTGATCACCTGTTATATCATGGTCACATGCATAGGTTTGGGTAAGGAGGACTTCTTGTCATCATTCTAAGGTGACGAAATGTGACATGATTTACACATTCTCTACATTCAAATGTATTTTTTGCACCACCTAGCAATCAAGTAAAAAAATGGCAGGAACACATTAGTCCACATGAAACTTTTATAGAAGAAGTATGTGATTCGATAATGAGAGCCCCTTACTATGTACTACAACATACTACTGAGCTACATCAGAAATGCGATTATCACTAGGGATAGCATGGACCTACAGCAACATGTGCAAAACAGGATCAGACAGACATAGCACAATACCTCTGATGTAAATCCGTAGATTTTCAATTACGTCTGTAGGAAATGTGGAAAAGAAAGATCTTAGTGAACCAATGAATTCCAGGTAAGTGTGCACTTCCATCTATGCAGTATTTGCTGCATGACGTGCATATATAATACAACTTTTGACTTGTAAAGATGCAACTGTTGATCTATGTACTGTGGAGTACTAAAATGTATGTTTTGATACTCTCTGGGCATAACAGTCACCAAGCTGTGTTGTGGTACTGCATGTTTAATACTTAATTTTAATCAGTTTGTGGATATGCTTGCTTGCATAGGTACACACAACCCCCCCCCCCCCAAAGAAAAAATTAAAACAAGTTTGCTGTTATGTGTGACACAATAGGTTTCCTAAGCCTAAAACACAGACATGATGTGATATCTTTTACTGGATAGAAATATGGTTGATAGTTCCTTATTTGGATTGAGTAACAGGATCCTTTACATGCAGACAGTACTGGTGGACTTCATAACAATGTATGTATCACACAATACCTTCATGTGCAGGACTCATTAACACTTATGCTGTACCAAATCCTTGGCACAATACTCAGTTGTCTGTCATGGGACAGTGGCACCCTAAGATTGCTTTCTGCACAGCCACATCATGGAATGATTTCTGCAAGTTTCAACTTTCATTACTGCAGGGTAGAATAACATATTATGTCAGTTATTAGGATCCACATGAGTTAGTGCTCCCATTTGCTGGATCACTGCTGCAGTACTTGTGGGGGTGGGGACAGCTCTTTGTGTGGTAACAAGTCTGCTTATACCATGAGAGATGGTGCCATAAAGAGCAGGGATTGTCTCACAATTAACATTTTATCACATGTTACTGTTGTTGCATGGTTGTTTAAGATGAGTAACACATCAGCAGAGAAGGGGAATGCATCCAGTCAGGCCTGTTACATCATTCTTTGGTATTTGGTTCAGCTGTCATGATTTAGATATTTAATATCTACTCATATACTGTTCTTATAGTGTCTCTGAATTATGGACACATGATGAGGATCATTTGCCTCAATACTTCAAGGACAGAATACTGTGGCTGCACAATGGGTTAAACCTGTATACAGGGACATATCACATGTGTATGAGTTGTAATGGGTACCCCCCTTACTCCATGGGGCCACAGTCCTTTGGAATCCTCCCCTGAAATACATAATAGGTTCGTAAAAGTTTACTAGGCTAATGACCACAAGAGCCTGTGTAAGCCTAGCTATACATCCCAAATCTCTGACAAGTTTTGGTACCCTTGATAAGTGTAAGCAGGAGCTTGAGAAATTAACTATTTACAGGCTGCTGTGTTAGTTACAGACATAGGTGACAAACCAGGGATGAATTTCCTGCTCCCCATCCAATTGTCCAAGTCACACTTGAATTAGGATAGGGAGTAACTCTGCTTCATATGGATGGGGAGCCTATTCAGAGAAGTGCTAGTCTAAGATATATACCTGTCTCTCCAGCAGGTCCTATTTATATTGCAGGCAAAGATTAAGTCTTTAGAATGGATAATTCTGGTGCTACTTGTTTTGTGGATATGCAGGAGGTCTATCAGAACAAGGTCTGACAATGCCCTGTATGCTAAGCATAGATCTCCTCTCAAATGCCTGTAGTAGACAGAATACAGGGATAGGGCCTTGAGGCAGTCTGCACAGGACTTATTACTTATGTCCTGTATTCTTTTAGTGAGAACCTCTGTGGACATTCAAATTGTTGGACATGCCTGGTTAGGTACATATCAAAGGGGGCATTACACTCAATGATAGGCCTGATGAATGCCGGATAAAGTGGAATAATGATTTCCTTGGACCTAGATGCCATACATTTGTTTATAAGTTGCACAGCATAGAATGATTTCCTCACTACTGCAGCAATGTGATGGTCAAATGATACATTACTGTCTATGTGTGTCCCAAAGTCCCTGACTACTGGATCATTTCTTAGGACAGTGTTGTCAATATGATAGTTACCAGGGGTGGATGACTTCCCAAAGGATCCTATTATGCATGTCTTAGCATCTAGTTTTAGTCCATGGTTCTGACACCAGCTATTTGTTTGGTCACCCTTTCCTGGAGAACATTTTTGTCAGTGGGGGATTCAAAGACAGCTTCTAATTTGTAATCATCTGCAAATTTAGTCAACCAGAAGCCACTGACATTAGCCTTGACTTCAGAGACTTAAATGCCAAAAAAGAGAGGACTCAGGACTGATCTCTGATGGACTCCATTTGTGACTTGCATTTTTGTAGAGATTGACTCCCCAAGTCTAACTTCCTGGGTCCTGTCTGAGAGGCAGCTGGCTATCCACCAAGTGACATAAGGGTTTGTACATACCCTCTTGAGGTTGTCAAAAATGCTCAAGTGAGGTATTGTGTCAAATGCCTTGGACAGGTCAAGGTAGACACTGTGAACCATTTTGCCTTTAATTATTGCTTTGGTGAGCTTCTCAAATAAGTCCACCAGGTTGAGAAAGCATGAACTGCCTTTGATGAAACAAAATTATGTTGGGTCCAGTGTCTGGAGATTTTCTTTGTCATTATTGGTCTTTCCATGATAATTCTTTCCATGGCTTTGCGTATGACATAAGTGAGACTTATGGCTATGTAGTTTCTAGGGTCTATAAATGGCCCACCTTTGTGCAGATGAATGACTGCTGCTGTTCTCCATTCAATGGGTCACAAAGCCTGTTTGGAGACTGCAGTTAAACAACACTTTTTGAGGCCTTAATAGGTCATATTTCATGCTATTTAGAAGGCATCCTGGGGTATTGTCTGGGAGCACTGATGCAGTGTTCTTGGTCTTACAGCATTGAGCACCTGTTCCCTGGTGATAGCAGGAGGCGTTATATTTGATGGTACTTTCTGAGGGAAGGCTGAGAGGGAGAAAGGGGCAAAGTTGGAGATGAATTTGTTGGCCAGTAGGTTTGCTATATGTTCTGGCTCATTATAGTTTGCTGCATTAACAATGCACTCTGCACATGATTGTGCATTGCCTTTGAAGTTGGGGACATAGCTAAAGAATGCCTTGTGGCTGTCCTTGGCCTGGGAGGACAAATTTACCTCAGATTTGGTTTTGGTCGACTTTATTTGTTCTCCGAGTTGTTCGCTTAGTTTGATGAGACTGCTTTTATCCTGCTGGGTGCTGCACCTCCTAAATTTTGCCATGATTTTCTTCCTTCTGTTATACAGTCTACTGATACTGTGATTCCACCATAGTGGCTTGTTTTTTGAGTTAGTTCTGTACTTCTTTCTGGTGGGTACAGCTGCCTCTATGCAGCTATTAACATGCTTGCATAGGGTCTCTATGACCACTTTCCTGTAGCCAGAAATGTACTCAAGCTTTATGGGGGATTGAAATGTTGCCAGGTTATCACTTAATGATAGAAATATAGCCTTAGAGTAGTTAAAGAATAGTACAAGGTTTCCATGTTTTATTTTTACTTCAAAGGAGACCATTTTGTGGTCTGACCTTACCAGAGAAGACATTACACTAGGGGGAGTGTAGCACTCTCCAATATTAGTGAGAACCATATCCAGTATGGTTGCACCTCTGGTTAGTGTTCTGCAGTGGTGGCTAGTAACTTCAAATCAAAGGGGGGCTGCAGGAGACAGATGAATGGGTGGGGCCAATGGGAAGACATGTGGCCAACTAGAAAAGGGCAGATGTATGTTCAAAACCTCAAAAACTGGGACTTTAATTAAATACCCTGCCATGGGTGCCAAACTGTCATTATGAGAGTCCAATCAAGACAAAATGAAGTGTAGAAGAAAAAAATATGTCAATGCATTGGCTACATGACAGCTTACTTAATATCTAGATGGAAACAAAAAGGTTGTAAGGCATGAAAAAATAAATTACTTTTTAAATATATTACTGGAATGCCAGTTAAAATCAAGTATGAAAAACAAGAAGCACTCAACTCAAACCACTTCTCTTTGCACTGCAGTTCTAATTATAATTTATATTCAGCTTTATAAAAGTACCAAGTAACATGCTGAAAGTAGCAATCTCTGTGATACCCCCCACTTGTAAAAATGTTTCTTATCCAAAAAAGACCTGCTGCCTGACAACAATTATCTACTTGTTTCATGGGGAAAACATGATCAAAGTAAAAAATGAACAGCAAACAAGAAACAAGCTCAAGATAAATTGCTTATAGGATTATTGCACAGGTTATGGACCACACATGATAGATTGGCATTCTGTTTAGTTTACTGGTAAAGCCTGCAAAGATGACTGCAAGTCTCCAACAAATGTAGTGAGCTTCTGAAAATACTGTAATCCTTTCACTTATTACAAATACTGTCATATGCATTTCAATACCTAAAGCTCATACGTTATCTAGTTATGTAAATATTCTCTGCATTGCAACAACAAACAGGCTTTCAATGTTGGCAATCCTTTAACAGTATGCTTATTAAGGCTTACTTGCATCTTACAGTCTCAGACAAGCTTACCTGATGGCCATTAAAGCCTTGCTACTTAAACACAGAGCAACAGGCAGTGCAACACATGCATTTTCTGAACAATAATAAGCATAAATCAACAGTATAAAAATATGACAGAAAACCAGAACATTCTGCAAAATCAAGGACAGATGAAAAGCCACTATAGTACTTGTGTCTACCTTGGATTGGGGGGGGGGGGGTAATCTGCATGCTTACACTGCATAACTGCTCCTTGCTATGCTTGGACACATCCAGAGTCACTACATAGGGGAGTGGGTTGCAAAAGCATGTCACAATTTAAAATGTCTTTGGCTGACAGTGATGGCCCTGACACATTTGCAATACCTCTCAACCTCAGAGCAAGAAATCTGAACAAAGCCATAAATAGAAGTTGGACAAATGCCCAAAAATAAGGACACTTTTTAAATATTCCTCTTATAAACACATTAGAAAGATAATAGAATAGTAGATCTTACATTTGTATGAATTTTCAGAAGGGTATGAAATCTGAAACTCAAATGTCTGTCATTATTTTCTAACTTCAATATTTAATGATTTGCCACTAATTTTCCAGAAAACCACAGTTTTATGAAAAATGGACCAAAAATGTGATGCAAAAATATAAAATAGCCACATAATACAGCTGGGAGCCTGTCAAAGAAGGGACACTTTTTAATATTAGTACTGTTAAGTTGAGAAGCTGACAAAATAAGAAAATCTACATGCATTTCTGAAATAAAAGTAATCTATAACTCTGATCATTACAATTATTTCCTACTTGTAAACTCTCCACATTTTCTTCCAAAATTGACATTTTGTGGAGGGATTATTAGGGGAGAGAAACATTTTGAGCCAAAGTCAGGGACATTGAGAGGTTTGGATATACTTAATTCTATAAAGTGATTCATTTGTGTATACCTCTCAACCTCTTAATGCAGGAAATCTGGACAAGGCCAAATATATTGGGGGAATGTACAGAAAGTACTAAAAATTACTGTTGTATAAACTTAGACAGTTGATAGAATAACAGGTCTTGTTGGCTATTTCACCCCATTTACCATAAGCACTGTAATGTGCATACTGCTTTAGTTCTATGATGATTTGGATTTTGTTTAAAAGTTGTATTTTCCATTTCACAGCACAAACACTAATAGACATCTGCTAAACCAAGCAATACAGTCTCACAATAAAAATAGACATAGGATTAAAACGTCTCTGCCCTTGAAACTTACATTCATTGAAACAGCATTGAAAACTACATTCAAAGAAAATACACCTGGCCAGTGGCAGATAAAGATTAACTTTGGGCTGTTTTCAAATCATAGGCCCCTTGTACATGAAACATATATGTGTTCTTTGATACACCTTCCAAATTGTATTAAATTATATTCCTTGTATAATACAGTACAGTTGTTAGAGGGCATTTTAAATTTGCTGTTTTGAACATTTTCAGTAAAGTAAACAATGAAAAAAATGTTGTTAGAGGGTGTTTTAAATTTACTGTTTTGAAAAATTTTCAGTAAAGTAAACAATGAAAAAAATGCACACACCAATAATGACAAAACTGTCCTATTCAGAACATTTCCATCATAAAAGTCTACTCAAACTTCTACAATCCACCAGTATCAGTAAATATGCACAATCTCTGCAGAAGTAAAAGTCATCTAAATAATTCCACATTAAAGAGATCTGTAACTAATGAAGAGGTTGCTGCTAGCAAACAACGTTATATTTTATTGTTTCATCTACAAATAAAGTGCCTGTTAAATGATAAGCTAGTAATATTGCAATAGGAAATGGATGGCAAACTGATAACAGGTTCATAGTTACTAGGTATCTCTTCCAAAGTGGACATTCTCAGGACTGCAGCATCAACCCCCTTTAAAAGTACAACACAGTATAGTATCAGCAATGCATCTACATACTGTGGGAATAGAACCCACAACCTTCTACATCAAAAGCATGTATATTACCTATTGTGCTATTAACAATGCAAGCTGGCTCAGCATAAGCAGCACTAAACTTTTCTTCCCCTGAAGCTCTTAGCTCCTTGTAAAATTCACTCAACACTCAACTATATCTCTCAACTTTGCAGCACATAAGCACAAGAAATCTGGAAAAAGCCAAAATGTATTGGGGGGGGTGACAAAAGCCCAAAAACCAGGGACACATTTTAAACATTGCTTATATAACCTTGGAAAGTTGCTAGAATAAAATGCTATTTTACTGCCAAGACTTGAACCCAGGACCCTGTGTACTATAGTCAAAGCAACATACCACTATGCCAAACCAGCTGTTTCATGAAAGACAGGAAGACTGAAACTTAAATGGCTATCATTTAGTGAATTCAGTTCTCACCATAGCTCTGAACCTCTTAGCACAAAACACCTGGGCAAACCCAATAATGAGGGAATACAGCCTCCAAATATATTCAGTGAATTCAGTTCTCACCATAGCTTTCAACCTCTTAGCACAAAAAAACCTGCACAAAGCCAATAATGGGGGAATGCAGCCCCAAAAATAGGGTCAAATTTTAAATATTAATCTTATAAACTTAGAAAATTGCTAGAATAAAATATTTTGTGTTACCATGTACTTTCTGAAGAATATGAAGTCTGAAATTCAAATGTCTGGAAATCCAGAAAACCACAGATTTTATGAGGAACAGAATAAAACTATGGGGCAAAAATTGGAACGCTTTTTCTCAAGTGGTGGTGGGTAGGGAATTCAGGTTCTTGCAACCTGTATCCAAGGTTGAGGGGTTTGAACCTGGGTTTCTCTCCAGCCCCAAGTTATAGTTAACTGGGGCATTTCACACACTGCACACACATGCACACACACACACACACACACACACACACACACACACACACACACACACGCTCTTCATGCAGTAAGCAGCCACTTGTTCAGTATAAAGCAGCTTGCTGTTTCTCTTTAGCATCCAGACTGGTGAAAAAGCAGTCTGGATTTAAGTTTCTACTCACTCGTGCATGCGTGATTTTTTTTTTTATTTTTAGGACGATACACCACTGGTGTTCTGACAATGTAGTTCAGGGAGTCTGTGTTTACAAAATCCAGGCATCTCTGCACCTGTACATTTGGCGTTGTATATGATTCCCAGTTAATAGTTTGGTAAATACATTTGCCCATGAATATGGTACTGTGTTGGATGGTGAGTGTTTCTAATAAGTTTAAATACATCTTATGGGTTTCCTGGTTCAGAAATGGGGACCTATAACTTACAAGGAAGTGGTATTGGATTTTAACTATGGTGATTTTAACTTGGAGAAGCTCAAGTGTATTGTCCTGTTTGATTAGCTTTGACGTATAATTATTTTTAATGTAAAATGAGACACCTCCAACTTTAGTTTCTATCTGTGTAGTAGTTGGTTGAAATGTGTGGAAGGCATTATAACCTGGCACTGTTGGTGTGCTGTCTGACGTTTTAAACCATATCTCATTGACAAAACAGATGTAGCATTCTCTAGGGTGAAGATAGTTTCTAAGTACTTTCAGTTTGGTCATTGCCTAAAAAAGCAACTATGGGGGAAGACAATGTTTTAACTAACATTTAAAAGCCTAGAAGGGAGAGATGCATACCATCCATGGCAAAGTAGCATGATCTGTTGATCTTCTCCTTCCATGCTGACAAATGTTGCACCCCCTTAGAATGACACCAGAAACTAAGCTGGTTATTAAATTTTAATCATCTTTTGTTCATATTGCGGTACCATCCTTGGAGAAGGTAAAATGCTACTCAATGCTAGGCTCATAATAGCCTGGGAGACATATTCTGAGAGCTCCATGATGTCTCTCTTCATATAGTCTAGGGAAGTATGTCTCAGTTCATGTACACCCACATGGTCTATGACTGAGTTGTACTGGTACTTATGGTCAAATGACCTGCCTGTGTGCATAATGTGGCAGATCCTGGCCCATGATAGGCAACTGATCATGACTTTCCCCTTACTCATCCTGGTGAAAGGGGCATCAATGTGTCTCACAATGGAGCCTCCAATGACCAGAATTTTGGATTGTGTTGTGGCTTGCCTTATGGGCTTAGAAGTAGCGGTTCCATGAGATGTGTCTGTATGTGTTGATGTGGGTGCTGTTTTGAAAGAGTGCATTCGGGGCTGCTGAGTGTATATTTTGTGTGTACTTCATATCAGAGGTCTTTTGGGGTTTAGGAAGGTTACATTTAAGTGCCTCAGCATATGTGGGTCTATGTGTCTGCTTTGAATTGTGTGTGATGCAGCATATGTACTACTGACAACCTTATTGACATTAGGAATGCTTTTATGTGAAAGCTTTGCCTCCAGTGACATTGTGTAAATATAACTTTTACATACTATATCAGTTTGTTTGAGAATTAATTGGTTGTCAGTAAACATGAGACAATTTCTACATTGCCTAAGGATACCCAAATCCACCAGGCTGGTAACAGAGATACTGGGAAAGTTCATATCCATGGCAACAGACCAGTTTTATTGATTAGAAAGTTGGAGTGAGAATATAAAGCAATGTCAGGAGTATCTGGTTTGCAACTCTGGGGGCATTTCTTGTCACTGCAAACTAGTTGTGCTGTGTGCAACTAGGTACTAGGGAAATGTCAATGATGCTTTTACAGGAAAAATATCAACTCCAGATGCTTGCATCTATATAGGGCACTGCCAAACAGTTATGGGGAAACTAGTAAGTAGAACCTGGTGATTTATGATGAAAAGAGGAGTGTCACCTGAATGTCTACTGCCTGGCTACTACTAGTGCTGGTCTCACCACAGAGTCACGCTGCTGAGATACAATGCTCCTTTACTTCTTCTCTCACTAGAAGCAAAACATTAGCACCAGTCCCAAGATGAGCAGCATGCTACAGGCTATTTGATGATCCATAGTCTTGTTCAAGATGATGGAAGGGTCTTTAGGCTTGTTGTAGCCTTTTGCTGGAAGAAGACTTGAATACTAATCAGACCAATCTGGAAGATCAAGCACAGGCACTCACTGCCTAACTAGAAACAGTCAGGAATCAATGTACGCTGCTCCTTCTCTCAACAGGAGCAAAATATGAGCACAAATTCCAAACTGGAACCCATGAAGCAGTTATTAGACTTTCCGGTGATTAGCAGTCTCCAAGAAATATCCCTATGCACCTTCTCTCATAAGGAGAAAACAAGTGATAATCTTAAGATGACTACTGACAGGCAGAATGTGGGCTCTTCAATAATTGGTAGTCTCGGAGTAGATGTTGCGAATTTTAAAGGTAAGGTGGAAAAAAATGGTTAAAATGCAAAACAATAATAAACAGACCTTCAGTAAATCCAGCGAACTTCACCAGAAAAATGTAACCATAAACAAAAAGTCACTGGAACCAAGGCAGTAGGAGTGTACAGTTCAAATTTAATAATAAAGTAACACAAATAAAAGCACACATGTTAAAACTTTCACCCAGAGGCTTCCTCAGGCATTGTTTTAATCATGTGATTTTAGGTTATTATCTAAAATATAGGTACTCCTCATTTTAACATAAATGCCTGAGGACATCCTATGGGCAAAAGTTTTAAATTGCCATGGGCACACCTGTCGCAAATACATTTGCAAATGTAGTGATGTATGTATGGGAACAAGAATAAATACTGTCTCCTGAGAATCTGTTTAAAGAAAACATCTTATTTTATTGCTGTTTTGTTGATGATTTATTTTTTTGTATGAAAAGGGGACAAGGTGAGTTTTGATTTATTATTTGAATATATCTCTAATAAATGTGAATTTTTAAAGTTTAAAAAGTGTTTATCAACAGAGAAAGAACAGCTTTTTTTAGATATTACTATTAGTAAAAATCATGAAAAACTTATAGATACAAGCTTATACAAGAAACCAGTGAAGAAAAATAATATATTACACAGGAGCAGCATGCACCCACATTTCACATTTAAGAATGCAATTAAAAATCAGTTTCTTAGAGTGGCAAAATTAAACACAATAGACTCCAATTTGTTAGAACAGAGTCAGCTATAGATGATTTTATTTTAAGAGGGTATAATAGAGATGAAGTAGTAACCAGGTATGAAGAAATAAAAAACAAAGGGATTCTCTAGCTAAGCCCAGATTTTCTTCACAACAGAAAATTAAGTCCACAAGGAGCAATACAAATTACGCTAGGTGTATTCTGACTTAACAATAAGAACACCACATCTGTTAAAAAAAGCTATAGCTAAACAGTGGCACATCCTATAGGAAATTCAAGAATTGAAGAATCACATTACTGACAACACAGATTTTCACATAAAAGGCACACTAATCTAAAAAATATATTATTCTATAAAGAACAACCTATGTTAAGGTTTAGCAGTAAGTAAAATTAAAGAGGCACCTATAAATGTGGTAGCTCTAAGTTCTGCATACACATTGACACTAGGAAAACCTTTGATCATCCAGTAAATAAGAAAGAAGTAGAATTGAAAGCACATGGAAACTGCACTAGTGTGAATATAATATATCTAGCAACCTGTGATCAGTGTAACTCATTTTTATATTGCAAAAATGAACCAGAGATTGAAATACCATCGATGTAGTCAGATTTCAGAAACAAATTGAAAATTACCTACAAATGCTCTTTTTAAACATAAATCTGAGAAAGGCATAGATCATAATTTTAAATTTGTAATTTTAGAAATGTTGGTTAAACACATGGGAGTAGATGACTTATTATTAAAAAAAGAGACAGCAGAACTAAAATGGATATTATGCTTGAAAGCCCATATTCCATCTGATCTGAACGGTTTTGTTTCTTTAAAACCTTTATTGAAAGAGAAGCATAATTGTGTCGGAAGTTAATTGTTTTAATTGTTTTAATGATGTGATTTTAGGTTACTATTTAAAGTATAGGTATTCCTCATTTTAACATAAATGCCCGAGGAAGCCCTCTTGTTGAAAGTTTTAACTTGCATGCTTTTATTTGTGTTACTTGCATTACATTATTATTAAATTTTAACTGTGCATTCCTACTGCCTTGGTTCCAGTGACTTTTTGTTTATGGAAAAAAGGGTTAATATTTTAAGAGCTGTAGTGTGCTCTAAGCAGTTAGATATGAAAGAGGGAGTAACATTAAGTTTTAGCTATCTAAGTGAAGAACCATTAATTCTGTAAGAGCAAGAGAGATTGGAAGGGGTTTGGTACTTTTATTTTGGTTCGATGGAATACAATGAGAGAGCCAATAAATTTAAATAGTTGAAGGGGAGTGATTTCACAAAATGGGAATTGTTTGCTTACTCACAATAGCCAATGAAAGATGAGATGGAAGAACATATGTAGTCAAATTAACATTATGGCAGGTAACTAGAAAAAAAGTTGCGTTTAAAAACAGAACACTGCCTAGGTGTGAGGGTGATATAAAACTTAATTTCTATGTGGCTCACAAGAGACACAGCTGTGGCCTGTTTCCTAGTTTAAATATGCAATTAAAAGAAGAATACAAGTAAAACACAGTGCAAAGAAATTCATTCACAATATGCAAAATAGAAGAAGGCAATGAAATAATACAAAATACAAGAAAGCAAAAACAACTAACCTTTCTCTCACAGCAAGCTGTGGCAGAGTCTGGGTGACCTTTTCTAGTAATAACAAATAATGCAAGGAAAAATTGTGACATAAAATCTAAAGGAAAGTTGCATGAGCTATTTAATGACATTAACAATTTGAAAAACCTCGAGGCCACACTGTGCATAAATATGTCAGTAAGGCCAGTAGGCCAATTACATAGAAGAGCATCTTTATACATTATGACCAAGGCTGAGAATGGGAAGGTTGACACAATAATAAAAGTCACTGTAGCGATATCTTGGACATAAATCATCAGGCCAACATCTTTTGCATTAGCAAGACCCATCTAATTTAAAACCAAGAAATACTCAAAATTCACATTAATTTAAATATAGCCAACAACATTATTAAAGGAAGAGACATATAACACCAATAGTGAATTTCATCATGTTTTACTTGAATGGCATAAAGGTGTTTAGTAAATCACGCCTGAGACCATTTTACCACCATCAGAGCTCTACTTGGGCAGTCAAAATATCAAAACATTTACTAAACATCTTAGCCTGAAAGGAAACAGTTTTGTAATTTTAATCTTTTAAATAAACTTTTGAAGTGAAATACTGCAAAGCACAATTTAACAAGCTTTACAGAACACACAAGATTTGAGAACTTCAATGCTGATACTAGAGTATTAGGAAAAAGAAAAAAATGATGTAATACAAATTTGAAGAAAGTGTTTTAAAAGCTAAGAGATAGCATAACTCTAATGAAGGACAATGTGAGCTCAAAAAATATAGAGTGGTATTCATAGTTGCTGTGACAACATTTTATGGGTATCTACTCTGTCTGCTCTGTGAATGAGCATGGCTAGGTGGTGATTCATGTTAATCTGCAATGGCCATGAATAAGTCTAAGCAAATAAACTATAATGAGATGTAAATAAGAAATTATGTAAAGCTGCATATGGTAATGAAGTGTTCTTTCAGCTATTTGTAATTCATAGTTAGATTTTCATGTTGTACACATAGCTGTTGTAAAACGTGTAGCTACACCTGTTATATCTACTAACACCTGTAGCTACACCTGTTATATCTACTTTGCAATTTGCATATATGCTTGCTGACCTTGTAAAAAATAATTCAAGTTGTCCTTTCTCTGCCTTGATCCCCTGTTCTGTACCATCACTGCACAGTCATACACAAAGTGTCACATAATCATCAGTCACATGCCTGTCATCCTCAGAAAAACAAGTTGTATGACACAAACCCCATTATATACACATGCAGAGTCCAGACAAGTGAAGTGCTAAAGTAATACATTCACAATAGTAAAGAAAACAGTTTGTTAACAGAACCATCCTTTTATTTGCCCCAACCACATTCTTGTAATCGTAATACTATCAGTGACACTCAGGAATCTCCTAGTAAAGACACAAATCATCCTTGCCACTTAATACTTCAGATTACAATCATTGCATTTCTACCATGTATGCACAATCACCAAAATACACCAAACTCCATTTTTCTCAATGATCACTGATAATTTCCACTCCTACTGTAATGATTTCCCATTTACAAATAACAGTTTATTCAATAAAGCCATTGTAATATGCCCATTATATGAATAAAACAAACTTTTTTTTTAAATAAACTCAATAATCTTACCTGATTTTGAACTGTTTTCTAATAATTTTTCATATTTCTATTGTTTATCTTTGGTCTGTGGGGTGGCCACGGTGGTGCAGCGGTTAGCGTTGCTGCCTCACAGCAAGAGGTTCTCCGGTTCGATTCTCGGCTGGGGTGCCTTCTGTGCAGAGTCTGCATCTCCTTCCTGTGGGCGTGTGGGTTTCTTCCGGGTGCTCCGGGTTTCCTCCCACATCCAAAAAACATGCTGTAGGTGGATTGGCCACTCTAAATTGGCCCTAGGTGTGAGTGCGTGCATGTGTGTGCCTTCTGAGGAAGGTTGGGCGCCGGGCTGGCAACTCCACACTGTAAAACTCCACTGCCAATCATGAGCAGACAGGTGATCCGCTGTGGTGACCCCTATCCGGGAAAAGCCAAAAGAAGAAGATGTGGTTTCCTTAATAATTTACCACATAACTCCTGCTATCACAAGTTAATATGACACTGCTAAACCTTGTCTCATATGTTCAGGGCCCTTTAAATGTTTTGTATGCAAATTATGCCTTTTGACATTTATCTCTATGAATTGCAGTAATGCACCAACACAATATCTAAGGCATCTTATCTTCGTAATGGGTTTCATCTTAATGCTTATCCTCAAGAACTTTACATTTTTGCCTTATGTATGTGTATTTATCAACACACCTGTGCAATTACATAGTCAGTGTGAATGACATTCTGAGATTGTATTTGCATGAAGAAATAGTGTCACTGTTCATTGATTACCATTATGCACAACCAGATTCCATAGTCCAAAGACTTTTTGTGTTTATTTTCTTAAAAAATAATATTCCTTAGCATAGTCAAAGGTAATTGAAATCATATTGAATATGCTGCCACCTAAAGATACAGCAGCTATCAGAAGTCTTTTAGAAAAGGCAAATTATTATGCAGGACTTACTAAGAATTTTTCTAATATCATAGAGACATTTAGAAATTTCCCCAGGAAGGTTGGTTCATAAGTCCGGAATGTGTACCATGAGGAAAGATTACAAAAGTGAAGGCTTTCTCATTTCTTAACATGTCAGTTCATATTTGGTTCCTGCTAATGAAATCCAGCATTGTGCAAAATGAATCCTGGTTGCATTAGGAACTATTTCAACTCAAAAATACAAAGAACATTTTAAATTCATAGCATCTTAGCAGCTGTCTTTTGGATGTAGAAAAACATTACCCACAAACACAAAAATAAGGAGCAGCCATAATCTGAAGTTATAGTTTCATTTATAGCTTTTTGGACACATGTTCGCACTTCAAAAAAAATAATTACAAAAAATTGGAAATGCAAAACTGCTTTGTCTTTTGATGATTTTATTAGTTTAGCTAAAAGTGTCTCCAAGAAAGAACTTTCAGCTTTGAACATAAGGGCACCAAATACTAATCATCAAAAAAATATTAGCAAAAATGATGTGATTTACTAGAAAAACAATAATGACCTGTGGATTCTTGTAAATAGTTATTTTCCTCTTTTTTGTACATTTGTTTCTATTTCAACTGTAATCCTTCAAGTTTGCAAAATCAATAACAATTTATTATAAAAAAAAAAGAAGTAGCAACCTTGTTTCAAAACTACCCCTGAGAAGAGAATTCTGGATCATAAGACTACAGTCCTATGATTTTATTGGGTTATATGAAAAGGAAGAAAGCTATAGCAGCTGTCATGTCAATATATCTGGCTACCCTTGAACAAGTAACCAAACCAGTAGAAAATCCAAAGTGGTTGAATAATACCTTGATTTTATTGGACTTAATGTAGTATTAAAACTGTTACATAAAAAATGCAAACATACATATTAATGATGCACTTTTTCAGTCACTGAAGGAGTTGCATGCCATATGTCCATGATATAAAGTCAATAAGGGCATTCAGAATACTTCCATCCATAAAAAACTATCCTAACTGCCAACAAAACCTAATGGTTTCAGGTGGTAGCAAATTCATGATCAAGAGAGGGTTGATAGCCTGCTGGCAGCAGGAGGAAAGTGTTGGAGGACTGGACAGTGATGATCTGCTCAGGTGAATGAGTTATTACTGTCACCATCCTGACATTGCACTTACATCAGGGAGGGATGTGGGCAACTGAGAAGCTTATTATATATCAAAGGACGTGCTATTACTGTTCAAACATCATTGATGTAGCAAAATGACTTTGCATAGATCAGCTGCAACAGTTGTGTTTTTCTTGCAGTACATGCATGTAAACTAAGTAGTTGAGTGGACATGTCAGCATATGCAGCAATGAGCTAAATAAGTAGCCAGGAGCTGCAGAATTAGTTTATGTTGTATTTTAAACTGGTAGCCAGTTTGAGTCTGGATCTAAGCACATTCAGCATACTCTGTGTTGCAAACCACAGACTACTTGGTCACAGACAGTTAACTCTTTTGAATTACTGCCAGACATATTATCTTAATCCTAGTCGCAATTAACTCAAACTGCTATGTGCAAGGTTTTTTGAATCATGCCCAAAGGCTATTATACTGACTACTGAACAGTCACTGCATGTGCATGTCTTGAACAGTCTTCATTGCATTATGTCATAATCATACCCATCACACTATTCTCAAATGCCATGTCAGGCAAGCAAATGCCACAGTACAACTGCATGGCATATAACACATCTCACGCACATCACTCTGACACGTGTCATCATATCCGTATAACACATCATCCCCACAGCACTCTGACATGTCATCATGTCCATATAACACATCACACTCACAGTACTCTGACATGTGTAAATCATATTCATATAACACATCACACCCACAGCACTCTGACACATGTGTAAATCATATCCATATAACACATCACACCCACAGTACTCTGACACATCATCATATCCCTATAACACAACACACACGCAGCACTGTGAAACATCATCAGATCCCTATAACATAACACACCCACAGCACTGTGAAACATCATGTCCATATAACACATCACACCCACAGCACTCTGACACGTGTCATCATTTCCATATAACGTATCACACCCACAGCAGTCTGTCACATGTAGCATGTCCATATAACACATTACACCCACAGCACTCTGACACATCATTATGTCCCTATAACACATCGCACCCACAGCACTCTAACACATCATCATATCCCTATAACACAACACACCCACAGCACTGTGAAACTTCATGTCCATATAACACATCACACCCACAGCACTCTGACACGTGTCATCATGTCCATATAACATATCACACCCACAGCAGTCTGACACATGTAGCATGTCCATATAACACATCACACCCACAGCACTCTGACACATCGTCATGTCCATATAACAAATCACACCCACAGCACTCGGACAGATCATAGCCATATAACACATTACACCCACAGCACTCTGACACATGTATCATGTCCATATAACACATCACACCTACAGCACTCCAACACATATGTCATTATATCCATAAAACACATCACTTTTCATGGATTATCACTATGCACAACCAGATCATGGCTACTTATTTAGCTCCTTGCTGCATGCTGACATTTCCGCAGCACTCTGACACATGTATCATATCCAAAAGGCACATATCCCCACAGCACTCTGACATGTCATGTCCATATAACATATCACACCCACAGCACTCTGAAATGTGTAAATCACATTCATATAACACATCACACTCACAGCACTCTAGCAGATGTTATCATATCCATATAACACATCATGCCCACAGCACTCTGACATGTCATCATATCCATAAAACACATCACACCCACAATACTCTGACATGTTATCATGTCCATATAACACATCTCCTCCACAGCACTCTGATAGATGTCATCTTATCCATATAGCACATCACAAGAACAGTACTCTGACACATGTATCATATCCATATAAATGATCATACCTAGAGCATTCTGACACATGTATCATATCCATATAACACATCACACCCACAGGTCTCTGATATGTCATCATGTCCATATAACACATCACACCCAAAACACCCTGACATGTCATCATGTCCATATAACACATCACACCCACAGCACTCTGACATATGTCATATAACACATCACACCCACAGCACTCTGACATATGTCATATAACATATCACACCCACAGCATTCTGACACATGTATCATCATATCCATATAACACTTCATACCCACAGCACGCTGACATGTCATCATGTCCATATAACACATCACACCCACAGCACTCTGACATGTGTCGTATAACACATCACACCCACAGCACTCTGACATATGTCATATAACATATCACACCTGCAGCATTCTGACACATGTATCATCATATCCATAGTGCAAAATGTACGAATGAGTTTGGTACAGCAGCACAACGTTCTCAACAAACATGTCAAACAGGAGAGCAGAAAACTCTGGTATCTTCCAGTTGGAGATATATAAAATGTAAAGGCATAGGATACAATTGGACAATTTCAGCACCTTTGAGATTTTAAGTATTTTCTTCTGATTTATTTCTTAGAAAAACTGCATTGCTGCCTACTTTTTGGTGTTTTCTTGCTTGCAAAAGTTGGTATATATGTTAGAAACAGTATTTAGAACATACCTAGAGCCTGTTTATTGCATTTTTTGTGTTGCACTTAATTTAAAATCGTTTTTTCTTAAAATTGCATTTTACCTGCCTCTGACCTAGCACACACGTGTTGGGGTCATTTATTGCACTGTTCTGACTAGTTTGCTACTTGTGTGTCTCTGCTATCCTTAAACAAAAACAAAAAAACAAATAAAACTTGCTATTTTCCCACTTTCTATAATTAAAAAAAAAACGTTCAGTTACAGAGTTGCTGTTCTGAACTGATTGTAAGTTTCTTGGAGGCCAGTGCTTGCTTGGGCTAAAGAGAAGTCTCTGTGTTCACCAGCGGCAGTGGTTAACACTGAGCAGCCTGCCTGTCTCTGTAGGAGTAGTTACTGCCTAGAAACTGTAGTTTTATTGGCCATTTTGGGTCAATTCCAAACTCCTTGATCTCTCTCTCTCTCTTAAACCCTGCAGCCGCGTGGTTTTGGCATCTTTCCAGGCTTGATAGTTGTTGCTGAAGCACCTACCAAAAGGAGAAAACACTGAGAGAAGAAAGAAGCCACTTTTGAGATTTTAAGTATTTTCTTCTTATTTATTTCTTATAAAAACTGCATTGCCGCCTACTTTTTGGCGTTTTCTTGCTTGCAAAAGTTGATATCTGTGTTAGAAACAGTATTTAGAACATACCTAGAGCCTGTTTATTGCATTTTTTGTGTTGCACTTAATTTAAAATTGTTTTTTCTTAAAATTGCATTTTACCTGCCTCTGACCTAGCACCAACATGTTGGTGTCATTTATTGCACTGTTCTGACTAGTTTGCTACTTGTGTGTCTCTGCTATCCTTAAACAAAAACAAAAAAAAACAAAAAAATCTTGCTATTTTCCCACTTTCTATAATTAAAAAAAAGTTTAGTTACAGAGTTGCTGTTCTGAACTGTTTGTAAGTTTCTTGGAGGCCAGTGCTTACTTGGGCTAAAGGGAAGTCTCTGTGTTCACCAGTGGCAGTGGTTAACACTGAGCAGCCTGCCTGTCCCTGTAGGAGTGGTTACTGCCTAGAAACTGTAGTTTTATTGGCCATTTTGGGTCAATTCCAAACTCCTTGATCTCTCTCTCTTAAAACCCTGCAATTCTCTTTTTGCACGGTCTTGCGTACAGAGCAGCGTCGGGCAGCGCCGGTTAGCTGGAGTATACTATACCTGGCTCCACAGAGTCTGAGCTGCAAATTTTCCCTTAGAACTAGGCAAGCCTCAACTCAAGTGCTTCAGATCAAATGCTCTTATTGCAGCACTTGCATAACCCAAATCAGCACTTGTCCAATCTGCTAGACAACACTATTATTTTCAAAATCTCCTAGACAGCACTATTATAATACAGCATAAGACCCTCGATTGTCCACAAGACAAGTGAAACTCACTTTTCCAAGAATGTCCAGAGGTCAGCTTCAGGTGTACTCTCCAGTTCATATGGTGGAATTGGGCATCCTGAGGCAATGTCACAACTGCCTCATGTATACAGACAACCCTCTCCTCTTACCTCTAGACACAAACACTTGTGAGAGATGCAAATACACAGCCAGACTGGAGGCTAAGCGCTCTCAACCCATGACTGTAACAGACAGTCAAGAGGAGGAGAGACACACTAGCATCACACCACCAGTCACACATGGATCTACAAAACAAGCACTGGCAAAACATACACATAAATACACAAAAACATATTCGGAGGCACTAGGTACCAATCTGAAAAAGAAACAGTGCCCTCCAAAGCAGACAAGCAAGCAACCTGCACCTCCAAATACAAGCCAGAAAACACATAATTCACCTCAAGAGTGTGCCTCAAGACAGCCCCTAAGGCAAAACATCATACCCAACACGCTAGTAATAGGAGACTCTATAGTAAGGCACACAGATGTTCCACTCACCAGGCTGAACAAAGAGAAGGTTACTGTCAGCTGCCTGTTGGGTGCTAGGATCCGACACATAACACAGGCACTTAGGTCACTCCAGAACAAGTACAAGTATGACGCTGTCATTGTACAAGTTGGTGTGAATGATCTAAGACATACCTCCCTGGACTACATGAAAAGAGACATCTAGGAGCTCTCTGATCATGTAGCCCAAGCTGGTATGACCCTGACCTTGAGTAGCATACTACCTTCACCTAGAATTATACCACAATAGAAAGATAAAATGATCAATTTCAACAACTGTCTAAGCTTCTAGTGTCATTCTAAGGGGATCCAGTGTCTGTCTGCCTGGGATGACATGATAGACAAGCCTTGCTGTTTCACCAGAGATGGTTTGCACCTGTCACCCCTAGGCTTTCAAATACTGGCCAAGGCTCTTGCCTCCCCATAGTGCCTTTCTTAGGCAAGGCTCAAAGGACAAACCAACCACTGTAACCAGCACAGGTAACCAAAAACTAAAGGTAATGCTACTCAACGCCAGATGTGTCAACCTCAAAATGCACGCACTCGAGGCACTCCTCAGTATGGAGAAAATCGATGTTTGTGCAGTGACAGAAACCTGGTTCAAGGCTCCAGAGAGTACCCCAGCACTACCAGGTTACAATTCATATCATACCTTCTGGCCTCAGTTACCGGATCGCAGTACAAAGGGTGGAGGTGTATCCATATTCATCAAGGATACCCACATCTCCAGGTTAGTGGCACAGCATGATGCCCCAGAGATCATCCATGCACAACTATCAGCAGGCAAAACCACATTTCAAGTCGTAGCCTGTTATAGATCGCCCACCATGTCCAAAGATGCTCACTCAGCATTCCTTGAGGCATTGGAAAATATAAAGGTCCTACTCAACACCATCATTTTGGATGATTTCAACTACCCTTGTATAGACTGTGCGAACTACAAAAGTTTTAACTCCTATGCCCAGCAGTTCATAGAATTTATAAATTCAAATGCCCTTGAACAACTGGTATGTTCTCCCACTAGAGGGGACAACATATTGGATTTAGTCATCACAAATATGGGCGCCCATTGTACCACACCCGTTATTACTCCCTCTCTGGTCAGATCAGATCACAAACTGATAACCCTAGACATCCTCACCCCTCCACCTCCCCCAGTCAAAGAAACTATTGTAAAAAACCTTTCCAAAGCAAACTTCAAACTACTTGCATCAGAAGTGGGAAGCTTCACTATTCCCTTGCAGAAGGATAATGATATCCAGGATGCGGAATCCTACACCAAGGCACTTTATATACATCTTCAGGATTGCATGGACCGTGCTATCCCTAATAAAACCAAGACTTCTTCCTCAAGCAAGAAGAAACCAGTCTGGTAGATCCCAGCCATAAGCAAACTATACAATAAAAGGAGGAGACTTATACAAAAAAGGCCAAATCTCAAGTAGAAAAATCTTCCCTGATCAGCTTTAGTAAGAAATTGAGGGCCCTCATCAAGTCAACTAAAGTCAATTTCGAAAAGAAAGTTGCCAAGGATGCCAAGGATAACCATAAGGCCTTCTATGGTTACATCGAAAACCTAAATGGCAATGCTCAGGTCTGTTCTGAGCTAGTACAAAATGGAACAAAATACACTGACCCCACTGACATTGCCAACATCTTGGCTGACAGGTTCAGTGCAAATTTCTCCCCCCTCTCACCACCTACAGGGCCTATTACTATTCCAGGGGATTGTCTAACTCCAATTATTACTGATACGTTGGTTAATAAAGGCTCTATCGAAAGCTAAAAACACTGCCTCCATGGGGCCAGATGGTGTCCCAGGCTGTGTCATACGCAAGCTCCAAAATGAATTAACCCCGCATCTGAATACCCTGTTCAGTCTCAGCCTCTCGACAGGATATGTGCCCATAGAATGGCGCACAGCAATGGTGGTTCTGCTGCACAAGGGTAGGCCCACAACCGACCCTGGGAATTACCGACCAATAAGCCTGACCAGTCTGATCTGTAAGGCAATGGAGCGAATCATTATAGAACTCATAAATGGAGAGATTGGGAACCTCCAAACACTTGACCCCACACAGTTTGGCTTCATCAAGGGCAGATCATGCCTCCTGAACCTGGTGGACTTCTTTGAGACAGTTACTCAGGCTATAGATAAGGGAAAGGAGGTACACACAGCTTACCTTGACCTTGCTAAAGCATTTGACACCATTCCCCATTCGGGTATTATTGATAAACTCACCAACCTGGGCATAAACCCTTATATCACAAGATGGATCGCAAACTCGCTCTCAGACAGAGCTACAAAGTAAGAGTAGCAAGATCTATGTCCGAATCCAGACCAGTAATGAGTGGTGTGCCTCAGGGCTCTGTCCTGGGGCCCCTCCTGTTTGGCATATACTTCTCTGAAGTACAGGCAAGCACTGAAGGGCTGTGGCTGACCAAGTTTGCAGAGGACTGCAAACTGGGTGCTATAATAGAGTCTCAGGCCAACATGGATATCCTCCAGAAGGGCCTTAATGAGACTGCTGCATGATGTCAAAGCCATGGTCTCAAGCTAAATGCTAAAAAATGTGTAGTAATCCACTTTGGAAAAAACAGAGTACCCGCGAACTACCACATAGGAGGTAACCCCCTGAAATCTGAAGTAGTAATAAGGGATCTAGGGACCCAGGTAGATAGTCAGCTTTCCTTTGATAACCATGTTGCCAAGGTGGTAAGAAAATCCTTCTATGTGAAGGATCACGAAAGGGTTTGCATCAAGATCTAAGGATGTAATGGTGCCCCTGTACTCATCCCTCATCAGACCCATTATTGAGTACAATGCACCAATTGGTATGTATCTGGCTAGGCATCACCAGCAGCTGAAGAGTCCACAGAGGTACCTCACTAAGAGGATTACTGACCTCAAACAATTGCCCTATGCAGCACGATTGAAAAACCTAAGGCTTTTCTCTGTTGTATACTGCCTTCTCAGAGGCGATCTCTGTCTAACATACAGAGCCATGTCCAACCCAGAACTGTTGAACATGCTCCATCTTAGCAAAACCAAATCCACTCGAGCTACACGCTCTAGGGATATAAACCTCAGCACAGCAATGAAGAGAACATGCTGGAGGGATAGATTCCCTCCGCAAAGACTTCTTTGCTATGGAACAAGGTTCCGATCTACATAAGACAGAGCCCCTCACTATCACTCTTCAAGAGGAACCTTGACAAGTGGATGGGTAACAGAAAGTTCACACCAGGGATCATACCAACAGCTCTACTAGATAGGGGCCAAGGGTACTAGCTGCTAGATCATGGGCCTAGGGAACTAACCAAAGGGGTGGTGAATGCCGCACAACGTGGCTTGGCTAATATATGCCTTTGGGCAGATAGCCCAGTACCTACCTATGAACCTATGAACCACACCAACTCCACTACATTCATAATGTAGAAGTTACATTTCAATCTGTTTCTTCCTTTCTTTTTATTTTATTTTTTTCTGTTGTGTTATAATTTAACATGTAAGATATTTTGGCTCAGATATAACAGAATGACAGTAAGTCTAACTTATGTGTAGCCACTTTTCAAATCTACCGTTGAGATGCAAAAGCATAAAACATGAAAAGTTTGTATTGGTATGGTAGGTGGTTGGGTGAGTAATGCAAGGATATCAAGGGAAGCATTGAAGGAGTGCTTTTAAACAACATAAAATGGCTAATCAATTATTATATTGTAGAATGCATTACAGAAACATCATAAAATGGCTAATCACTAATTATTTTGTAGAATGCATTACAGAGAATTATAGTTTGTAGAAACAGGTTAAGGTGATATAAGTACTTGTTATTTAAAAATACATGCAGGAGCAAGTTGCATTTGTATGACTTATGCACAGGGCTGATTATACAGAGGCTGTTTTTTTTTTTTTACAAAGTGACTTTTTGCATAAAGGCAAGTCTGCCAAGGAAATACCATTAATGTTGCAGAATAAATAATCTACTTGATACTTAGAAGACATTTTTGCAAATTGTTACTTTGGACACAACAAAAATTATACTCTGTGATAAAATGGAAAAAAATAAATTTTACAAAGGGCCTACAGGCATAAATTAAGATATCATAACAGGTAAATCAAAAGGAGCAAAACTAAGAAAATACAAAGCTAACTGGATGACCAGGAAAGTAGAAGTTAAATTTTATTGAGTGCTTTCGTCAATTTTTAACTATGACTTCTTCAGAATAAAATCAAGTTACACATTGAGTCTTATATAACCAGTGCAATAAATCAATTAAAAAGACTATAAAAAGTACATCCACTTTTAAAGGTACAGGCTCCCTTATTGCATTTTACTAGCAAGTCATGTAAATTTTGACCATAGGTATTATATCTCTTTGTAACTATATTTTCATAACCAAGAACAAATAAAACAATAACATTCTTGTCATGGTTGTAAAAAACATGGAATATTTAAATGCAAAAGTCTGCTTTTAATTTTAAAAAGCTGCTAAGTGAAATCATATAATTGAACCCTGGGCTAGTGGTGGCATTGACCCTCAATTGCCATAATAGTTCTTTATACTCCAGTAAATGGTCAATAGGGCCACCCCTTTCATCTATGATGATATATTCAAGAACTATAAACTTGAAATAGTGACCTGGGTGAAGGTTGATATGTTTGGCTAATGCATTTGTAATATTACATTTATCTATATCATAAATATGTCGGTAAATGTGGGTTCTAAAAGCATTTTTGTTTTTTCCGATATAGAAGCACATACAGGTTTGACAAATGCTGGCATAAATGACATTTTTGCTGCCACAATTATATTTCTGAAATTTATTTACTGGAGTATAAAGAACTATTATGGCAATTGAGGGTCAATGCCACCACTAGCCCTGGGCTCAATGATATGGTTTCACTTAGCAGCTTTTTAAAATTAAAACCAGACTTCTGTATTTAAATATTCCTTGTTTTTTACAACCATGACAAGAATGTTATTGATTTTATTTGTTCTTGGTTATGAAAATATAGTTACAAAGAGATATAATACCTATGGTCAAAATTTACATGACTTACTAGTAAAATGCATTAAGGGAGCCTGTACCTTTAAAAGTGGATGTACTTTTTATAGTCTTTTTAATTGATTTATTGCACTGGTTATATAAGACTCAGTGTGTAACTTGATTTTATTCTGAAGAAGTCATAGTTAAAAATTGACAAAAGCGCTCAATAAAATTTTACTTTTACTTTCCTGGTCGTCCAGTTCGCTTTGTATTTTCTAAGATATCATAACAGCATAATAAACATATTTCTCTTTTTTGTTATTCTGAAGTACAGTGAGTATATTGCAATGTCTTAAACAGAAGGCAGACACAAAGCAGCAGGCAATTTGGAGAAACTGCCTACTATGGAAAGATGGAATGGTTATACTGAGTAAATAGGATTTTATTATGATTGACTGTCAGTGAAAATGTAAAAAAAAATCATTACTGCTTTATATAATGGCCAGCACGACTCAGAGGTTGTTGCACAGTTTAAAAGCACTAGATAAGCCTCTTAGAAACTATTCCATAGACATGTAAAATCATTTAAATCCAAAGCTGAAGTTATCGCAGAATTATTCTAATTCAATATTTTTTTTTTTTTTTTTTTGGATCTGTGACTCAATGCATAACTTGCTTCTCAAGCCAGCATAGGAAATGGGCGTTTTCGCTTAGTAATTTTGTTTTAATTGATTGCTTGGGCAATTGAGTAATTGATGAAATGTTTTTCTTAATTGTAGTGAACTTTGCTATAAAAAGTGATTTATTCTCTGTGCAAACCATAACCTGATGAAGCGCATACCAATGCGTGAAAGCGCTTGTTTTACTTCAATTTTAAAATAAAATTATCTCTTCTTTTACCGTGGTGGTTCCTGGCAGTTTTTCATCAATTTTCTAATTCAATATGAGCAATCAACTTAGAAATGATACAGTAGATGTAGAAATATATCTTCTTTCTGCAAAGCATGATTTAACATGATAAAATGCATCTTTCTTTCCTTTATTCAGAGAATGTGGCTGAAGTTACTAGTTAAGCATCTCAAGTATGTTTTTCAGCTTCAGTGCAGATGCATTTATATGAGATGTATATCCAGACACATTCCATGCAACAATGTAAAAGAAAAAAGCAACAGATGCTTCCCAGAAGTGCTATTGTTTATGCACATACCCTCAGTGTCATAGCAAAGAGTAGAATTGTGCAGAGCTCTGGAATATTGGCAGTTTGGAGGAAGGTTTCCTAATATATTTAGGACGAGATTTGTTAGGAAAAATATTTAACATTAGAATATGAATGTCAGCAGCTGAAAATGATACATCTGAATTTCAACGATAGGTTCACAGTTAAATACTATGCTATCAGTATGCAGACTATTCCAAGCATAGCCAATGATCAGTTTTTTAGAATCAAACCTTGTACCTTATATCTGTGAGGTAAAGACCTTAACCATTATGACAAAAACTAGCTAAAGTATTTTTGCACAGTGGTTGTTGAGCATAGTAAAAAGCATGTATAGTTTGTTGTAAAAATCACACCATACGTACCGAGTAGTTGTTTTAAAGAAAAAGTTCATAGTTCAAGTCTTAAGAAAGGCCATAATGCATGCCTGTACAGATGGAAGGGTGAAAAAAAGGTAAATCAGGGTGTATGAAAAGAAACAAATTCAGCTGTCTGTTAAAATTCCAAGAACTAAGAGTGGAAATATGCAAGTAAATCTGGGGCAATATAGGTCCAAGCTGTGATGCATTAGTATATTTCCCCTACTCAGAGATATAGTAGTATTTGCACTACAGCATAAGTAGGCATAGCTCAACTGCTATAGTTCTTATCCTAGATTTTGCCTTGCTTCTCATAGGTTTACTGATTTCTTTTGATTTTCACCATAAAGCTAGACCTGTTCAGGGGTATGCACCTTATTAAATAACTGAAACAAATATGTACAAAGATTCCTTATCACTTCTTCTTCTTCTTCTTTTGGCTTTTCCCGGTTAGGAGTCGCCACAGCGGATTACCTGTCTGCTCATGATTGGCAGTGGAGTTTTATGGTGCTGAGAAGGCACACACATGCACACACTATGGAATCTATTAAATAAAGACTTTCTGTTCAAAAAAATATGATCTTCTTACAAACCCTCTGCAATGAATTTTAAAGGCCAGAGTTATGATTTTTATGTTCAGAGTTTGAGAGGTATGAGTCATTGCAGAAAATGAAACCTACCTGCAGAAATGCCTTAATATATAATGCCAAGTTTTGAAATACACTGTTATTGTTTCTGAATCAGAGTTTATTTTCCAGACTTTCAGAACCCATGCAGGTCTTGCATATGTGATAGGAAGCCACAATAAACACTATGCCTAAACTACACATAAGATGATGCAACTAGTGATACCGGTTCAGAGATTCAGGAGTGTGATGTAAAATCCAGCAGTGGAGCTGAATTATGTGAAGAATTGGATGATGTGATGTTGCTGATCACACAATTCATGACATTCATCATGTTTTATTTTATTTATTTATTTAATTAGTTATGCTTTTTGCTTTTTTTTTAACCAGGATAAAGCTCTGATCTCCATGGGGCTTTTCAGACTCAGCCTGGGAGCATTGTCTGGAAATGTATGAGTTTTGTCACTGCTGATAAGAAAATCTACCCAGATGGTGCTGAGAAACACTCTACTTACTTAATTTTTTTTTTAACAACAGCTGATTGAAATTATGCCAGAGTTTATAGAGGATCCCTTCCAAGTACGAAAGAAATGTTACCACTAATTGTTTGGAAAGAGAGTCATACTGATAACAAAATGTAAACTTTTACTTTCCACTTAAAAAATGATAACTTATTACGTTCACTATCACCCTTGTTGTGTTGGCACTCTTCCTAGGAAAAAAGCCACATGACAATGAATACAGTGATGCTAATGAACTGTGACATATACCATACAACGAGACAGAACAGCAAAACTCTAGTAATCTCTTTAGCATGACCAACTGCCAGTAATAAATGTCTTTATACAAGCAGAGAAACAAAAACTGATTTAATGTTGTCCCGGATTAATGATATTGCTGTAAGGGAATGGTGGAAAGAACAAAATTCAATGTGCTTTGTATTTCCAGACTAAAAAGACCAAAATCTATAAGAATAGGGACCTGATATGTCATTCCACTGAGGTAATTCCTTCCAAGCTATGCACCCAAGTGTGAGTCATTATCCATAGGGACTGTCTGGCAGCTGAATCACATCTTCTGGTAGGCAAGTATGTGCAAAAATATCTTATATTAGTAGTTTATTGGCCATTTCGGGCTAATTTCTATCTCTTTCATTTCCCTGCTATAAAACCAGCATTTGTGCGGATTTGCATGCCAGGCACCACCCGTTAGCTAGGATATAACTATTCCCAGCTCCACAAAGTCTACTCTTCAATTTTTCCCTTGGAACTAGACAAACTTTCAACTTAAACACTCAAACCATTCACTTCTCATCCCGGCACTTGCTCAAAACTCATAGCAAGCACTAATAAACCTTAGCACTAGACTCCGCTATACTGTAGAGAAGGACAAGGCTCTCTATACGACCTTACCAGCCAATCAGTAAAAGAGTTTACTGTACCTATCTAGGCATGTCCAAAGGGCAATTTTAGGTGTACTCTCTGGACCAACTGGTGAATCTCGGCATTTTGAGGCAATGTTACATTTGCCTCATGTACACAGACAACACCCTCCTCCTTCCACCAAACACTAATACATGCGAGAGATTCAATTATACAGCCAAACTGGAAGCTAAGCTCTCTCTCAACCCAAGACTGGACCAGGCAGTCAAGAAGATAAGGGAATCACTTGCATCACACCACCTCACATAGAACTGTGAAACCAGCACCGGCAAAAAATACACATAAATACACAAAAACATTATCGGAGGCTCTAAATAAAAATCTGCAAAAGCAACAGAGACCTCCAAAGCAGACATCCAAGCAACCTCCACCCCCCAACACAAACCATGAAACACATACTTCATAAAACCTGTGTGCCACGCAATCACAGCCCTTAAGGCAAAATAATATACCCAACAAACTAGTAATAGGTGACTCTATAGTTAGGCACACTGACATCCCACTCACTAGGCTGAACAAGGAGAAGGTTACTGTTAGCTGTCTGTCAGGTGCCAGGATCCGCCACATAACACAAGCACTTAGGTCACTCCAGAACAGGTACAGATATGACTCTGTCATTATCCATGTTGGTGTGAATGACCTGAGCCGTACCTCCCTGGACTACATGAAAAGAGACATGGAGGAGCTCTCTGATCATGTAGCCCAGGCCAGTATGACCCTGACCCTGAGTAGCATCCTGCCCTCACCAAAAATCATAGCAAGCACTAATAAACCTTAGCACTAGACCCCCCCCCCATACTGTAGAGAAGGACAAGGCTCTCTATTCAAACTTATCAGCCAATCAGTAAAACAGTTCACTGTACCTATCCAGGCATGTCCAAAGGGAAGTTTCAGGTGTACTCTCCGGTCCAACTGGTGAATCTGTGCATTTTGAGGCAATGTTACAACCCCCTCCTCCTTCCAACAAACACTAATACATGTGAGAGATGCAATTATACAGCCAAACTGGAGGCTAAGCTCTCTCAACCCAAGATTGGACCAGGCAGTCAAGAGGAGAAGGAAATTACTTGCATCACACCACCAGTCTCACATAGACCTATGTAACCATCACCAGCAAAAATCACACATAAATACATGAAAACATACTTGGAGGCTCTAAATAAAAATCTGCAAAAGCAACAGAGACCTCCAAAGCAGACATCCAAGCAACCTCCACCCCCAACACAAACCATGAAACACATACCTCGCAATCACAGCCCTTAAGGCAAAATAACATACCCAACACACTAGTAATAGGTGACTCTATAGTCAGGCACACTGATGTCCCACTCACTAGGCTGAACAAGGAGAAGGTTACTGTTAGCTACCTGTCGGATGCCAGGATCCGCCACATAACACAAGCACTCAGGTCACTCCAGAACAAGTACAAATATGACTCATTCATTGTCCATGTTGGTGTGAATGACCTGAGCCGTACCTCCCTGGACTACATGAAAAGAGACATGGAGGAGCTCTCTGTTCATGTAGCCCAGGCTGGTATGACCCTGACCCTGAGTAGCATCCTGCCCTCACCAAGAATGATACAACAGTATAGAGAAAAAATTATCAATTTCAACAATTGGCTAAGCTTCTGGTGTCATTCAAAGGGGATCCAGTGTCTGTCAGCCTGGGATGACATGCTCGACAAGCCACGCTGCTTCGCTAGAGATGGCTTGCACCTGTCACCCTTAGGCTTTCAAATACTGGCCAAAGCACTTGCCACCCCCCATAGTGCCTTTTTTAGGCAAGGTTAAAAAGACAAACCCACCACCGTAAATACCACAAGTAACAAAAAAACTGAGGGTAATGCTACTCAATGCCAGAAGTCTAAAACTCAAAATGCACTCACTCGAGGCACTCCTCAGTATGGAGAAAATCGATATATGTACAGTAACAGAAACCTGGTTTAAGGCTTCAGAGAGCACCCCAGCACTACCAGACTAAAACTCATATCATACATTTCGGCCACAAAACCCGGACCAAAATACAAAAGGTGGGGGAGTATCCATATTCATCAAGGATACCCACACCTCCAGGTTAGTGGCACAGCGTGATGCTTCAGAGATCATTCACGTGCAACTAACAATGGGAAAAACTGCTATTCAAATTATAGCTTGCTACAGATCACCCACCATGTCCCAGGGCCACCACTCTGCATTCCTGGAAACACTGGGAAACATAAAGGTCCTAGCAAACACCCTGATATTGAGTGATTTCAATTACCCAAACATTAACTGGGAGAACTACTCAAGTACAAACTCCCTTGCCCAATATTTCCTAGAATTTATAAACTCAAATGCCCTGGATCAACTAGTCAACACCCCCACCAAAGGTGACAACATATTGGACCTGGTCATCACCAACATGGATGACCGGTGTTCCACACTAGAGGTCAACCCCTCGCTGGTTAGATCTGACCATAAACTAATCAATCTGGATATCCACATTCTGCCACCACCCCTGGTCAAAGAAACCACTGTAAAAAACTTTTCAAAAGCAAACCTCACGTTACATAAGACTGAGGTGGGAAGTTTCAAAACCCCATGCTAAAGGATAATGCTGTCCAAGCTTCAAAATCCTTTACTAATGCACTCTATGGGCACCTACAAGAATGCATGGATCATGCTATCCCAAACAAAATCAAGACTCACTCCTCCAAGAAAAGGAAACCAGTCTGGTGGACCCCTGCCATAAACAAGCTATACAATAGAAGGAGGAAACTAGTACAGAAAAGAGTAAAATCCCAAGAAGGGAAGACATCCCTGATCAGTATCAGCAAGAAACTACATTCCCTCATAAAATCATCCAAGGCTAGCTTAGAAAGAAAAATTGCCATGGACTCCAAAGATAACCACAAGGCATTCTTTAGCTATGTCAAGAATCTAAGTGGCAATTCTCAGATCTGCTCGGAGTTAGTGCAGAATGGCACAAAATACACTGAACCGCCCGATATAGCCAACATCCTGGCAGACAGGTTTAGTGCAAACTTCACCCCCCTCTCATGTCCAAAAGGGCCCATAACTATACCAGAAGAATGTAGTGCCCCTGAAATCACAGATACTCAGGTTAAAACAGCCCTCTCCAAAGCCAAAAACACAGCATCAATGGGACCGGACAGTTTCCCAGGCTGCATCCTACACGAGCTCAAAGATGAACTAACCCCTCACCTAAACACACTGTTTAAACTCAGCCTCTCCACAGGCTACGTGCCCACAGAGTGGCACACAGCAATGGTTATTCCATTCCACAAAGGTGGAGCCACAACGGATCCCGGGAACTATTGCCCAATAAGCTTGACTAGCTTGGTCTGCAAAGCTATGGAGCGCATCATCATGGATCTCATTAACAGAGACATTGGGAACCTCCAAACACTGGACCCTACCCAGTTCGGCATTAAGGGCAGTTCATGCCTCCTAAACCTGGTGGACTTCTTTGAGACAGTTACCAAGGCTATAGACAAGGGAAAGGTGGTCCACACAACCTACCTAGACCTTGTAAAGGCCTTCGACACCATTCCCCACTCAGGTATTATAGACAAGCTCACCAGCCTGAACATAAACCCCTACATCACGAGATGGGGTGTTTACTGGTTCATGGACAGAACCCACATGGTAAGAGTTGCAGGAGCTAGGTCTGACTCTAAACCAGTTACAAGTGGCATTCCCCAGGGCTCAGTTCTAGGACCCCTCCTGTTCGGCATATACTTCTCAGAGGTACAGACAAGCACAGGAGGACTATAGCTGACCAAATTCACAGATGGCTGCAAACTAGGGGCTATAATTGACTCTCCAGCTGATACAGACATTCTCCAAAAGGGTCTGACTGAGACAGATACCTGGTGTCAAAACCATGGCATCAAGCTAAATGCCAAAAAGTGCATAGTCATCCCTTTTGGAAAAAAACAAAGTACCCGCAAACTACCACATAGGTGGTCACCCCCTAAATACAGAAGACGCAATAAGGGATCTTGGGACCCAAGTAGATAGTAACCTCCCCTTTGATAATCACATTGCCAAAGTGGTTATAAAATCCTTCTATGTGGCCCACCTAATCACAAAAGGGTTTGCATCCAGATCAAAAGAGGTCATTGGGCCCCTCTACACATCACTCATCAGACCCATCATAGAGTACAATGCCCCATTTGGGATGTACCTTACAAGACACCTGCAACAACTGGAAAGACCACAGAAGTACCTCACCAAGAGGATCACTGGCCTCAAGCAGATGCCCTATGCAGCTCGACTGAAGAAACTCCACCTGTACTCGGTTGCATGCCGCCTACTCAGAGGTGATCTCTGCCTGACATACAAGGCGATGTCCAGCCCAGAATTGATGGACATGCTCCACTTAAAGCAAACCATATCCCCTCGAGCCACATGCTCCAGGGATCTAAACCTCACCACAACAATAAATAGGACGTGCTGGAGGTATAGATTCCTGTCCCAGAGACTTCCCATACTCTGGAACAAGATTCCAATCTACATTAGGCAGAGCTCCTCGCTTACCCTCTTCAAGAGAAACCTTGACGACTGGATGGGAAACAGAAAGTTTACCCCAGGGATCACTTCACTGGCTCTGCTGGACAGAGGCACAGGGAACAAATCTAAGGGGGGGGGGAGCCAACACATTCCGGCTAGGCTTATAAATGCTTTCGGGCAGATAGCCTAGTACCTACCTATGAACGTATGAACCTATATAGTCCAAACATGCTACCACACTACCTATGCAGATTCAGGAGTGGCCTTCAATGTCATAGGAACAAACCACATTGATTTTGTAGGATAATTCTTGGACATTGTATTTATAATTGGTTTTAACACGCACTTCAAATGGCTGGAGTTTGCTGTCATGCTTAAGAAGACACCAGTATTACAAGCAATCTTAAGGGTTCCCAAAGAACCCTAGTTCTCATGCAAAGGGCTGCAATAGAAAGGTCCTGTTTCTATAATGCAGTACTATCACATTCGGGGATACATTAATGACAATGAGGAAAGACCTCATTATTAATTATTTTTTGGTCCCTGAATCCCAACAGTAAGTGCCATTCGGCACTTTCCTGTGGTAGTTAACAGTGATGGTTGATGCATTGTGCTAGTACAAAAACCCACCCATTTAGTCTCCCAAACACAACATACACATTCACGTAACCCATTCCTGTCCCTATGCTGTCAGAATGTCTTCCATGTCTCCAATTCCTGCCCTGGTAAATCATGGATGATTACAGTCAGTGATTAATGCCAGTCATTAGAATTTCACACTTCTTAACATTAGTAAACGAATAGCAGTGCAAAAACTGTTATACTAATGACTTTCTAAGTTTCTATGAGTAATAATTAAAATCCATCCATGATTGTGTGTGTTTGTCCTCCATTACTTTTGGCTTTGCTTAGTTTTGTTGCACTGTGAGCTGAGAAGTATGATTTATGTCCACTGTCCATGTCCTCATAACTCACAAACTGTTGCAGGCATTGAATGATGCCAGAGATCTTCATTATATATTAAAAAAAAACTTGCTGCTTTAACTTATCAGTTAGCTCAGCAGGTTGATGATGATCTTTCCTGTGGCAAGTGTGCATAATTGTAAGCCCTTTTTACCACATTGTAGTTTACATTTTCTCTTAGTCTAGATTCCATCACATCATTGTTGTCTAATAACCTTTGTGAGAGAGTACAGAGTTTCAGTTCCTTTTAGTGGCTTGAAGGCATGCTGCTTATACCCTGGTGGCTAGTGGTTCCCCGCTCAATGTTTTTTTAATTAAGTGCCTTTAAGGTATACTATATACAATATCTCTAGTGTCTAGTGCACTCCCAAAAGTTACATTATGTGTAAGTGCCATTAAGGCAGCAGTTGAGAGTGTACTTTCTGGTGGCTTGTGTTCCCCCTGCATATATCTTGTATAAGTGCCCTTTAGGCACACTATGTTATCCCTGGTGCCTGGTGTTTCCCTCACGCCCATGTCTTGTATAAGTTCCACTAAGGCATGGCAATAAGGAGTTCTCCTTGGTAAATGGTGCTCCTGCATCCCATGTCTTTAGTGCTCTCCCTGGTGGGTAATGGTTAACCTGACCAACTTCTTCAAATTTATTCCCTGGTGACTATTGGTCCCCCTGATCCAATGTTGCAGGCTTTGCTCATTTGTCTAGGGGTGTGTGGAAGTATGACCGCCACACCATCCCAGATACCCACACATACATTCACACATTCATTATACACACCCACACCCACTTACCCACATGCACCCACACACACACCCACACACACACACACACACACACACACACACACACACACACACACACACACACACACACTCTCTCACCTAACCTACCCCCTCACTAACTACCATAATGCCATATCCCAGGCTGAAATGCACTCACATATACATTCACACATGGAGCTCCTCACATATACACACACACAAAAAAATTACGTTAATTTTTCTGAATTTGGGCCATAATGTTTGAAAGAAAAATCTTCCATGATCAGGTTTGCAATGATAATAGTTTGTAGGTCATGACATGAATTCAAAACTTTCAAAAAGCATAACAGCATTAAACATTGTCAAAATCGACTCTGTACCATCCAACTGAAAATGAGCTTGCAGAAAGGTTTATCTAAACATTTACTGATGTTATTAAAAGCATTGTTTATTATCAGAAACCACTTCAGCATTACAGAGAAAGATTTATTTCTGCATATTGAGCCATAACACATGCAGACACTGATATGATGTCAACACTGCTGCCTTAAACTAGGACTTGACATCCTGCCAAGATGCAATAAAACTAGATGTCAGGAGTCAAACACAAAAAAATGCCATTTCAGAATTTAAACATCAAAACCACACATGCTGAGGAATGAATAGCCAGAGTAATATCCAAAGAAGGGTAAGTGATTACTTACTTACTTCATTTCCTATGTGAACAGGATTTCAGTGAGACTGTATACAGTCTCAAATGGAAAACAGTATAGTTTTATTTCACACACTGTGATGAAGCAAACTATTTAGCAAAGCCTAGTAGTTAGCCATAAATTTTGTCCAGAGTACCTGAAAAAAACCCCATAAAGGCTGAAATTGTTGGGGGAGGGGCATAGCATTATAAACTAACAGTAAGAGGTATGAGGGCAGTTATAAGTGATGCAAGAGAAATGCAATGTGTTTGTGCACCTGAATGGTTCCATTTTTCAAGGAAATGAATAAATGTGACCAGCAGCATAACAGCTGATGCTGTAACTAATACAATGGTAGCTAAGTATTATTACCTTTATGTACGTCTATGTATGTGTCTGTCATTCTTTGCTATGACCAAACATTAATATTTAATTTATTACTCAATTGCCTGAATATTTGTAATTACAACGAGAGGAAGATTAGCATGTTGATATTACCTTGTTCTTTACTGTATGCTGCTAGGACAGCCTATTTTGTAATATCTGAAAAAAAAAATACTAACACAGCAAAGACATCTTGCTTGGGCTGCTATACTTATTGTTTTGCAGTTTAATGGCACTTGTGCTTAGATAAAAAAGTTGTCAATAAATAAGATCTACAAATGTTATGTCAGCTCTAGGGAGACATGAGTGTCCAAAACTCTCAATGTCTCTGTAAGTCTCAAAGCTTATTTAATGTATGTGCAATCAGTGTGTCACAGATGGTAGCGCATAACAGTTAAAGTGGACATGTGCAGTATCTGACAGTAATTTGTGTGCACTCACAATCATTCATTCATAGTCATCAGGTTACAAGATACACAATGCACATCATATCATCAATATGCCTTCTCCTGGACATGATGCTGTTTGTCATCTGTTGGAAACAGAAGATGACACAGTTGCATATAGCTGTGATCTACACAAACACACAAACATAGACATAAATACTACATGTTGACTTCTGTTATGGTAGGCGTGACAGTAACATAATGTGGTACGTATTGTATGGCACATGTTACTGATATATGCAGGAAAGTATTAAGCCTGTGGCATGACACACATTTGACTGAGAAACATATAATCAATAGCACTTGTAAAAATTACTTCTCTGTGCATTCATCCTTATTAAACTGCAGTCCATTGGAAAGTGTTATGTGTATCAGTGGCTCAGGGAACATATAGCATGGCTGCAGAACACAACATGGTGCCATCAGGGACAGCATGAGCATGTACAAGTCTGGACATTGTAACACAGCTATAAAGGATATGTCTAGCCATTTTTCATGTGCACAAAACAGCACATTGCTGTGCATGTTATACACATAAATGACAGAAATACATGTGTGTATTTTGCGTAGTGGATGGGTTCATATCACGAAGCAGGGATTAGAAATGAAGTGCACATGCTCATCAGACATGCCTCTCTTGTACCAATATAAAACAGGTGATTTGCTCCTGTGCAGTCTAAACCTGTGCAATATGAATATCACAGAACACAATGCCACAAATGTGCCATGCTGCTTTACCACTGGGTACATGCCAGCTGGTTCCAAAAGTAGCAGTACAACATCCTCTAGTAAATACTTCATATATTCAAACAAATGTGTGATACATGAGACTTTATTGTGAGCTGTATTACCAAACCCTTCAGCTACATGCACAGCAACACAAATCTCACAACTGTTTGTGTATCATGCCCATGGCCCATATATATTGCGTTGACAGTATTTAACAGACGTTCCTCATGACTGACAAGCATACATTACCAAAACTTTTAAGTGTTTCACTGAGCTGCTAAGTGGTCAGTATATTTGTATTTACTAAATGCGTGAACTTGTTCATCGAATGCTGTTACGTGCAGGTGTAGGAAAGGTGCATTTGAAGCCAGGATAATTTTGCATCACATCACTGATTATAAAGGGCATAAGTATGTCTGTGGCATATTTAAGAGGCCAGTGCAGGTTGAAGTTGAGCATACAGCAGCTTATAACTCTGTAGAAAAGTGACAAGAGAAGGTGGCTGAATATACAGGGTGACCTAACTGAAGCACCTGACCGGCATTTAAAATGACAGATGTGTCACCAACAGCATTTTTCAGATATCACATTATTAAAAACATCTAGAGTCCTGTAACAGAGGGAAGAGTACCAAGATCTGTGACACTCAAAGTGCATAAAGCAATGAGACCTTATGGAATTGCACCTAAAATGTCTCTCAGGGCCAGCCCATACCTCTCAACTGTCCAAACTTTCTAAGAATATCTACATTTTTGCCTCATACTTTTGGTCTATTCCTGATAAAATTCATGAGTCTCTGGAAAATCATTGAAGGTATAAGTCCTTAAATAATGATAGACATTTGTGCTTCAAACTTCATATATTTCAGAAAATGCATGCCAATGCAAAATCTGTTATTTTAGTAACTGGTAATGTTTATAAGAGCAATATTTAAAATATGTTCATATTTTTGGCCTTTTGGCTCCCATTATTTTTGACTTTGTCAGATTTATTGTGCTAAGAAGCTGAGAGGTATGGGCCAGCCCACTTACAGTGTTAAAAATATATAAGTAAATAAATAAAAATATCCCATAGCAGTTATAAAAGCACACAAATGATACAGGGAAATTTACCAGTCTGTCAATGAATCAACTGAGGATCATATTGCAACTGAAAACTTGAAGAGACCAGACATAAGCATCTTGTATATGAATGTGACTTAGAGACTGGGCTACAACCCTTCTCAAATTTACTACCCTTGTGGTAAAATCAAGGCTATAGCCATACAAGTCCAACTCCTTTACTAACTACTGTCAAGTGATCCATGGAACCTATATAATATGGATGACAGAATTATGTTGTAAGGTCAGAAACAACATTGCCACAACCCACAATGGCTGCATCAACATACTTAAAATGCAATAGCACACTCTGCAAGCACCAGAGGTATGTGTAGGAACTAGGCACACTCAACTCACCTAGAAGATGATGTGGATTAGATGGCATAAGTTACTGATCTTTGTCTTAGACTGCGTAGCTCTCTCCATGCCATATCTCTCCATTTGTGGCTGCACTATTAACCGTTGCTCATTATTAAAGCAGTAGGTCCCACAGAAGGTTCTGCAAGGCATTATCATTGCTGGGTTAAATGTTTTGCCCACTTAATAGCTGTGCTTCACATCAGATGGCACACAGTAAGCATTCTGCTTTTCCACTGCCATCTAGAAGCAAGACTGGTTGTCGAGATACAAACCTTTTGTCATCTTGACTGTTACATTCAGCTTGCAAAGCAAAAATGGTTTCAGTGTTATGCAAAGTGTTCACTATTAAAACCAGAATAATGATGTAAACATTTATGTCAGTTATGTCAACTGGACATAAGCTGATTTAAGTATATTTTCTGCACTTATTTAAGATTTGAGTGAGTAAATATTGTGTGTCTTGGATTCAGTAAATATTGTGTGCGTCTCTGAATCTCTGCAGTAGTTGTTAGACTGCTTTGAAATTCCTTTGTTAAGTGTTAATTAGCTTGGAGGTTTCTGCTAGCATTAAAATCTGTGTTGATTACATTTCTAGTAATCATTTTAAATCGAGTTGCTGGCTACTGGGACTTGTCTGCATACATCAACTGGACATAACCTGATTTAAGTATATTTTCTGCACGTATTTAAGATTTGAATGAGTAAATATTGTGTGTCTTGGATTCAGTAAATATTGCGTGTGTCTCTGAATCTCTGCAGTAGTTGTTAGACTGCTTTGAAATTCCTTTCTTAAGTGTTAATTAGCTTGGGGGTTTCTGCTAGCATTAAAATCTGTGTTGGTTACATTTCTAGTAATCATTTTAAATCGAGTTGCTGGCTACTGAGACTTGTCTGCATACATCAACTGGACATAAGCTGATTTAAGTATATTTTCTGCACTTATTTAAGATTTGAGTGAGTAAATATTGTGTGTCTTGGATTCAGTAAATATTGTGTGTGTCTCTGAATCTCTGCAGTAGTTGTTAGACTGCTTTGAAATTCCTTTAAGTGTTAATTAGCTTGGGGGTATCTGATAGCATTCAAATCTGTGTTGGTTACATTTCTAGTAATCATTTTAAATCGAGTTGCTGGCTACAGAGACTTGTCTGCATACATCAACTGGACATAAGCTGATTTAAGTATATTTTCTGCACTTATTTAAGATTTGAGTGAGTAAATATTGTGTGTCTTGGATTCAGTAAATATTGTGTGTGTCTCTGAATCTCTGCACTAGTTGTTAGACTGCTTTTAAATTCCTTTGTTAAGTGTTAATTAGCTTGGGGGTTTCTGCAAGCATTAAAATCTGTGTTGGTTACATTTCTAGTAATCATTTTAAATCGAGTTGCTGGCTACTGAGACTTGTCTGCATACACGAACTAAACATAAGCTGATTTAAGTATATTTTCTGCACTTATTTAAGATTTGAGTGAGTAAATATTGTGTGTCTTGGATTCAGTAAATATTGTGTGTGTCTCTGAATCTCTGCAGTAGTTGTTAGACTGCTTTGAAATTCCTTTGTTAAGTGTTAATTAGCTTGGGGTTTCTGCTAGCATTAAAATCTGTGTTGGTTACATTTCTAGTAATCATTTTAAATCGAGTTGCTGGCTACTGAGACTTGTCTGCATACATCAACTGGACATAAGCTGATTTAAGTATATTTTCTGCACTTATTTAAGATTTGAGTGAGTAAATATTGTGTGTTTTGGATTCATTAAATATTGTGTGTGTCTCTGAATCTCTGCAGTAGTTTTTAGAATGCTTTGAAATTCCTTTGTTAAGTGTTAATTAGCTTGGGGGTTTCTGCTAGCATTAAAATCTGTGTTGGTTACATTTCTAGTAATCATTTTAAATCGAGTTGCTGGCTACTGAGACTTGTCTGCATGCATCAACTGGACATAAGCTGATTTAAGTATATTTTCTGCACTTATTTAACATTTGAGTGAATAAATATTGTGTGTCTTGGATTCAGTAAACATTGTGTGTGTCTCTGAATCTCTGCAGTAGTTGTTAGACTGCTTTGGAATTCCTTTGTTAAGTGTTAATTAGCTTGGGGGTTTCTGCTAGCATTAAAATCTGTGTTGGTTACATTTCTAGTAATCATTTTAAATCGAGTTGCTGGCCACTGAGACTTGTCTGAATACATCAACTGGAAATAAGCTGATTTAAGTATATTTTCTGCACTTATTTAAGATTTGAGTGAGTAAATATTGTGTGTCTTGGATTCAGTAAATATTGTGTGCGTCTCTGAATCTCTGCAGTAGTTGTTGGACTGCTTTGGAATTCCTTTGTTAAGTATTAATTAGCTTGGGGGTTTCTGCTAACATTAAAATCTGTGTTAGTTACATTTCTAGTAATCATTTTAAATCGAGTTGCTGGCTACTGAGACTTGTCTGCATACATCAACTGGACATAAGCTGATTTAAGTATATTTTCTGCACTTATTTAAGATTTGAGTGAGTAAATATTGTGTGTCTTGGATTCAGTAAATATTGTGTGTGTCTCTGAATCTCTGCAGTAGTTCCCCACCCACCCTCCCTCACTGTTTCTTGTTGTGGTGTTAAACTTAGGTGGCTTTGGAATTGCCTGCCCCTGCTGTAAATCACTTTTTGCACACTCCTCCTGGACCCATCTCATTCGCTCATTCAACCGAGTACAGTGAGATCATGTTTTGATTTTGGATACTCTTACCAGTCCCATCTCCTCTGCAGTGTACAGAGAGAGCACTTGGGAAGGGCATTCCCCTATTGTATCTTAATCTGCTCTGTTTCCTCCATCTCAAAAAAAAAAAAAAAAAAAAAATGTTGCACTTCATCTGCCTTACTGTATTTGTGTTTCTTCCTACTTTATTACCTTATTTTGCTTTTGCCTCTTTTACCATTTTAAAGTGGAACCTGTGTGTTGAGAGACAGCCTTACAAGACTATCTGCAAATATATAGAGCTGAGTATATTTTTTTGTATTATTCTGTATTATAGAGCTAAATTGTTGCTTAGATATCTATTGTCTTACTGTTCTGCAAATATACAGAGATCAGTATATATTTTTTTGGTTTTATAATTTTCACTCTGATTCCTCACATCTCTGTTGAAACTGGTTTCCCCACCCCCCCTTCTTGTTCTTGGTTGTAGTTTAAATTTGGTGGCTTTTGCAGTGCCCGCCCCACTGTAGATTTGATCTAGGACACCCCCCAGTCCCATCTCTTTACCGCATTCTACCTAATAAACCCTTTCTGCACTTGCTTTTACTCCTTTTTAATTTAATTACATTTTTTCAAACTGTGTGTGGACTAATATTGCTACATACTCAAGTGTGCCAGCTTGCACTGCATGTGAATTGTTTTTACTACTGTTTTTGCTACTTTTCTGAAAAAAAAAATATCTGCTTTTACTGTATTTGTGTTTCTTCCTACTTTATTTTGCTTTTGCGTCATCTTAAAAGTACTCATTTGTATTTATTACTGCTTGGTGTATCTCATTCTAAGACTTTTAGTTTAAGCACTTGGGCTTCAGGCCAGTTGTTTTACATTAAGAAGGTTTGTGGTCTGCACTGTGGTGGCAGAACAGATAGCTTACATCCTTCTAAGTTTGGAACTGCTGATTGAGGGCTCAGTGTCTGTTATTCTAAAAGTGTATTAATTCTGGTTTAAGCACTTGGGCTTCAGGCCAGTTATTTTACATTAAAAGGGTTTGTGGTCTACACTCTTGTGGGAGGAGAGGCTGGACTCTGCCCTTCTGAGCTGGGAATTTCTGGTTAAAGGCTTATAGTGCCTGCATATTGGAACTGCTTCTTACTGAAATTGGTACACCTTGTTTGCTGTAGCATAGACTAGATCCAGGCCTGCTGAATCTAGCTTTGTTTGTATAACTTGAGCACTAATCCAGGCATTCTTTAAAGCATTCAATTGTATTTATTACTGCTTGGTAGTAACTTGATTAAAGTGTAGCTATCATTCTAAGTCTTTTGGATTAAGCACTTGGGCTTCAGACCAGTTGTTTTACATTAGAAAGGTTTGTGGCCTGCACTGTGGTGGCAGGACAGGTAGCTTACATTCCTCTAAGTTGGGAACTGCTGATTGAGGGCTCAGTGTCTGTTATTCTAAAAGTGTATTAGTTCTGGTTTAAGCATTTGGGCTTCAGGCCAGTTATTTTATATTAAGAAGGTTAATGGTCTGCACTCTTGTGGGAGGAGAGGCTGGACTCTGCCCTTCTGAGCTGGGAATTTCTGGTTAAAGGCTTATAGTGCCTGCATATTTGAACTGTTTCTTACTGAAATTGGCACACCTTGTTTGCTGTAGGATAGACTAGATACAGGCCTGCTGAATCTAGCTTTGTTTGTATGCTTGTTGTTTGTTTGCTTGTTATTTCCCTGAAACGTTAATTCCACCTAAAGCGCGGCTTTTCAGCACTTCTGTGGATCCCTAGTGATATCTGCATTGCTTACTGTACTTATTTCCTTGATTCACTTGAAAGAAAGTTACTGTTTGTCATTTTTGCATTTAAGTTACCTGTAACACATTGCATTTAAGTTACCTGGCACTCGCTCACTAAAGCAATTATATTAGTCAGCACTAAAAAATTAAAAGCACTACACCCTCACAAACTCCCCTTGAGTACCTTGTTCCCCATTAGCCCTTTTTTCAATTATAAAGGAATTCCCAATACTATTCTAGCATGTCCAAAGGTCAGTTGTCAATCTCCTCTCCGGTCCAGCTGGTGAATCTGGGAATCTTGAGGCAATGTTACAACTGCCTCATGTACACAGACAACCCTCTCCTCCTCCCAACAAATTCCAACACATGTGAGAGATGCAGCCATATAGCCATACTGGAGGCTAAGCTCTCTCAACTCAGTACTGGCGAAACAAGTCAGGAGGAGAAGGAAACCACACTCACTACAATTCCAATCTCACATAGACCTACCATGACAGCAAACCAAACACATAAACACACAAAAACATACTCGGAGGCTCTAAATAAAAAAATGCCTAAGCAGCAGAGACCTCCAAAGCAGACACCCAAGCAATCACTACCCCAAAACAAAACACGTGCAACACATAGCTCACAAAGCTAGTGTGCCAAACAGTCACAGCCCTTAAGGCTAAACAACACACCTGATACACTTGTAATAGGTGACTCTATCGTCAGGCACACTGACGTCCCGTTCACCAGGCTGAACAAGGAGAAGGTCACTGTGAGCTGCCTGTCGGGTGCTAGGATCCGCCACATAACACAAGCACTCAGGTCACTCCAAGACAAGTACAAATATGACTCAGTCATTGTCCATGCTGGTGTGAATGACCTGAGACGTACCTCCCTGGACTACATGAAAAGAGACATAGAGGAGCTCTCTGAGCATGTAGCCCAGGCCAGTATGACCCTGACCTTGAGTAGCATCTTACCCTCACCAAGAATGATGCCACAATATGAAGACAAGATGATCAATTTCAACAACTGGCTTAAGTATTGGTGTCATTCAAAGGGGATCCAATGCCTGTCAGCCTGGGATGACATTCTCGACAAGCCACGATGCTTCGCTAGGGACGGCTTGCACCTGTCACCCCTGGGCTTTCAGATATTAGCAAAGGCTCTTGCTACCCCCATAGTGCCTTTTTTAGGCAAGGCTCAAAAGACAAACCCACCTCCATAGGTATCACAAGGGATAAGAAACTAAGAGTAATGCTACTCAATGCCAGAAGTCTAAACCTCAAGATGCATGCACTCGAAACTCTAGTTAGCATGGAGAACATCGATATCTGTGCAGTAACAGAAACCTGGTTCAAGGCTGCCGAGAGCACCCCAGCACTACCAGGTTATACCTCATACCATGCTTTTCGGCCCCAAAATTTGGACCGAACCACAAAAGGAGGGGGAGTATCAATATTCGTCAAAGATACTCACACCTCCAGGTTGGTGGCACAGCACGAAGCATCAGAGACTATCCATGTGCAACTAACAGTGGGTAAAACTGCCTTCTAGTTTATAGCCTGCTACAGACCACCCTCCCAAACCCAGGAACCCCACTCGGCCTTCCTGAGAACACTGGAAAATATGAAGTTCTCTCCAAACACCATTATATTGGGCGACTTCAACTACCCAAACATAGACTATAGACTGGGAGCATTACTCTAGCTCCAACACCCTAGCCCAAAGGTTCCTAGAATTTATAAACTCAAATGCTATGGAATAACTTGTTACCACTCCCACAAGAGGGGAAAACATACTGGACCTGATCATCACCAACATGGGGACTCTATGCTCCAGACCAGAAGTGTATCCCTCATTGGTAAGATCAGACCATAAACTAATCTCACTGGATATTCACATCCCGACTCCACCCCCTGCCCTGAAAACCACAGTGAAAAACTTCTCTAAAGCAAATTTCACACTCCTCAAAACTGAGGTGGAATCCTTCAAAGCCCCCGGGCCTGTGGAAAATACGGCCCAGACCGCAGAATCCTTTATAAACGTATTCTATGAATACCTTCAGGAATGCATGGATCATGCAATCCCAAATAAAACCAAGACCTAATCCTCCAAAGGCAGATGTCCTGTCTGGTGGACCCCAGCCATAAACAAACTATACAATAGAAGGAGGAAGCTACTACATGATAGAGCAAATTCCCAAAAAGGGAAGGCATCTCTGATCAGTATTAGCAAAAAACTATGGGCACTCATAAAATCATCTAAGGCCAGCTTCGAGAGAAAAATTGCACAGGACACTAAGGATAATCACAAGGCTTTCTTTAGTTATGTTAGGAACCTGGGTGGGAATTCCCAGATATGCTCAGAATTAGTCCAAAATGACAAAAAATACACCAAACCCACAGACATTGCCAACATCCTAGCTGACAGGTTCAGTGCAAACTCCCCCACCCCTCCCCACCAAAAGGGCAAATATCTATCCCAGCAGAGTGCTGCCCCCCTGACATCTCAGATGCTCAGGTAAGAGCTGCCCTCTCCAAAGCAAAAAACACAGCATCAATGGGACCAGACGGTGTCCCGGGCTGTGTCCTACATGAACTCCAAGAAGAGTTAAACCCAAACATAAAACTACTGTTCAATCTCAGCATTACTACAGGATATGTACCCAAAGATTGGCGTACAGCAACAGTGGTCCCTCTCCACAAAGGTGGTGCCTCAGTGGATCCTGGAAACTATTGCCCCATAAGCCTGACTAGCTTGGTCTGCAAAGCTATGAAAAGGATCATCATGGACCTCATAAATAAAGATATTGGGGACCTACAGACACTGGATCCTACCCAGTTCGGCTTTGTTAAGGGCAGATCCTACCTCTTAAACCTGGTTGATTTCTTTGAAACAGTCACCAAGGCCATTGACAAGGGGAAGGTGGTCCACACAGCCTACCTGGACCTTGCAAAAGCCTTCGATACAATACCCCACTCGGGCATTATAGATAAGCTCACCAGCTTAAATCTAAACCCCTATGTCACTAGATGGGTTGCAAACTGGCTCAAGGACAGAACCCACATGGTTAGAACTGCTGGAGCCATGTCAGACTCCAAACCAGTTGCAAGTGGTGTCCCACAAGGCTCAGTCCTGGGACCTCTCTTGTTCGGTATATATTTCTTGGAGGTACAGGCCAACACGGAAGGAATGTGGCTGACCAAGTTCGCAGATGACTGCAAACTGGGCACCATAATCGACTCTCCAGCCGACACAAGCATCCTCCAAAAGGGCCTCATAGAAACAGACAACTGGTGTCAGAGCCATGGCCTCAAGCTAAACGCCAAAAAGTGTATAGTCTTCCCCTTTCGCAAAAACAAAGTGCCCACAAATTACCACATAGGTGGTAATCCATTAAGTACAGAAGAAGTAATTAAGGACCTGGGGACCCAAGATGATAGCAATCCCTCATTTGACAACCACATTGCCAAAGTGGTTAGAAAAACATTTTAAATAGCCCACCTAATCATGAAGGGATTCACATCTAGATCAGGGGTGGTCATCATGCCTCTTTACTCATCCCTCATCAGACCCATAATTGAGCACAATGCCCCTTTTGGGATGTCCCTTACCAGACACCTGCAGCAACTGGAAAGTCCCCAAAAGTACCTCACCAAGAGGATCAAAGGGCTCAAACAGATGCCATATGCTGCCCAGTTAAAGAAACTCCAGCTCTACTCAGTGGCATACCGCTTGCTCAGAGACGATTTGTGTGTGCCTGACGTATAAAGGCATGTCCAACCCGGAATTAATGGACATGCTGCACCTCAGAAAATCCAAATCCCATCGAGCTATGCGCTCGAGAGACTTGAACCTCAGCACTGAAATAAATAGGACATGCTGGAAGGACAGATTCATAACCCAGAGGCTCCCTTCACTCTGGAATAAAATCCCAGTCCAGGTTAGGCAGAGTCCCTCATTGACTCTCTTCAAGAGGAATCTTGATGAGTGGATGGGAGATCGTAGGTTTACCCCGGGTATCACCTCTGTGTCACTGTTAGACAGAAGCACAGTATACTAACCTCGAAAAAGGGCATAGCAAAATTAATTTAAAATGGGTGTCGAAAGCCAAACACACTCTGGCTAGGCTTATAAATGCCCTAGAGCAGACAGCCTAGTGTGAACCTATGAACCTATGTATCGTGGGCACCCTTTTGTCTAAATGTGACACACTGAGATACAGTAGAATCTGTCTGAAACATGCTGGATAACAATGGACTGTGACAGTAATATTAGTGTACATCAAGACTTGCACTTGAGGCATTAGTTTAGACCTGAGCCACACTAAGGAGTAGTACACTGTTATTCCAGTGCCTGCACCATGCCATTCATTGCAGCTATAATGACTGTCACTAGCTGTGGTCATAGACTGTCCCTTCATCTCTTTCTGTATAACAGGTCTGTGGCAGCCAAGCAACAGAAAACAGCTGCAGGCCAAAATACATCTGTATTGATTATTTTGCATGGCAAGCAGTGTACCACTGTCCCAAAGATGTGATTGACTGTGGATTCTAACTCTGTCATGCTATACCTACATAGACATTGCAGTTGACATCATTTGCAGCTAGGATTTGACTCTCTACCTTCATGACTTCTCCATGCAAACACAGAAGCAAACAACAGCTTTATCATCAGTTTGCATTCAGGTTCTATACAGATACTGCAAGGTAGACATAATGAATAGTCTCAATAGGCATGATTCACATGAGTATCTGCCTCATTCTGATGTTTGTCAATTGTGCCCCTATTAAATAAGTGTTTGCTGAATAATCCACCACTTCTTAATCCTTGAACTTCACAGCAGCCAGTATAAGATGCGCAGACAAAGAGTGGTTTGTCTATACCTTTGAGATCATACTTCACAGCATGTGTGCAAATATATGTACTGAATGAATTATGATGAATTTACGTATATGAGTTTTACATAATGTCAGCTTATTTATGTGTATCATGCCAAGAGCAACAGAGTTTGCAGTACTGTCTTGCAGCTGCTGAATATATTTGTTGTGTGTCTTGCCTAGGTGCATACCTATGGTTGTAGTCAAGCATGTTTTTTTTTTGCAGTGCATCCCTGTGACGTATCAGTGTAATAGCCAAGGCATGTGGCCTTGCAGTCCATGTATGCATTTACCATGTCATTTACTATGTTACTTTGCATCATGTCCCTGTATTGCAAGCAAAAGTGATGCAGAGGGACACTAAGGCACAGAAGAAAAAAAGATGACTTATACACAGGATAAGAATTTATTTATTTATCTTTGTTGATTGGGAAAGTCTGACTGGGCAAAGCTCATTTTTAATGGAGGCTCAGAGAGAAAACCTCCAGCAGATACAGTTAAGAAATTCATAACAAAACAAATGTTGTCAATGACACATTATATAAATAGTTTTAAAGACATCTGGATAGAAACAAGTAATTATTCTGTAGAGACACTATGCAAACATAAAATAGCTAGTTCTTCTGTTGTGACATTATATAGGATGTTAAATTCCAATTATAAAACATTTAGCATGCAAACAGTTCATGTGCAATATATGTGACAATCAGATATTAGATATGACTTATAAGACATGAGGAGGTTTACAGTATAGATGTTAGGAATAAATAAAACTGAGCTGAGGTGTGTGAGGCATTAGTTGGAAGGTAGTAGTTAAAACTAGAGGAGGGATAAAGGCATCATATAGCTGACGAGTCAAGTATAGTGGAGGTAAGGATAGACCTGTACCATTCTGAATGTCTAATGTTGACATAGCTGCTGTAGAGTCATCTTTAAGGGACGAATGTATGGTCTCACTGGGGGTTTAAGGTTATAGCTAATGTCATTGGCATACATGGTCATGGCTGACCAATATCTGAATGTTAAAGAAGTTTCAATGGTGTGATTTATAAGGCCTGCCAGTTAAATCCAAGCAAAGCTTATTTATTTAGTTATGCATTTGCTTAGACAGTGGCCTAAAAACAATGCTATAAAAACTCATATTTGAAGCAAGATGTATGTATTTTCACTATGTTCTATTAAAGCTATTGTCATAAATAGGGTATGCTAAAATTGTAGAGTAGCATATCAAATGTGGCCAAGGTTAGTAGACTGTGCTTAATATGAACCACAAATTTATAGTATCATTTTGGTAGCTTTAATAATTTACTGTAAAACCTACAATTTACCATTTGTTTGGTTGAGCTAAAGTTAAGGTTGTCACCCGTCCCATTGTCAGTGGGACACTCACGGGTTAAGCCACCTTATCCTGTTGCCCGCTCTATAAAGTAGTGGGACCTGAAAAGTCCCGCTTTTTCAATTGCACTGAATTGCTGTGAAAAAGTCGCAATTACTTCCAGCTTTTTCATGGCAATTCAGTTACGTCACCAACCCGGACCTGCAGGCAAAGCTGCTGCCTGTTAGGGCTGGGTGCTTTAATTCGTGCAGCAATTGGCTGCAATTCATGAAAGGGGTGGGGATTGGGGCAGGAAGAGCCCTGCAAAGATCGTTGCTGTAGGAGCACTTTGTTTTAAGTGCTTCTACAGCCGCTAAAAAAAGACAGAGATTTATTTTTTTTTTTATAACAAGCGATCCAGCCAGCCAGCCAGCCATCCTCCTCCATCCATCCAGACAGCCAGCCATCCTCCTCATCCTCCAGCCAGCCAGCTAGCCAGCCATCCTCCCCCAGCCAGCCAGCAAGCCATCCTCCTCCTCCATCCAGCCAGCCAGCCAGCCATCCTCCTCCTTCCATCCATCCATCCATCCAGCCAGCCATCCTCCTCCAGCCAGCCAGCCAACCAGCTATCCTCCATCCAGACAGCCATCCTCCTCCTCCATCCAGCCAGCCATCCTCCTCCTCCATCCATCCATCCATCCATCCATCCAGCCAGCCAGCCAGCTAGCCATCCTCCTCCAGCCAGCCAACCATCCTCCTCCTCCTCCATCCATTGAGCCATCCAGCCAGCCATCCTCCATCCATCAAGCCAGCCAGCCAGCCATCCTCCATCCATCCATCCAGCCAGCCAGCCAGCCATGCAGCCACCCATCCATCCATTCATGCATCCAGTCATCCATCCAGCCAGGCATCCATTCATCAAGCCATCCATCCAGCTGCTACTTCCACCAACCAGCTAGCCAATCCAGCCAGCCATCCATCCAGCCCCCAGCCATTCATGCAGCCAGCCATCCAATCCATTCATGCAGCCAGCCATCCATCCAGCCATGCATCCATTCATTCAGCCATCCATCCATCAAGCCATCCATCCAGTCATTCATCCATCCAGCTTCTACTCACATCAACCAGCTAGCCACTCCAGCAGCCATCTGTCATACCCATAACAGCATCTCCTTCACCACTCTGGTGGTGATGTCACAGTAGATGGTGTTGCCAGTGTCATATTGACCACACCCCATGTCCCACTTTGGCCCGCTTAAAAGGTGGCAACCCTAGCTAAAGTGTGAATCAATTTAAATATTTTTTTTTATTTTCCCATTATGAATTTGAATGACAGGATGCCATAGTGGGACAGTACTTACTACCACCTTGCTTAAGGAGAAGGGCTCTACAGAAAGTTCTTGCTGCTGTCATTTCTAAGGTGCTGTTTAATCATTTTAACAAACTAAAACACAGGTGTTACTGATTTCCTTTCAACAACAAAATACTTTGTATTAACCAATGTTAAACTTGTGAGTAGACATAAAATCATTCTGAAATTACACAAAATAATGTTTATGCATGCAAATAGTCACTTAATTGAACTTGTTTATTACATAGAAATGGCAGCCCCATGGCTAACAGGAATGCCTAATGTGTGGATACAATAATATAGAGGGTACTAGCTCACATGCAACACATTTGTGCTATGAGTGCTACCAACATTTCCAGATGTCACCAGCCAAGTATGTGTTCATATTATTTTATTAGCTTTTGCATTAAGGGGTGCCTTATTAGTAGCTTTGAGTGCTATTTATGCAAAGAAATGCATATGTTATTTGTGAAGGCACTTCATCAAGCCAATTTTCCCTTAACAGAGTTTCAGTCTGTTTTTTTTATTACCTAAAGCAACAAAACAACCTGCTCTTTGCTACATATTGCCAGAAGGAAAAAAACAGTGCCACACATTTCATTTGAGGTTACCACAGGGGAAAGTGCATACTTTTTCTCCAGAATCTGTCTCAGCAACAGCTGTTGCACGTAGAAATGCATGTTTAATACTGTGTATGACAAATAAGGGCTTTACGAGAAGCACTCTCAGCATTGTAATAATGTGCAATTAATGCTGAACTCTGAAGGTTGTCTGCAATATATATGGTCTTAAATGAGGCAGATAATTCATGTTCTCTTGTTATAGGTTACATGACAACAGAATAGTGTATATCTGAGAGCTTTGACATCAAACCGGCAGTTGTTACTGCGGTACATTGAGCACTAATTACTTTCTTTTCCTGTGACAGATTCTGCAGCAGTATTATTCATACTTAATTGTCTTTTATAACTGCACATAAATACTAGTTATATTTATAAATGATCTTTTCATTATGAAAATAATACTGCACTACATTTTGCAACAGGTGAAATGTACAGGATTCTGAAGTTTGCTACATGTTTGAGTTATAGCACACTGTTAGACATGAAAAGAAAAACACAAATGAAACCAATCCAAACTGTATAACAGAAAATAGCCACAAGTACGAGCCACAGCCAGAAATTGTAAATCCATGAGACCAAATGGATAATCCTATAACAAATTTTATTCAACGCTGTTAAAATAAATACAGATGTTAAAATAAATACAGATAAGCGCTTTTGTCTCCTTAGTGAAAACTTCATCAGATAAAAAAGTTTAAAACATTTCCTTTATATATATATTTATATATATATATATATATATATATATATATATATATATATATATATACACACACACAAAAGGTCTCAACTGCATGCTTGCTGAAACTAAAAGCCCTTACGACGATAAGTAAATATATATAAATATTTGTTTTAAAGGAACTTATCTCATGAAGTTTTCACTAAGAAGACAAAACTGCTTATCTGCATTTATTTCAACATCTGAATTTATTTTAACAGTGTCAAATAAAAGTTGTTATAAGATTATCGATTTGGTCTCACAGATTTATGTATTCTGCTTTCAGCTCTACTTGTGGCTATTTTCCATTATACACTGTTAGGCATATTAAAATGTTGCAAATTAATCTTTTCTGTTTGTTTTTGTATATTGTCTGGGAATATTTAGATATGGCCTTGACTGGTAGCCTCATTGGTGCTGATAACTCTGGTCAGGAAGTGATTAAGCATTCAGTAAGGCTGTATGAAATAAGATAATTTTATTTTTCTCCAGAAAGATATGTAGTAAAGGATGCAAGGCAGTTCATGCTAGATACTAGGAAAACAAACCTGACTGTCATTGAGACTAGAGGAATGGAGTTAATCATTACGTCTTAATCTCATTTAAAAGGAAAGAAACTTGACATCTGTGTATGTAATGGTATGACAATCATAAAGGCTGATGCACTGCATTTCTATAATTATAATATCCACTGTTTTAAGTACCGGCTCCTGCAAAGTAATGCAAGATACCAATTATGGCATACAGACGGGGAATACAATTAATGGAGCAGACGATGTTAAAAAATTCATCTTAACTGCTATGTAAATGCATTGATACTTTTACAATTCACATAATCCTGAGCTACATGTTGTTGAAACCTGATATGTCTGATTCCTAAGAGAAACTAATAACTTAATAAAAGTAATTGCCTGACTTTTTATTTTAAAGATACTGTATGCTGATTATTATTCTAGAAGCAGAGTACCCAATTGATATATGAATAGTACAAAACTGCCCCTGATCTTATTATCACTTAATTTTAAAGCATTTATAGCCTCCACTATCAGTATGTTACCAGTAAACAAGGACTTGGATTCTGAAAACTTTCCTGCATCACTCAGTTTCATACAGACTCCTCAGAAGTGACGTCTGCCTGGCATACAAGGTGATCTCAACCCCACATTGATGGAACTGCTGCTTATCCGTAAGTCAAGCTCAACTTCAGTAACCCGCATGCCCAGCCTCAACCTGGTCTGTGACATCAATAGGACTTGTTGGCAGGACAGATTTGTGTCCCAGAGACTCCCCCATCTGTGGAATAGACTCCCTCTCCACTTCAAGCAGAGTACCTTATTATCGCTTTTTAAGCGCAACCTGGATAACTGGATGGGAAACAGAAAATACACCCCTGGGATTCCACCCAGGTCCCTGCTGGACAGGAGCATTAGGTACTGACTTGTCTAAACATGGGCTAAACTCTTGGCTAGGCTTATAAGTGCCTCAGGGCAATAGCCTAGTAACTTCCTATGATCTTATGATCACACTAAATTAATTTGTGCAATGAGCAGCCAGGCTTAGGGTGTGCAATTCAGAAATATAGTCTCTGCTAGATGGGCATGCCAAGCAGTGCATCCAGGCATGGTATATGTTACTGGCCATATGACAGTATTGTAATGAACAAGATTATTACAATGATTTTCTTGGTCTATGTTAATAAGCCAAAATAAGATGGCAGAGTGCTTCACAAATGCATAAATGCCATGTGTGAAGGCAGCACCCGTGGTATATTGAGCTTAGTTGATTGTTCGTGTTCAAACTAAGGGAATGACTAAAGAATTTTAGGGGTTGCCACCACATTGGATAATGTGTATGTACAAGAAATCATTATTGACACTGCTTTGCACAACAGTGCATGATGCCACCAAGAGGTGCCAGGGTCATACTTAGCTATTCATGGATTCCATGGCACTAACATTGTAGTTTGGTGCCATGCAGCCAGGGACACAATCCAAAAAACTGTGGACATGTATCAGCCTCATCTGCAGCTCCATGGGAGTCATAGAATTCCTATCCCTGTGGATAATAAGGTATGTGTGGCTTTACATATATTATCTAAAAGGACCTTTCATTGACCTACTGGGGATACAGTGGGAGTGTCTCAGACAACTGACTCAAGAATATTTCATCAATTTCATGATGCCAGGCATGAGGGGGAGCATTTGTTGTTTCCATGTGCCACAGAGGACAGAGCCAAAACATGTGAGATTTCTATAATATAGCCCATTGCCCTGAGTACTGGGGGCTATAGATTGTACCCACATTGAAATAAAGGCCCCACCTGGTGAAGTATGAAGGAGGTACATGAACCGCAAAGGGCATCACTGTATCAGCTGCCAGGTGGTCTGTAATGCACAGGATATAATCTACAATGTGTGTGCAGTTCCCACAGGCAGTTATCATGACTTCCACATACATCACACCTGTGATCTGTGCCAACATTTTGCAAGGGTTAACTTTCCCAAGAAGTATCTTGTTGGCGATTCTTGATATGCCCTGGAACCCTGACTCATGACACCGAAAAGAAATCCAATAACTCAAGCAGACCATTAGTACAGCCATGCCAAATCACAAACAAGGAACATTATTGAGTGTGTTTTGGCTGCTGAATGCATATTTTCACTCCTTGGACTCATCCAGTTGTGCCTGCAGTATTACCATGGCATGTGTGCAAAAATACTGTCAGTGTGTGTGATTTTAAACATTATTATACTTATTAAACAGTTACAGCAGGATATGCACTTTTAGCAGCAACACTTCCAATCACAGAAGGCAAAGGAGGCTAAGTAAGATGAGTCTGTGGGGAGAAAACAATATGGGGTGATCATACCAGACAGAGATGGGTGTAGTATGCAATGGTGCTGGCAAACAGGCAATGGCTTTCACTGTTACACATAGCTTCAGATCACTGTAGACAGGGTTGAACCAGACACATTACAGTAAAACTGACACATGCAGAACCAGCACTAGACTGTGCTTACCCATGCATAGGCAACCCACGTAACAATGTATAAAGGGCAGAGCACAGTTATCATCATTTGTACAGGTAGGGAAGGGAACACAAAAGTGGATGTCTTTCAAAAGGAAATGTGTGAGTGTTGAGTATTATTAAAGTAAAATTGCAGAAGTTTGTGATGACTGTTACTGTTGCGAGTCTTCAATGTAAAAGTTTTCATGAAGGGCTAGAGTTAGTTTTGTGTGTGTGTGTGTGTGTGTGTGTGTGTGTGTGTGTGTGTGTGTGTGTGTGTGTGTGTTTATGTATGTATGTATGTGTATGTGTGCATGTGTGTGCACACATTCATGTGTGTATGATATACTGTGGGCTGTGATGATATCACTGTAGGTCCGCTGGGACATGGCCTCAGCAGTAGTTGCAGCACTGTGATTCAATGTACTGGAAATGTCCAAAGTATGCATGACAGAAGTTTCATCTTCCTTTACACTCAACCTCACAAGAACTGACTGTACCAGGACTTGCACTGGATGTACCACAACCTGGATTATATGTTGATGTGTTGCATGAGAATGAGCAATGTCTGATACATAATGTTCATATGTCATAACTGCATTGACTACAGGCATGTCTTCTCCTTGGTGTGCACACTTCTCTAACAGGTGTAGCCATGGACATTCTAGAGCTGTAGAATCAGGATATTGGTCATCCATGCCCATGATGACTACCATCTGTTGATGTAGCAGTGGACAGGCTTAATGGATGGCCTCTCATCTCAGAGAGGTGACCCTGAGAGGACATGGCATGTTCTAGTATGTGACTGAGTCTATCCAAACAATCACACATATGGGACCTGTACTCTAGCAGTTCATCACACACATCCTACCTCACCATCATTAAATCTTCCATGCCTGTGTTTATTCTAGCCTGTGCATCCAAAATGGCCTTGCACATACACTGTGTTGTATCCCCTGACACACCAACCTCAGGAGAAGGAAGGTAACCGTGTCTCCAGTGAGCACCATTACCAACCCGCTTGTATGGACCTCTCAGGCCATAGGTGCTGGGGCAGATTCTGGCAAGTATTTACTAAGGGACACCACACTTCTGTTACTGATAGTGTCCCCATTAATATGTTCTGCCAGTATAGTTTGTGTATCCTGGGTATCCATAGGCATGCAGACTGTATCCTTGGTCTATTTAGGAGATGAAGTGGTCACATTTCCTCTGTACTCTGCACTCCCTGACTGTGCCAGCTCAACCCCATCATCATTATCAGAAGTTGCAGATCCTCCATCTTTAGGCAATAGTAGTTGCGCCATGGTGGTGGTGCCGGATAAAAAAAAAAAAAAAAAAAACACTTGTGATTATACAAGTTCGACTTGAGTAACCCACATGCCCAGCCTCAACCTGGTCTGTGACATCAATAGGACTTGTTGGCAGGACAGATTTGTGTCCCAGAGACTTCCCCATCTGTGAAATAGACTCCCTCTTCATGTCAAGCAGAGTACCTCATTATCCCTTTTAAGCGCAACCTGGATAACTGGATGGGAAAAAGAAAATACATCCCTGGGATTCCAACTGTGTCCCTGCTGGACAGGGGCATTGGGTGCTGACTTGTCTAAACATAGGCTAAACTCTTGGCTAGGCTTATAAGTGCCTCAGGGCATTAGCCTAGTAACTTCCTATGATTCTATGATCACACTAAATGAATTTGTGTAATGAACAGCCAGGCTTAGGGTGTGTGCAATTCAGAAATATAATCTCTGCTAGATGGGCATGCCAAGCAGTGCATCCAGGCATGGTATATGTTACTGGCCATATGACAGCATTGTGATGAACAAGATTATTAGAATGATTTTCTTGGTCTATGTTAATAAGCCAAAATAAGATGGCAGAGTGCTTCACAAATGCATAAATGCCATGTGTGAAGGCAGCACCTGTGGTATATTGAGCTTAGTTTATTGTTCGTGTTCAAACTAAGGGAATGACTAAAGAATTTTAGGGGTTGCCACCACATTGGATAATGTGTATGTACAAGAAATCATTATTGACACTGCTTTGCACAACAGTGCATGATGCCACCAAGAGGTGCCAGGGTCATACTTAGCTATTCATGGATTCCATGGCACTAACATTGTAGTCTGGTGCCATGCAGCCAGGGACACAATCCAAAAAACTGTGGACATATATCAGCCTCATCAGCAGATCGATGGGAGACATGGAATTCCTATCCCTGTGGATAATAAGGTATATGTGGCTTTACATATATTATCTAAAAGGACCTTTCATTGACCTACCGGGGATACAGTGGGAGTGTCTCCGACAACTGACTCAAGAATATTTCATCAGTTTTGTGATGCCAGGCATGAGGGGGAGTATCTGTTGTTTCCATGTACCACAGATGACAGAGCCAAAACATGTGAGATTTCTATGATATAGCCCATTGCCCTGAGTACTGGGGACTTTAGACTGTGCCCACAATGAAATAAAGGCCCCACCTGGTGAAGTATGAAGGAGGTACATGAACCGCAAAGGGCATCACTGTATCAGTTGCCAGGTGGTCTGTAATGCACAGGATATAATCTACAATGTGTGTGCAGTTCCCACAGGCAGTTATCATGACTTCCACATACATCACCCCTGTGATCTGTGCCAACATTTTGCAAGGGTTAACTTTCCCCAGAAGTATCTTGCTGGCGTTTCTTGATATGCCCTGGAATCCTGACTCATGACACCCAAAAGAAATCCAATAACTCAAGCAGACCATTAGTACAGCCATGCCAAATCACAAACAAGGAACATTATTGAGTGTGTTTTGGCTGCTGAATGCATATTTTCACTCCTTGGACTCATCCAGTTGTGCCTGCAGTATTACCATGGCATGTGTGCAAAAATACTGTCAATGTGTGTGATTTTAGACATTATTATACTTATTAAACAGTTACAGCAGGATAGGCACTTTTAGCAGCAACCCTCCCAATCACAGAAGGCAAAGGAGGCTAAGTAAGATGAGTCTGTGGGGAGCAAACAATATGGGGTGATCATACCAGACAGAGATGGGTGTAGTATGCAATGGTGCTGGCAAACAGGCAATGGCTTTCACTGTTACACATAGCTTCAGATCACTGTAGACAGGGTTGAACCAGACACATTACAGTAAAACTGACACATGCAGAACCAGCACTAGACTGTGCTTACCCATGCATAGGCAACCAACGTAACAATGTATAAAGGGCAGAGCACAGTTATCATCATTTGTACAGGTAGGGAAGGGAACACAAAAGTGGATGTCTTTCAAAAGGAAATGTGTGAGTGTTGAGTATTATTAAAGTAAAATTGCAGTAGTTTGTGATGACTGTTACTGTTGCGAGTCTTCAATGTAAAAGTTTTCATGAAGGGCCAGAGTTAGTTTTGTGTGTGTGTGTGTGTGTGTGTGTGTGTGTGTGTGTGTGTGTGTGTGTGTGTGTGTGTGCGTGTGTGCGTGTGTGCGCGTGTGTGTGCATGTGTGCGTGTGCGCGTGTGCGCGTGTGTGCGTGTGTGTGTGTGTGTGTGTGTGTGTGTGTGTGTTTATGTATGTATGTGTATGTGTGCATGTGTGTGCAAACATTCATGTGTGTATGATATACTGTGGGCTGTGATGATGTGACTGTAGGTCCGCTGGGACATGGCCTCAGCAGTAGTTGCAGCACTGTGATTCAATGTACTGGAAATGTCCAAAGCATGCATGACAGAAGTTTCAGCTTCCTTTACACGCAACCTCACAAGAACTGACTGTACCAGGAATTGCACTGGATATACCACAACCTGGATTATATGTTGATGTGCTGCATGAGAATGAGCAATGTCTGATACATAATGTTCATATGTCATAACTGCATTGACTACATGTATGTCTTCTCCTTGGTGTGCACACTCCTCTGACAGATGTAGTCATGGAAATTCTAGAGCTGTAGAATCAGGATCTTGGTCATCCACGCCCATGATGACTACCATCTGTTGATGTAGCAGTGGACAGGCTTAATGGATGGCCTCTCATCCCAGAGAGGTGAGCCTGAGAGGACATGGCATGTTCTAGTACGTGATTGAGTCTATCTAAACAATCACACATATGGGACCTTTACTCTAGCAGTTCATTACACACATCCTGCATCACCATCATTAAACTTCCATGCCTATGTTTATTCTAGCCTGTGCCTCCAAAATGGCCTTGCACATACACTGAGTTGTATCCACTGACACACCAACCTCAGGAGAAGGAAGGTAACCGTGTCTCCAGTGAGCACGATTACCATCCCGCTTGTATGGACCTCTCAGCCCATAGGTGCTGGGGCAGATTCTGGCAAGTGTTTATTAAGGGGCACCACACTTCTGTTACTGATAGTGTCCCCATTAACATGTTCTGCCGGTATAGTTTCTGTATCCTGGGTATCCATAGGCATGCAGGCTGTATCCATGGTCTATTTAGGGGATGAAGTGGTCACATTTCCTTTGTACTCTGCACTCCCTGGCTGTGCCAGCTCAACCCCATCATCATTATCAGAAGTTGCAGATCCTCCATCTTGAGGCAATGGTAGTTACACCATGGTGGTGGTGCCAGATAAAAAAACAAACAAAAAAAAAAACACTTGTGATTATACAGGAGCAAAAATCTTTTGTAAATGTGATCCAGCACCAGAAATATAAACAAAACTAAGGTTTACAAGGTTTACAAATATTAATATTATAAAAATAAGTATTTTAATTGCATACCTTGTGCAGATGGCCATGGTGGGGTAATCCTTTATGCCTCTGTAAACCATAAATCTGACAGCTCTGCTTTTGCTGTGCTGGTGAGGTCATAACAAGGCCACAATATGCATATCCACAGCTAGTGGGGTTTGGCTTTATTGGCCTGAAATTATCCATTACAACAATGAAATAAGTCATGGGCATTCAGAATCGCCAATTAGCTGAAACACCTGATGTTCATAAGGATCATTTGCATATATCCGATGTGCCTTTGATACAAGAAGTTTGGGAGGTCACTCAGTGGAAGTTCTAGCTTTGCTGGAGTTTTCATTTTGTTTTTACTGTTTAATTTGCATAGTGAGTAAGAGGTGCAGAAGACTTTTAGATATTTTTACTCAGAAAGAGGATCTCCAATAGATCATCTTATTGGTTGCTCCAATTCTGCTCCAACATCAAGCACCATTCTTTGTGACTGTGTAGAGGGGTCACTGCTTCTGAAAGAGGCAAGGATCTCTTCTGTATCCATTAGATGTGGTTCACTTCACTGCCCCCCCATCCATTGATCTACCTTTCAGTGTCAAGTGTTTAGCTCTTACTTCGGTGTCATGTAAAGTATCACTGGTCCTGTGGCAAGCCATCTCATAACTGTGGTTGTGGCCACCAACTGTATTAAGGTCTGCACCACATCTTCCATGACATGGTCCCTGTAGGCCTTGTCAGCTGCATGCAGGCTAAAGAGTCATTAGACATGGAGATAGATGGCCTAGATTAGCACCTCATTCTCCACTTTAGAGAACTTTGGCTTATGGGTGGATTTTTCGCCAGAGTCCACAGTGTGCTTTAGCTTTCCCTGCTTTTTAGACATTGCACTGTAGGTATAGAAAAGTGTGATTTACAAGCGTTTTTCCTGAGTTGCACTGCAAAATCTTTACACCACCACAAATCTCTCCCTTGCTCCTATAGCATGCCATTTCATATCTACCCTCTTTAATTAATATCAGGCACATAAGTTTACTGAGCAAATATCCCCAATAAAATAATTCCTGAACCATTACAAATGACCAAAGTGACATGACTGTTTTCTCTCAGTTAAAAAGGTTTTTGCACATGGCATGTATGTGTAATGAATATTGAAGTCAAATATTTATACTGAAACTGTTATCACAAGCCCAGTAAGAAAGTATTGAACTGAACTCTGAGTATGTGGTGATGGATGTATCTCTCTTTATGGTTACCAATACTTCAAGCCAAAAGTTGCTTTATCCTTGCTGTCCCCTTCTCTATACACATTCCCAAAATACTTATAAGTAGTGACAAACTTATTTCACATTACAGCAAGTTCAATAACTGTTACAAGCAGCCATGAGTAACAGAATGGATTTATAAAAAGTAACATTTACCTTGTACAAGTAGAGCTTTATTTTGCCTCAATAATTTCTCTGTGTGTCAGCCACTGCAAGTTCAGAAATTGCTGCCTTACATTTTCTTCCATAACGTAATGAGGCTCTGTGCCTCCTGTTGTAATTACATCATGAAGATTCACCTGGCTGGGTGAGAGGATTATGTTAATTAGATGTCAACTCATTATTGTTTCTGAATCACTCAGGTTTGTAATGAGAATATCTTGCAAGCATCTTGCTCAGGTGTCTTCAATGCTCTGCACATGTCTGGGTCCTGGCCAGCAACACTGCAGTTGTGCAGTCCAGGCCATATCTATGAAGGGCAGGTACCATAATTCGAAATCTAACGTTATATAAAATGAGTCACTGTAGTGTCTGATTTCTTAACAGCATATGCAGGAATACAGGATTACCATGCTTAGCACCTTAAAGTGCTGTTGTACACCATAATACAGTACCTTTATTATCCTAAACAGCCATCCATCACTCAAATGAGGTGCCTGTTGATGTCCTTGGGTGCACAGCAGGTGGTGCATGCAAAAACTGTCATTTTCCCTTGTGAATCTTAAAGGTGAGACATCAGGCTGGAAAAGGAGAGGTTAGAACTCCTTTTAGAGTTTTCAGATGGTATGTGGAGGAGAAGACAAGCATCATTCTTAACCTGCTCCAAAAGTATTACAGCCAGTGGCTTCTGCAGGATTCTATCAAGATCCTCACTGTAAGAGTGAGGACTGGGATAGTTTAGCCCAGATTGTCCTCCATGCTGCTGGCATCCCTTGCATGAGGGAAAAGTGCCAACACCATTATATTGACATGAAGTGCTACGATCCTAATCTCTTAGGCTGATGGGAGTCTGAGGTTCAAGAGCAGGCACCATCTATGTACTGTAAGTAGCACTTAATATTAGCCACACACACAATATCTGCCACTGGATACCACCCATAGATATTACTTAATACTCTTTTTCTCTCCATAGCCCCTGGAGATATTGAAGTCAATAGGCAGCTGCACAAGAGGAGATCGATGTACCTGACAAAGCATTGGAGTGAGTATATTTGCTTCAGAATGTATTAAATATTAAAAGTAATATAGATTCAGTTTCATGTAGTATACCTTTTATAAATCACTGCAACATATGTAATAATATACATATACCTTTCATAAATCACTGCTATGTATGTAATAACATATATAGTTAAATGCTCTTTGTGTGTGTGTGTGTGTGTGTGTGTGTGTGTGTGTGTGTGTGTGTGTGTGTGTGTGTGTGTTTGTGTGTGTGTGTTTGCATGCACATGTTTGCATTCTGCCACATAATTGGACAAGTGTCTCAAGATGTTAAAGCTGTACTAACACATTGCGATGATGATGTGAGATAATGCCAGCTGTGCAAGAGGGAGTAGGGCAGTGAATGTGTAACATACGCCAGCATAGCTAGCTCGAGTTTTGTAAATCATTTTATGTCATTTGAATATCTAACTGATTTGCACAGGTAGTTGTGTTAAAATGTATTTGTAAAGTTGCTTGTGTTAAAAATGTATCAACAGTGGGTCCTATTGGACTGAAACAACTATGCAAGTATGGCAGGCTGTATTGTTGTAACTGCTGAAATGTATATATTTTAGCAGAGGATACTGGAAGGGAGGGGTTAGGTTCAGCCCAGATAACCTTAAGAAAAATAGCCTGAAATTAAATGACTTGGTTTAGACCATAAAGATTCTATCTCACAGGTCTTGAGTGCAGCCAGAGATGCAATATCTATGAAAAGCCTTTCTGTGGAAAGGGTACAAGTACTGGAATTGTTTTATAGCTTCCAGATGCAATATTAAGCCTTTAGCTAAAGTTCTATGTATGTATTGTGACACATCTGTTCCAAATCCTGGCTCAGTATATAGTGAGGGAGTAGTGTGGGAACCATGGAGTCAGCTGACCAGATGTGATGTCATCCTGTAGTCATCACTGAAATTGTATTTAGATACCAGTGAGAGGTGTGATAATGGCACTCAGCACTCTGTTTTTGAAAACTGACAACAAAGACACTCATCCACTTCAACTTGCCTTGCTTCAGTAAGTAACTTAACTAAGGAACAGTAATTCTTCAGTCAGTTAGGAAAATATAGTGAGATTAGTTGTATTGTTTTTCTGTATCTGTCTGAGTCTTTCTATCTGTGTTATTTTTTATATTTCCTGTGACTAAAATTCTGGTGTTTATTGTAAATAGATATTGAGTATTTTCATATTTTTTATTATTAAACACATCTAAACCTTTTATTTTAGAAAATATTTTAACTTTTGAGAGTACTTGCATTAATTTAGGGCACTGTGGCTCCATATTCCTGAAAGTCTTACTCTTTGGTTAATATATTACCATTAGTATAAGTAGTCATTTCACTAAGACTAATTGGATACCCTGGTAAGAGCCTTGGAGTAGGTGGCTTCTGGGTGTTCTGGTAGCAGTATCTACCTTATAGTCTGGTTGGAGGTGGCATAGCAGGTAAATCTGTGCCAGCCTTTCCCGTGTGTGTGTGTGTGTGTGTCTGTGTGTGTGTGTGTGTGTGCACGCGCACACGCGCGTGTGTGTGTGTGTGTGTGTGTGTGTGTGTGTGTGAAAATCAAATCTCAAAGAGTGTGTGTCAGCTACTTTTAACAGGAACACAGAACGCTGATTTCACACAGAGGGTGTTGTAGGACTTGGCATGGAACACCCAGCTGAGGACTCAACTTTAAGGTGGTCGGTGTGGAGTCTTATTTGGGGCCTGGAGAGGAAGTCCAGCCCCAGGACTGGAGTGTGCATTCCCTGTGTGCTGTTAAGGGGAAATTGTACTTGATGCAGAGAGCTGTATCTGAAAATCCTGCATGTGTCTATTTTTTTCTCAGTGAGCTTTCCTCAATTGTGTCAGTGGTGATGATTGAGGCTCATTGATCCCTGGTGCAGAGAATGGATGTCACATATGCCTTTGGGTTCATTTCCCCATCCCACATGTGTTCTGATAATTGTCAGTTGAGGTGTCTGTCTCATTATGCAAACTACAGCATTATTCATGGGAAATAAGCACAAGCAACATTTTTGGTGGGTATACATTTGTGTCATGGACAGGCTTTGCCAATACAGTTGTTTCCTTCACTTATAACCTGTAGAAGAAATGAATATCCGAGTAGCATTTTTTATATGTAAAGTTGTCTCAGAAATCCTATTATTATGTATTGGACTACAGGTTCCTGTTGGCTTGTGGAGGTAGCTCATTACATTAATTCTTTGTCTTTTAGAATGCTGGTGATTGTGGCTGTGGGTTGGCTATGGATTCAGGTCCCCCCTCACTTGTCTATGCTTACAGCCTTGTTAAATTGAGAAGTGCATTTGCTGTTCATTCAAGTTCATTAGTTTTGACTTACTCATATGGCAAGTACATATCAGCTTTATTTTTTTCACTGCATTTGTATTTCTGTCTCCCCAGTCCTCTTTCAGTAACATTTCTATTACATTTATTTTGTTTCTCAACATTTATTTTACTACTATATGTATATGTAGCAGTATCAAATTTGCAAATGTCCCTGAGGCAAGGCCTGTTGGTGCTCATTTCCTCTTAACTTGTTTGTGCAAGAATTCTGGACAAAGCCAAACATAATGGTGAGACAAAGCCCCAATACCATGAACAGATTTTAAATACTGGTTGCTAGAGTAACATGTTTTGCATTAGCATGTATTTTTGCAGATATTAATTCTGAAACTCAAACATCTGTCATTATTTCAGTTGTTCAATCGTTTGATAATTCCTATGTAAAGGTCAAAGGGCATTCGGAATGCAGCCTGCTTAATAAATCTATATACCCTGGGATCCAGCCAGGTATCAAGTTTTTATTTTTTGAACATCTGCAAAGAAGACTGTTGAATAGATAAAGGAACCATGCTCAAAAATTGAATGAATGACTCCATTAAATAGTTTGCTCTTAAGACTGTCCTTTAGTCCTCAATTCTGTAAGTAAAAATATGTACCTCTGGTTAATATGTTTGTATTCAACATTTCAGTATTTAGTACAGATTGATATTCTTCACTCCAAAGCTCACTGTACCCCTCAGATATCTGTAATTGAATGAAAAGGGGCCTAGACTTTCCACTCCAGATGGGTATGGCTTATCTCTACAAGTAATGCACCTTGTAACTTTCTATTAAATATCTTCTAAAACCAGGAGATCACCTTTCTTGTTGGAGCAAAATAACATGCTGTACTTAATGATGTGTAGAAGATATGTTATTAACAACCTCAAAAGACAGTCATTATTTTTCTTGTTGTAAAATTCTTAAAAATTAAGCTGTAACTTTTAATGCCTTAGCTTTAATTTTAAGGCATGTGTCATCTACTAAAAAATACTACATATAACAATACCTAAATCCTTATACTCTGTTAACTTCTGTAACTCTTGGGGGCCTAAGTTTATCTGATATTCAACCACTGATTTCCCAAAATGCAAAGTAGCACATTTATCCTCATAACATTTAGTCCAGTTATGTCTAACCATTCAGCCATCAAACACATTTAAGTGTTGAAGTGGTCAATATTCTCCAACACACATATAATGCTGATGTATACACTGTGGATGTCCAAAAGCTTCAAGGGTGTGTGTCAAAGTAGTATACATTTAAAATATTTTTAACCACATTTTTATTCAGTGCAGTGCTTGCCACATAAGGTTTTAAATATAAATAATGGAAACATCATTGAAAAGAGAAGTATAATTTAGGTACAATAATACCCTCCCCTGTGTCTTTAAAGTAATGCTGCCATGCTGTTACCCAGCTTACATGGCTAATGACCATGTAGTTTCCAGGCTTTTGGCATGGATACTATGCAAATGAGTACAAAAAGCAGTGGATTTGTTGAATCACAAAAAGCAGGAACTGTGTAGGGCTGTTCACTTTGTGTAGGCTCCTACATGGTGTTTATGTCTCCCATGGATGTTGATGACATAAGGGGGGGTGTCAGATAACTTTTTTGTTTTTTGGGTGTATTGTGCATGCTTGCACAGTGTGCCACTTTGTGCAAATGGTTATGGTGATGCATACCTTATATGCAAGAGCAGACCACCTACATATCAGACATGAGTTAAACATCCAAAAATAGAAACCGGATGCATTCAATCAATATTGTTGAGCACTGCATCGCACAAACCTGGTAAGTGGGGCTGAACTCTGCTCATATCCTCCAGTTATAAGCCTTTACTGTACTACTCCTGTGGTGCTATGTCTTAAATACTGGACTGAAGCGCAGATGGTCCTGTGTTCAAGTGCAGCGTATGGCAACTTTTCTCATGCTGTTCGTACATCGCAGCTTATACAAATGAAGTGTAAGTACCATTAATTACCATTTTCTGTATGTTTCATGACAACAGGGATAAAAATCAAAAATTTTACATGTCTTACCTTAGTTATTCACAGGTATGCACTGCTGCATGTCAGTGCACATAACGCACGACTATGCACTGAAGCAGGACTTTTAAATCATGTTAATTATATCATTAGCAGGTGAATTCCATCTTAATTAGCCAACCAACATGGTGGACTTATCCAAGAAATGCATAAAGTATGCTTAAGGCCTACATTCTGATTTCCCCTTGATACTTCAAGACTATTGGAGTAGTGTAAGTATGTAAGCACATATCATTTCCCCTTACCCCTGAGGAGAGAGCCAGCAATATGCAAAGGTTCTACCATGTAGCTCACTACTCTGAAGTACTGGGAGCCATAGATTGCTTTCATGCACACATCAAGGCACCACCTGGTGAGAAGGGTAGAATCTACATTAACTGCAAGGGATACCACTCGATCAACTGCCAAGTTATGTGCAATGACCGGGAGATTATCTTGAATATGTGTGCTGGCAACTCTGGCAGTTATCATGACTCCCATTTCTGGCACACATCATAGTTGTACCAGGTGTTTTCTAGGGGGAACATCCCACAGATCCATTTACTGGGGGATGCTGGCTATGTCCTGGAACCATGAATTATGACACCCATCAGAAATACACCTGCACCCAAGGAAGAACACCATAATGATGCACACGCACAAACTAGGAACATCATAGAGCATGTGTTTGGGCTTCTGAAGTCACGGTTCCAGTGCCTAGATATATCCGGAGGAGGCATGCAGTATATGGCATGCACACGTACACAAATCTTTACAGTATGTGCTATGCTCCACAGTCTGATCCTGCAGAAATAGCTGCAGCAGAATCATCAAGAAGAAGCAACATACATCCCCCCACCAATGCCTAGGTCACCACAGTCACAGTCACAGGAGGACTCAGAGGAGGAACCCCCAGCTTCTGTCCCAGTGGGCAGATGTAGGCATGCTTAGCATACCCTTGCTTTGGCTAAGAGACAATGCATAGCACATTCACTGACCACTTAAGGACCTAGGGACTATCACCTTTCTTCTACTCACATACATGCATTAAAAATGGTGTCAGGCAACTCACATGACCTGTATCTATCCATATACTGGCTGTGTACTGCTTGCATCAGACAAAGTCAGCCCTGAACTACATTTGTGTCAACTGCTGCATTTGTAAGGTAGTTTCTTAACCAACAATGTGTTGTTGGGGGGTATTATGACATATCCTTTGTATCTATGAACTTGGTACAGTATGCAAGTAAATGGTGGTGTATTTGTACAGACAATTAAGTAACGTGACTACTGACACAAGGCGTCATACATGAAACCGTCATACAGTACAACTGCAGAAGATTACTGCTACATCATTCAAGACAGAAGTTAGAAAGTAAGGCTTCACATTGCAGTTTCTGACTTCAGACTTGTCTGTATCCTAACAGTAGATGTGGTGCTCCACCACTCAAAACAGGGGTTTCCCCTTGTAAATGGCATGACAGTAACTCATCTATGCTGCCCACAAACCTATGGTAAATGGGTGTTTGTCACAATTATTATCCCCCACATTTCCAGGAGAATACTGTAGATTAGATCATACATTGTGTGTGCTAGATAACTCATGTATAGAAGTGTACATTGTTATTCAGGTGGTTGTATAATGAATGATCCTCGCTCTGGCAAGCTACATCTGTGGCCCAAAGGACTAAGGCAGCCATCCTGCCTGATGAAGCTGTAAAGCTGTTGAGGGTTGGAATCCTGATATAGGTAGAGGTTTTGGATAGGTTGTGCTTTACAGAGTGTAACTCTGTGTCCCATACTTTTATCAACTTTGTATTTTCCTACTTCCACATTTGTATTATACTTCGCATGTTTAAAACCTTTTTGAAAAGGTTTACGTGGTTTGTGCAGAGCACAGCAGTGCAGAAACAGTGAAAGAACATATAGGATTTATATCTGACTGCCAACCACACTTACTGGATGCATTCAGTCAATGCCATTAGCAATTGGGAAATCCTGGCCTTGATTAGGGCTAGGACTGCGCTGTAGTATCAGGTATGTATATATAACATAATTGTAAAATTCAGATGCGAGCAATGCACCTCATGTTTGCACACTGCTATTGATGCACAAACAGTATAAAAAAAGGGCAAAGATGCATGTGTGTCTAATTAGTTAACCATAGCACAAAGCCAATGCTTCTTGCATGATAGTACTGTCTCTCTCTCTCTCTCTCTCTCTCTCTCTCTCTCACACACTCCCTATATATATCTCGTTGTCTCTCTCTCTCTCTCTCTCTCTCTATGCATCTATATACATATCTATAGCCATATATATATATATATATGGTTTACTATGGTATGTTCGAAAGGGATCGGATCGAACAGTTACAACACCAGAATATAAGACTGAACTTGAAAACAGCAGAAGACCGGAATGTCGAAAATAGGAAACATGAAAATGTGTATTTGACGTTTTTGACATTCCCATCTTCCACCTGACTTACTCAGCTTACCTCTGCTATTTATCAGGGGGGCTACACCCCCCTGCACCCCCAAACACCCCCACACATTAAATATACCAACTACTAGATCGCACGACAGTGAGGAAATGGGCTACTTCCCTGTTCCTCACTGAAGCACGACCTCCCTTCACAGTCTCAGCTAGTCGAAAGGTCGAGTGTACTATGCAACTTGACTAACTGTGAGTGACCACGTTTGGTTCTGTTTCCTGTCCCTTGGAAACTGTGACTTTGGACATCAGCTGTTTGACTTACTGCCGTTCGCGTAAGTCATAGCAAATATACATATATATATATATATATATATATATATATATATATATATATATATATATATATATACATATATATATATAGATAGATATATATATGTGTGTATACACACACACTCACACACACACACACACACACACACACACACACAGATATATTTATATATATATATATATATATATATATATATATATATATATATATATAAAATACATATGTGTGTGTGTGTGTGTGTGTGTGTGTGTGTGTGTCCATAGTGCCCTACATACCTATAAAGCTCTTAGGTAAGAAATCAGGACAAACCAACAAATAATGGGGTGACAAAAGTCCAAAAATAGTGACACTTTTCAAATATTGCACTTACAAACTTAGAAAGGTGAAGAATTATCAGGCGATGCATTTCCATGAATTGAGTGAAAGATTTGACGACTGAAATTCACAGGTCTGCCATTATTTACTGACCTCATTTCTCAATGATTTTCCATATGTGTTACAGAAACTCACATTATTGTGTGAAACACACTACAAATGCAGTAGAGAGTCAATTATCCAAACTAATTGGGACCTAGGGTAGTTCAAATAATTAGACTGTTCGGATAATCAAACATATAATTGAACCAGATAAAAAACTTCTAAAATCTTGTTTTTTTCTGCATGCAGGAATACACGTTTCAACCATTCAGTGATTCCAATAGACAATAAAGAATATTTTTCACACATGAGCAGGCTCAAGCAAATGCATATACCCCAGGATTCAATAAACTTTCTGTAGGAATAGTGTTCTTCCTACAAGGAGTGAATAGTGTCTGTATCCCCATAGCCTTAACAGCAGCGCACCTTACATATTAATGAAGGTGCACTACTGAGAATGGCTGTGCAGACACAAACACTGAAGGAGTGCAAGGAGCATGTTTCAGTAGTGCTCGCACATCCAACATGCCCCCTGCACTCTGAAAGTGCTATACAGGACTTTCTAACTGCTTTCAATGTCCATGGACACTGAAAGCAGGCATTTAAATATGAAGCAATGGAGGGGGTATGTGACAGGTACTGTCACACAGCCCCTGCATTGTAAAAGTGCCATACTGCACATTCTAACTACTTTCAGTGTCCACGGATACTGAAAGCAGGAAATGAAATATGAAGCAATGGAGGGGTTGTGTGACAGGTACTGTCACACCCCCCCCCCTCCATTGTCAAAGTGCCATACGGCACTTTCTAACTGCTTTCAGTGTCCATGCACACTGAAAGCAGGAATTGAAATGGGAAGCAATGCAGGAGGTGTGTGACAGGTACTGTCACACACCCCCTGCATTGTCATAGTGCCATATGGCACTTTCTAACTGCTTTCAGTGTCTGTGGACACTGAAGGCAGGAATTGAAATGGGAGGCAATGCAGGGGGGTGTGTGACAGGTAGTGTCACACACCCCCAGCATTGTGAAAGTGCCGTACAGCACTTTGACCATACGTCTGAACCACTTAGAGCCAAAAATCTGGACAAAGCGTAAAATTATAGGGGGGGGGGGCATACCACTCAACCTCTTAGAGCAAAACGTCTGGACAAAGACTAAAATGATAGGGAGCATACCTCTCAACCTCTTATAGCAAAAAAATGGACAAAGCCTAAAATGATGGGGGGACAAATATGGACAAAGTATAAATATTGCCCTTAGAAACTTAAAAAGGTGATAGAGAAACAGGGTTTGTATTAACATAGCATGTAGGGAAGGATTAGAAGTCTAAATGTATGCCATTATGTAGTGACTTCAATCCTGATATTGCCCATACAGACTTAGTTGACAGAATGACAGGTAGTGCATTACCAAATATGACTTACAAGTAATATTAATACATGTAATTAAAATGCTAGTATTCATTTTTTTCCAATTCTAAGTTACGTTTAAGCATAGCTAAACGGGTTTGCACGTTACGGCTCAGCATTGCTCAAACATCTCATAGGAGTTAAATACAAATATATAGCTAAAAAGCCTTAACAGTGAGATAGTGTAGTAGTTAGAGCCCCAACTTTGCATGCAGCGGTGCATGGTTCGAATACCAAGACAGGCCCTTTATATTTACATGGGAAAGCATTGTTAAAATAATTTTTTTTTATTTTAAATTATGTAGTAATTGATATTTGTTAACCAGGGTAGTGTAGCTGGTTCAAAATGGAAGTGTCAGTGCATATAACATGCGAAATCACTCATGTATACACAGGTGTCCCATACAGTATAGTCACACCCCAAGCTAATGTAATGAAAGCACATAAGGGGGATGTCATGTAAAATAAATCATATACACTTAATAATATAATAATAAATAAAACAGCAACATCAACTAAAGGTTGGACTAAAACACAAAAATATATGAAGACAAAAAGTATAGTCCATGCAACAAGACTGAGGACATCCAAGTATTTATTAAAATGGATAAGCACTTTCACAAATGTGCTTCATCAGATCCTCCAGGATCTAATACTTTTTGTCTTCACACTTAATAATATGTCAGAAATTATTTATTAATTTACATTTCTGATACTTGTTTTAAAATGAAAACTGAGCAATGCTTACCAGTGCTCAGCTCTGCTTATAGGTTCATAGGTAGGTACTAGGCTATTGGCCCTAGGGCCTATATAACCCTAGCCAAAAAGGTACCCTGACTTTCGCCACCCAAGAAAATTATTTTCCTGTGCCACTGAAGAGCAGAGCCACAGAAGTGATCCCTGGGGTGAATTTCCTATTTCCCATCCAATCATCAAGATTTTTCTTGAAGAGTGCAAATGAGGAGCTCTGTTTGACATAGATAGGTAGTCTGTTCCAGAGTATGGGAAGTCTGAGGGACAGGAATCTATCCCTCCAGCATGTTCTGTTTATTGTGGTGACAAGGTTTAAGTCTTTACAGCCTGTAGCTTGGAGGGATTGGGATTTCTTTAAGTGGAGCATGTCCAACAGCTTTGGAATTGACATAGCTTTGTATGTTAGGCAGAGATCGCCTCTGAGTAGATGATATGTGACGGAGTAAAGCTGGAGTTTTTTGAGACGGTCTGCATAGGGCATCTGTTTGAGGCCAGTAATCCTCTTTGTGAGGTATTTCTGTGGCCTCTCCAGTTGTTGTAGATGTCTTGTGAGGTACATACCAAAAGAGGCGCTGTACTCTATAATGGGCCTAATGATTGATGAGTAGAGGGGAACAATGACCTCTTTTTTTCTGGATGAGAAACCTTTTGTGATGAGGTGTGCCATGTAGAAGGATTTCCTGACCACTGTGGCGATGTGATTATCAAAGGAGAGACTATTGTCCACCTGTGTCCCAAGGTCTCTTATCACACTGTCAGTGTTAAGTAGACTACTACCTATGTGGTAGTTCATGGGTACACAGTTTTTACCAAACGGGGTGACAATGCACTTTTTGGCATTGAGCTTCAGGCCATGGCTTTGACACCAGGCATCTGTCTCAGTGAGGTCCTTTTGTAGGATGTCCCCATTGTTAGGAATTCCAATTATGGCTCCTAGTTTGCAGTCATCTGCAAACGTCATTAGCCAAAAACCTTCTGTGTTAGCCTGTACTTCAGAGAAGTAGATACCATTCAGGAGAGGACCCAGGACTGAACCCTGTAGTACTCCACTTGTCACTGGTCTGAAGTCAGATTTGGAGTCTGCTACTTTCACAGTGTAGGTTTTGTCCATGAGCCAGTTGGCAACCCATCTTGTGACATAGGGATTTATACCTAGTTTAGTGAGTTTATTTATAATTCCAGAGTGGAGGATGGTGTTGAAAGCCTTAGCGAGATCTAGATAGGCTGTGTGAAGCATCTTACCCTCATCTATGGCTTTGGTGACTGCTTCAAAGAAGTCTATCAGGTTTAGGAGACATGATCTGCCTTTTACAAACCCGAACTGGGTGACGTCCAGAGTTTAAAGATTACCAATGTCTTTGTTTATGAGTTCCATGATGATACGTTCCATGGCCTTGCAGACCAGGGTTATCAGGCTAATGGGGCGGTAGTTCCCAGGGCCCATTGTGGCTCTCCCTTTGTGGAGTGGAATAACCATCACGGTGTGCCATTCAGTGGGCACAAAGCCTGAGGTGAGGCTATGATTGAACATGGTGGGGTGCCAGTTTATTCTGTAGTTCATGTAGAATGCAACCTGGGATATTGCCAGGTCCCATGGATGCTGTGTTCTTGGCTTTGGAGAGTGTGTTTTTTACCTGTGCAGCCGTGATTACAGGAACTTTGTATTCTTCCGGTATAGAGATGGGCCCTCTAGGGGGTGAGAGGGCTGTAAAGTTAGCACTGAATCTATCTGCCAGGATGTTAGCAATATCATTTGGTTCTGCATATTTGCTGCCATTGTGCTGTAACTCAGAGCAGGTCTGAGTGTTGCCATTGAGATTCTTGACATAGCTATAGAATGCTTTGTGGTTGTCTTTAGAGTCAGTGGCAATTTTGTTTTTGTAATTAGCTTTGGAGGATTTTATGAGGGATCTCAGCTTCTTACTGAGGCTGACCAGGGAGCTCCTCCAGTCATGGGATTTTACTCTTTTTTGCAACAGTTTCTTTCTTCTGTTGTACAGTTTGTTTATGGCAGAGGACCACCAGATTGGCTTCCTTTTTTTGGAGGATAGCATCTTGGTTCTGTTAGGGATAGTATGATCCTTGCACTCGTGTAAGTGCTTATAAAGTGCATTTGTGTAGGATTCAGCAGTCATACCTCTATTGTCCATCTGTATGGGTGTCGTGAAGTTTGCCACTTCTGTCGTAAGAAGTGTGAATTTGGCTTTGGAGAAGTTTTTTTACGGTGGTTTCCCTAATGGGGGTGGGGTGGGGGGTGGGGGTGGGATGTGGATGTCTAGAGTGATTAGCTTGTGGTCGGATCTGACCAATGAGGAATTGACCTCTGGTGTGGAACACTGGTCACCCATGTTGGTAATGACCAGGTCTAGGATATTGCTGCCCTTGGTAGGGGTGTGAATAAGTTGATCCAAGGCGTTGGAATTTATGAATTCCAGAAAATGTTGAGCAAAAGAGTTGGTACATGAATAGTTTTTCCAGTTAATGGTGGGGTAGTTGAAACCGCCCATTATAAGGGTGTTGGGTTGTACCCTAATATTTTCCAGTGTATCAAGAAATGAGGAGTGGGAATCCTGGGGCATGGTGAGGGGTCTGTAGCAAGCTACAATTTGGATTGCGGTCTTGCCCAGAGTTAGTTGCACTTGGATAATCTCAGATGCATTATGCTGTGCAACTAGCCTGAAGTTGTGGATATCCTTAATGAATATGGACACGCCTCTGCCTTTAGTGCTTCAGTCTGGGTTAGGTGGCCAAAAGGTGTGGTATGAATTATAGCCTGGTAATGCAGGGGTGCTCTGTGGAGCTTAGAACCAGGTCTCTGTCACTGCGCAGATGTCAATGTTCTCTATTTTAAGGAGTGCCTCGAGTGAGTGCATTTTGAGGTTTAGACTTCTAGCATTGAGTAGCATTATCCTCAAATTTTGCTTACTTGTACCTGTTACAGTGGTGAAATTGTCATTTGAACCTTGCCTAAAAAAGGCACCATAGGGTGGCAAGAGCCTTAGCCATTATCCAGAAACCCAAGGGAGACAGGTGCAGGCCATCTCTGGCAAAGCATCGTGGTCTGTCGATCATGTCATCCCAGGCAGACAAATACTGGATCCCCTTAGAATGACACCAGAGGCTTAGCCAATTGTTGAAGTCAATAAGTTTGTCCTTGTACTGTGGTATCATTCTGGGTGATGGCAGGATGCTACTCAGGGCTAGGGTCATACCTGCCTGGGCTACATGATCGGAGAGCTCCTTCATGTCTCTTTTCATGTATTCCAGGGAGGTACATCTCAGGTCGTTCACACCAACATGGACAATGACAGAGTCATATTTGTACTTGCTGTGGAGTGACCTGAGTGCGTGCGTTATGTGGAGGTTCCTGGCACCCGACAGGCAGCTAACAGTAACTTTCTCCTTGTTTAGCCTGGTGAGTGGAACATCAGTGTGCCTGACTATAGAGTCACCTATGACTAGAGTGTTGGGTACGTTATTATGCCTTATTGGCTGTGGTTGAGTGGCACACTGAGATTGTGGACTATGTGTCATTTGGATTGTGTTGGGGGGGTGGAGTTTGCTTGCGTTTTTGCTTTGGAGGTCCCTGTTGCTTGGGCATGTTTTTATTGAGAGCCTCTGCGAATGTAGGTGTGTGTTTTGTGTTTCTATGTGTGTGTTTTGGTGGTGTAGGTTTTGAGGGACTATGTGATGAGTGTGGTGTGGTGCAAGTGTTTACCTTCTCCTCTTGACTGTCTAGTCCAGTCTTGGGTGAAGAGAGCTTTGCTCCCAGTTTGGCTACAGGTTGTAGTGTTGGGAGGTAGGAGGAGAGCATTGTCTGTGTACATGAGGCAATTGCTGCATTGCCCCAATATGCCCAGCTTCATCAGGTAGACAGGAGAAAACACCGGGAGCTGACCCTTAGACGTTCCTGGATAGGTGCTTATTTATTAAGTACTAAAAATTGCTTTCCTCCAGACAAGTAAGGAGAGTTGAGTGCTGTAGTAATGTGTAGCTTATTTAGTGCTTACAATGAGTTCTGAACAAGTGCTGAGCTCAAAGAAACAGATTTGAGTGCTGAAACTAAAAAACTGGCTAGTTCTAAGAAACAAAATTAAGCTAGAATGCTTCTCTCCAATACAGAAATGTTTTGGGGCTAAGAAGCTTACAAATAGTCCTGGATAACAAACTTAGAATTTTTTTTCTTCCCAAATGCTCTCTTTGTACACAGTAGGAGTGCCTGAAATCAGAATATGACCTTACTGCACTCAGTTGAGTGAGCAAATGAGTTAGCCAGTTTAAGAACTGCTTAGACATAAATTTGTGCACTGTTATGCAGTGCTCAGCATTTACACCTTTGAGCACTGCTCAACTCAGCTTAGCAGATTTGCGCTCCATTTAGCTGAGCTTAGCATTTTCAAAATGGTTCAGTCATGGAAAAAGGACGGGAATATGGCCTTATTTAAACCACACAGGCAGGAATACAGCCAAAACCTGTTGTAGTTTGCTCTTTACAGGAACCATGTCTGGCATTGGAGAGGGAGTGCAATTTCTGGTGCAGTGCTGGGGCATTCTGGAGTCCATAGCCATGGCTGCACTCCTTGTAGAACACCATGATGAGAGACTGCTGTAGGGCTAGTACCAGGGCTCTCAGTACAAATCAAAGGCCTGGGACCATCGGGCACTTGACCTCAGCAGTGCCACTGGAATCCCCTGAACTGGTGAGCAGGTACAGCATCATTATGCTGACCTAAAGCATAGGAAGGGGGTGCTCTTGTTCCAGTGGATCCATGATGCTCAGGCACGGAATGGTCCAGTAGTTTGTAAGTATCTCATCCATAGCTGTACCACATTCTAGCTTGAGTATGTGATAGACATGCATGCATAATGTTTGTTTTTACCCCCCTACAGCTGCAGTGGACAGGGCTAGCAATGTTGAGCCCCATGCCAACAGACTGACAAGGCTGCACTGGCAGAATGGTGAGAACAGATCTACCTTGCAGTATATAATGAAATAAATAAGGAGTAAATTGTTTACTGCCTGTAGGTGTAGTGTGTTCTGTGTTTAACGATTAAATAAAAGTTTGCCAGACTAATATTTATCCACAGCTAGCAATGTTGAGGCCCATGTCAACAAACTAACAAGGCTGCACTGACAGGCTGGTGAGTACAGATCTACCTTGTAATATATAGTAGAATAAATAAGAAGGAGTAAATTGTTTACTGCCTGTAGGTGTAGTGTGTTCTGTGTCTAATGATTAAATACAACTTTGCCAAACTAATACTGATCTACAGGATATGCAGTAGTAAAGTACTGTGTCATATAAGTAAAATAAAGACTTATACCACAAACTGTTGTGTTTACGCTGGTATCTGAACCTTGAATAGTAATGTGTACTGTATTATAGTGTGCCCCTTGCAGCACTACCTGGTGATAACCTTTGCTTTCCAGATTGCATTATTTCAAATGATTAATATTGCACTAACTATCAGCTATGCATGAATTGCAGGATTATAAAATCAGACTGGCTAACCAACAGGGTATTAGACAGAAATCAGACAAGTAAGGGTCAGCAGTTCCCAGGTAGCTCAGTGTGATGCAAAACAGCTTTGTTGTTCAGTTTTGCACACTCAAACACGGTTTGAATCCAGGGAGTGGTACTGAGATTTTTGCATATATACACTCAAGAAATCTTGAATATTTGTTAAAACAGTCAGGTAGTGTTAACAGATATTTTCTCCATAGGTCTTACAGGTAAAGAAATATATTGTACTAGCTGTATGAAGAGCATACTAATACACCATGTACAACTGTTCCACTGTCCAACCCCATGCCTGCAAGTGACAGCAGGATAGGTACATACACCATGCACTCTTCCCGATACATGTCTCTCAAGTGTCATGCTGTCATGGCTAGTGGTCACTGCTGCCAGTAACCTTGGACACAGATAGGAATCCAGGTCAAGTATGCCAGTAGCACACTCACACAACATGAGTGCAGGCTACCCCTTCTTTGTCAGATATGTAACCCTGACATGTACGAGTCCCCTCTAGTCATGTACCCTGAGTTGTTACAGTTTACCTCATACCATTCCAGGTTGACAGTTTAACAGCTATGTATGTGCTACAGAAGCTATGAGCCATAGGTAGATGTAAAGTGAGGGCAGACCTTTAGAGTATTGAGCAGTACTGTTATGAGAAATAGAAGCCTACACAGTTGTTAATGGACTTTTTTCTCTCCCCCCACCCCTCATCTGCATCAATAATCATTACTCATATAGTACGGGTATGGTGTTCTCAAAATCTATTGTTGGGATATGTGTTCTATTATTGTTCATATATTTAATTGGCTGCATATTAACATACCTTGTTCAAATACCATTATTGGCAGCCTGTTGCCATCAAAGTAACTTGCAGTCTGTTAAAATACTTTCTGTTGTTCCATTTATGCATGTGTTCTGTTTGCTATGCAACTGCTTCATATCTGTTGTTTTGGGTTAATTGGAACACCCATGCATGCTGTTATAACTAATTTTGAAATGTTTTGTTCATGCCTAACCAATATATTTTGGAAAACCTCAACATCATACCACGTTTGGGAAGGCAGATCCCAGCAGATACACTTGTCCTGCCTCATATGGCCATGGCACCAGGCCCCAGCACACCTGAGATGCAACCTGGAAATTCCTCCTCCACTGGTCCTGCACCACCTTCATATGGAACCACCTCAGGGGATGGGGCCCATCCCCCCTGGGCGCAGGTGCGGAGAGGAACCCGTCACCCACCACAAGTTCCGGGGTATGGTGTGCAGCATCACCTGCTCTGAGTTGGATGGATGGCTGCACCAGATGGAGGGCCGCCTGGCACACCTGGAGGGGCAGGCTGCCCCTGTTGTATATCTCCCACCACAGCCACCTTCAGGGCCGTGAAGGTGCAGTGGTGACTGGCCATGGTAGGGGTCCTCAGTTCCACTGTATACATTTGGGAGCTCATGGCCTCTAATTCCCAACCACCCTCTCCGTCCAAGGTGTTTACCCCTCTCATGTGTCATATACTGCCCCTTTCTGCTGTCTTGTGTGTCTTGTCTTTCTGTGAATGCAACCTATCCTACCCAACCTACTTGCCCACACATACCTACAGCCCTTACCCAACATCCCACTCTCACCTTAATAAAAAAAGGCATCTGTCCCACAAAAAAATAATTGCCCCATACATAGCTCTACATTTTGCCTCCATGTCCAGTGATGTAAATCAATCTACACTCAAATTACTGTACAAATGTATGTTGCAACAACCCTCCCTGTGGGGTGTGAGGCTGTAAATTCCAAATTTTCCCCATCAGTGACAGCTGTTGCTGCAGAAGTAATGTAGAGCTGTGGCCCTTTCCTACACCCACCCTGCATATCCCTAGCTGCTTTTCCTAATGTTTTACCCTCAGCTTGCCCCCATTTTACCACTTTCCTATCACCCCTTTTTTCTTTTCTTTATTTAAAATTAGCATGGGTGTAAGCGGGAATAAGCGTGAAGTGAGCTAAGTGAAGCTATGAGGACTTAACCGTCTTTTAGCATAGCTTAGCTTTGTGCAAAACCATGCAAACTCACAAATGCTTAAAAGTGCTTTAATCATTTTGTCTCCATCAGCTCTTCTTCTGCCCAGCAACAAAATAATCTGCTCTGCCAAGTCTCAAACTCAGGAGACTACACACTACAATCACAGCAATGCACCACTACACCTTCTGAGCTGTGGGGATTTTTAATGCTTTTACAAACATATCTTGCATTATGGTCATTTAACATTCATGAAAAAAAGTTACCAGTACCAAATCTTGAACTCAGGACACTGTAAACTACAGTCACAGCAATGTACCTCTACACAATCTGAGCCATGGGAATTTGCAATGCTTTTACAAATATATCATGCATTACAAAGGGGAAAAATACACATCCCTGGCAAGTCTTAAACTCAGAACCTTTGCACTCTAGTCACAGCAGCTACCACTACTCCACATGAGCTGGGAGAAATCACAATGCTTCAGCAAATATATCATGCAGGATGGTCATCCAACATTAGGGGAAAAACTTGTAGAATTGCTAATGTTTTTATATATATATATATATATATATATATATATATATATATACACACATATATATATATATATATATATATATATATATATATATATATATATATATATATATATATGCACACACACACACACACACACACACACATATATATATATATATATATATATGCATATATATATATATATATATATATATATATATATATATATATACACACACACACACACACACACACACACACATATATATATATATATGTGCACACATATATACTGAACCTCTTTCTGCAAGATATCTGCACAAAGCTTGACAAAGTGGGGGGATAAGGGCCAAACAATAGTGACATATTTGAAATATGGCTGTTATAAGCTTAGAAGTTTGCTAGAGTATCACGGTTTGTTTTAACAAATATTTTCTGATAGATTTCAGGTCTGAAACACAAATGAGTGCCATCATTTAGTGATGTCAATGCTCACATCATCCCAGTGATTTGTCAGAAATCCACAACTGTTATGGGGAACAGACCACAAATATGAGCCACTCATCTGGACTGTGTATAGAAATCTGGACAGTGGAGAGATATGACTGCAGTCATGTAACAAAAGGGAAAAAACACTGAGAGCTGCCAACCATTTCATCCATCACATTCTGAACTACAATCAGATTAACACAACACTACCCCAAATCAGCTCTGGGAAATTACTCATGCATTTGCAAATATATCATGCACTACAGGGATGTAACTGTAGGGAAAAACAGACATCGGTGAGAAATTGTCTACTCACAAGCATTTGCACCACAGTCACAGCAACATACCAGTAACCCAACTGAACTCTAAGAGTATAATGGCTGTTTGAAGAAACATATCCTGATTGCTAGTCACACACTACACCTACATATACTGCCCCAAGTCATAATGTACTGGGAATCCTGAGGTGTTACGGGACATTTCTCAGTCTGCCCCTACAAACATATACAGCTGATAGACCACCAGCGGCTGTAGCAGCATGCACAGTCAGATAGAAAAGGATCTATTAAGCTCACAACTTCTCCTCTCCATACTCAGCCCAACAAACATTTACACACTACACTGCTACACAATTATGACAGCCTGTTAACAATGGCCAGACCTACATAACTCTCAAGTTGAGAGTCTCAGCTGTACAGATTTCCATGGAATGTCCAGGGTGTGGGACCATATTTATGGCCACTGCCTCATATCATTTCTGGGATTCTGCTAAATCACTGGGATGATATCAGGAGTGAAGTCACTAAATAATGATATATGATATCTCTGACTCTCTTATTGAAAGACATCTGGACAAAGCCTGACATACTTGGGGGACAGGGGGCCAAAAATAGGGACATATCTTAAATAATGGTGTTACAAATTGGAAAAGTTTCTGGTGTTACAAGGTTTGTTGTAGCATAACTTTTCTGAAGGATTTGAAGTCTGAAACACAAATGAATGTCATTATTTAGTGACTTCAATCTTCACATTATCCTACTGATTTGTCAAAAACAGAAATTGTCTGAGGAACAGACCAAACATAAGAGGCAAACCTCTGGACATTCTGCGGAAATCTGGACAATTGAGAGGTATGTCATATACATATTACTGTCAGACTTCAAATCACACAGAAAATGCATGTCCAGACAAACCCTGTTAATCTAGCAATCTTCTAACTGTAAAACAGAAATACTTAGAATCTGTACCTAATTCTGGAACTTTGTCTCCCATTTTGTTGGGCTTTCTCCACACTTCTCATTCTAAGAGGTATTTCCACCTACCTTCTGTGAAGCTGTAGCTCCCGCACCTTCATAATGTTCTCCTCACAGGCAAGGAAAAGGGGCAAGGCCCACATGAAGGACTTAATTATAGCACTGTGTTGCTATGGTATTGGCTAATGGAAAGACAACACAGCTGTTCTGGATACAATGAGCAAGTGGGAGACACCAGTTGGTGCACATGCCATCACCTGCTCATGAGCATTACCTACAAAAGGCAAGCTGCTGCCTATACAAAACAGGTCTGAACCTTTCTACAAAAAGACAGACTGTGACTACACAAACCTAAACATTTGCATTATTCTAAAATAACTCTTCAGCACTATAACAGATATGTCAATCAATTAAGAGTGTAATGGAATGCAGAAGGGGATGCAATAATGTGGAATAGGAAGTTAAGCAATAGGTCTCAACAAGACTTGTTGGGCTCACATGTTGCTGTCCAGCACCTACAGTCATTCCTGCTGGCTCTGTCTGCAGTGACATAGATCAGAGCTCTGGCCCCTGAGTTACCCCAGCAAAGGTCAGCTCACCTCACATATGACTACTACTGGAGTGTCTGTTGTCCAATATTGACTGTGACACTATCAGGCCAGCTACCTGGGATGTTGTAAATATTCATATGTCACCTGTGAATGCTACTATGATACATATGCTTGTCTTACAAATGTAAGAGACCTGTATAGGATATGTGCATAGTAAACAACTGACACAGAAGAGTGTTGAACTGTATGTTATTTATTGAGCTCATGCCTTTCAACTGACCAGAGTTTTGCAGACTGACCACATGCTTGCCTCATATTTGTAGTCAGTGCCTCATATAGTTGTGTTTTGTCTGGCAAATCAGTAAAGACTGAAGTCATAACAAAATAGCATACATTTGGATGTCAAATGTCATATCCTTCAGAGTATTCCTGTGAATGCAAAACTTAGTTTGCTAGCAACTAAGTGTGTTACAGCTACATTTATGAAGTGTCACTATTTTATGGCCTTTGCCCCCATTGATGTGTGCCTTTGTCCAGATGTCTTGCTTTAACAGGTTGAGAGGTATGACTTGAGCTGCAAGAGTGTAAACACAGTGTGCCATACTGACAAAGAACAGGAATGTATATCAATTATTACCTGTGCACCTGTATGTATTAATAGTAGAAGCTGGAAGCCTCAAACATACAGACATGAGTTGCAAAATGTCAAGTAAATAAGCTGTACTTGTTTTACAAATGTGTTATCTTAGTTCCAGTGCACCAAACAGACATAAATGTCTATACCTACAGCTTGTTGTATTGCCTTCAAACATAAATAATTACTATGTTTATTTTAATTACTAAGTTGAAATTGGAAAAGTGTGTAACTGTGTTATGACTTCCAGTGCTACACACACATATCAGGCAGATATGTACACCTGATGCAGAGAAGTATGTTATTTGCTGTTAGCCTGTCAAATGAAGGTAGGTGTAAAACACTGATGTAATATGTGGATTATCACTTTCAGACCTGTCACACACAAACAGGTTTGCATGTTGTATAAGAACTAGGCAAATGTGACATTGTTTACATATATATGTCAATATGGTAAATCTGTCTGATGTTTGTGTGGTCTGCATTGCTGTGAGTGTCAGTCATCTCTGCATGTAATTTATATTAGAAGCGCAGTAGTTAAGCTTGATGACTTGTATTTTGTATATTATTGTGGAATTACATTTGTTTGGTTATACATATTCTGTTCTGTTGTACTTTTAACAGTTCTTGGCTAGGGGCTGTTAACAAAGGTTATCAAGGAATTCCTTTGAAACATGAATAGCAGTAGTTAAGTAATGTGCATAGCTGAGGCACAGCATTGCTCTCTTAATTACAAATATCTGTAGTTAGCTGAAGTGTTTCTGTATTGGGCAGTGCTTTGGGTATCAGTCATCTCTGCATTTAATGTTGATTTAAATCTCTTTAGTTAAGCATTGGTCACATATATGTTGCATCTTATTGCAGTATTGCATTTGTTTTGTCACAAGTTTTCTGTTCTGTTGGAATTGTAAGGATTCCCCCTTGGTGTGGTCAAATATTTGTTGGCATGTGACTTGGCTTTCTCTACTACAAATCTCATTTTGAACACACCTCCCAGTTCTGTCTCATTAGCTTATCCCACTGAGTTGACAGATATCATTAGCCACCCCATCCCCCTTTTTTTCTCAACCAGACATTATAGTGTTTCATCCCTTCCCACGTAACCTATAAACAATAAACGTGTTACTGTATTTCTGTCTATTCCAACTGTATTACTTCAATTAGGTGTTGCTGCCTGTTCTTACAATGACTCAATTGCACTTATTCTGCTGCATGTATTACTGTTTGTCAGTAGCCTGATGTAATTCTGTTATGCTAAGGCTGTGCATTTAAGCACATGGGCTTCAGGCCAGTTGTTTTACATGAAGTAGGTTTGTGGCCTGCCCTTCTATCCTACAACTTGCTGGTTAAAGGCTCATTGGGACTGCTCATTTGAACTGTATTTGTCTGACACTGATGCACCTTGTTTGCTGTAGCATATACTACATCCTGACCTGCTGAATATAGCTTTGTTTCCAGAACCTGAACACTAATCCAGGCCATCTTTTTTTGGAGAGGGTTCCCCTGCAACCTAGTGGCAGGAATGTGCAGTTAGAAGTTGTGTGACTGAAGAGTGCTAGAACAGGGCTCTGTTCTGAGCTTTACTATTGGTTAACTGGTTAATCCATTTATGCTCTTGTTTGCTATTGTCATATTTAAGTGTGTATCTGTTCACCTGTGTTACACTGACCTAAAAGATGTTAAATATCTTTAGCATAGTCTGGTTACAGGCTTTGTTGCAGTCATATCTATTTGTGTGATTCTTGCATTTCATGCTACACTGTCTACTGTTGTCCAGGGCCTGCCTGCACTAACTGAGAATAGGTGAACTGGTTGGCACAAGTCTGCCACAGGATGTTGAGCTAAGAGGTCAGGGACAAGGGCTGATCGGTCGCTCCCAGTGTTTTATTTTACCTTTGTTGTTGTGGTATTTAAACCCAGCATGTTCATGGCTTTATGCTTTTGTGAAGTTTTAACACTTTGAGAGGTGTCTCGGTTGCATTTCTTTCCTTTACTTGCACTTTTTTGTGGGTGAGGCCCTCACCTGCAGGTACTGTCTTGATGTTATCCAGACATACTCACAACTATTGATACTATCCTCAGATAGTACCCACTCTACTATCCCTGACCTCTCTTCCACAGATGCTGATAACCATGGAAGAACAATTTACTGTGCTTTCTCTTGATAGTCCAGTTGATATGGGCATCATGAACAGTGTAGCCACTGCCTTATGTACACAGACGACTGTGTGCTACTACCACCTAGGAACATAACATGTGAGAGATGCAATCACATTAAGAGCCTAGAATCCTTGCTGTCTCAGTCACATGACAGTACATGATTGACAGACCACAATGCTTTGCCAGAGATGGCCTTCATTTGTCTACCCTGAGCTTTAGGCTTCTGGCAAAAGCACTTGCCTTCCCCATAGTGCCTTTTCTAGGCAAAGTCACAAGCAGAACATTGCCAACATGAAAGCTTATTATAAATGAAATGTAAAGGTAATGCTGCTAACTGCTAGGAGTTTTAGCATGAAAATAAAGTCATTGCAAGTGTTCCTTGTCCTGGAGGATGCTGTCATTTGTGCAGTCACTGAAACCTGTTTGGAAGCTGTGGAGATCACACTAACCTTGCCAGGTTACTTATCCTACCATACTTTCAGACCACAAATGGAGGAATGCAAAGCCAAAGGAGGTGGAGTTTTAAACTTTATCATACACACCTTCAGACTGGTCAAACAGTATGATGCATGGGAGACATCCCAAGTGCAGTTAACTGTCGACAAAACACCTATTCAAATCATAACTAGTTACAGACCTCCAAACATGACTCAGGACACCCACTACACCTATCTGGACTTGCTTGAATCTGTCAAGATTCAACCCTCTACCCTGCTCCTGGATGACTTTAACTACCCAACCATAGTCTGCATGACCTACTCTACCTGAACATGAATGCTCTGAGATTCCTCAGCTTTGTCAATGCCAATGCATTGGATTAGCTGGTCAACACCCCTACGACAGGTGGAAACATTCTGTACCTGGTCCTAACCAACATGAGTAGCCACTGTAGCTCTCCTACAGTGTCATCTTCCTTGGTAAGATCTGACCATAAAGCCATCACTTTTGAGGTCACAGTCTCCCCTGCCCTCCCCCCCTTCAGGGTCAAACAAAAAACACTTTTCCAAAACTGACTATAAATCTCCTTAGAGCAGGTATAAGTAGCTTTACAGCCACTGTCCTGTCAGTTGGAACTAACAGTAATGACCAAGCCTACACCAAAATACTATATGAGCACCTACATTGCTGCATGGACTCAGCAATACCTGACAGGACAAAAATCATCTGCCTCAAAGTAGAGCAAACCTCTGTGGTGTAAAGCAGCAATACACAAACTCCATAATAGGTGGAAATATTTGCTGGACAGGGCCAAGAAGGAGCAGGTGTCAAATTGGAAGCAATATCACCTTTGTCTGAACAACCAAATAAGGCCACAGGTGAATTACCCTAAGGCTAACTTTGACTGCAAATTGGACACATCCACCAAGGCCAATCACAATGCCTTCCTCACATATGTCTGCAATCTCAGAGGCAACATCCAAATCTGCTCTGTAGTGGTGGTCAATAACACCACATACACATACAGCATAGATATAGCCAACCTGCTGCAGACAGCTTAAGTGAAAACCTCACCCCCTGTCCCTCCATCAGTACACAGGGAGATGCACAGCAGCTGCCCCCCTCCCCTCATCATCATGGAGCATGTCCATAATGCCCTCTCAAAGGTAACAAACTGAAGTCTCCACGGGGCCTGATACCATCCCTGGCTGCATCCTACATGAATTCAGGCATGAGCTCTCAGTTCCATTACACACTGTAGTCAACCAAAGCCTGAGCACCAGTGTCATCCCATCTGCACAGAGAACAGCCACTGTCATCCCTCTACACAAAGGTGGAGCAATCCACTGACCCAGCCAATCATATGCACATCAGCCTAACTAGCCTGATCTGCAAGGGCATGGAAGGCATTATCAAGGACCTTATAAAAAGGGACATCAGCAAACTCATAATGCTTGAGCCCACACAGTGTGGTATTGCCAAAGGGAAATCAGGCCTGTTAAACCTGGTCGACCTCTTTGAAGCAGTCAACAAAGACATGGAGGAAAGGAAGACGGTGCACACTTCCTACCTTCAGCTAGCCCAAATCTCTCACAATAATCCCCAGTTGGCCATGATACATAAGCCTACACAGCTAGGCATCAACTTGTATGTTACCAGATGGGTAGCTAACTGGCTCAATTATAATACCCACTCGGTCAAAGTATTGGAAGCCACCTCTAGTAGTAGACCCTTAAAGAGCGGTGTACCCCAAGGATTGGTCTGGGGACCTCTACTGTTTGAGATATATGTTTCTGAGGTTCATGACAAAACCAGTGGTCTGTGGCTGACCAGTTTTATAGATGACTGCAAGCTGGCCACTGTCATACATTCCCCTACTGATGTGAGCATCCTCCAAGAGGCCCTCACCCAAATTAATGACTGATGCCAGAAGCATTGCCTCAAACTGAATGCCAGCAAATGCATCATTTTCCCTGTTATGGTAGATGTCATCCACACTAATTATGACAGTAATAACAATGTACTGAGCATTCAATCAGGTGTGAGGTGACTTGTGCACTAAGGTTGATATCAACCTGACAGTTTCCCACCACATTGGTACCATTGCACAGAAGTGATGTCCGCATTGCTCACCTCACAAATAAGGGTATATCATCCAGGAACCAGGAGGCCATAACATCCCTGTACTCCACCCTTATCAGACCCATTACCGAGTACAATGGGTCCTTTGGCATGTACCTTGTTAAGCAAATGCAGCAGTTGCAGAGACAACAGAGGTTTCTGACCAGGAAAACCTAGGGTCTGCAACACCTATCCTATACAGATAGGTTGAAAGCCTTGTCCCTCTACTTAATCTCTTACAGACTGATCATAGGCGACCTGTGTCTGGCATAAAAGGCCATTTTCAAACCACCCTTGATGGCATTTCTGCATATCCATTAGACAAACCCCACTCATACAACCCACACGCAAGGCCCTCACCTGGTCTGTGACATGAATAGTACTTGGTGGGATAGAATTGTGTCCCAAACAATACATTGTCTGTAAAACACACTCCCTCCCCATGTCTAGAAGAGTACCTCTATAGCCCTCTTGAAGAGGAAGCTGGATGGCTGCATGAGAAACAGAAAACACACCCCTGGGATCCAGCCTGTGTCCCAGTTGGACAGGGAAAACAGGTGCTGACTTTGAAGGGACATGGGAAAAATTTGGGCTAGGCTTATGAGGCCATCTGGGACAATGGCCTAGTATCATTCTATGAACCTATGCGCCTAGTATTTTACATGTTTCCTATATGTATTGCAGACTGTACTGCAATGCTGTCTAAAATGAATCCTTGTGAGTCTGAACTGTGTAGTTTCTGCATTGATAGAGTATTCTCTTGTTCCTTTATTAGTTATTATCACATATCATTAAACCTTGTCATTGTGTTAGGTCTGTATAGCAATAAGTCGGCTCTTAGAGTACTTGCATATGCACCTGGTGACACTGTATAGCTCACTTCAATAGCATTGGTCTTGGTCACACTTACCATTTTGCCAATAGGCTCATCACACAGTAGGATTTGTCACCCTTTTTTGAGGGCCTTACTGTAGCTGTTAAAAATATGGATTGTGGCAGTCAGAACTACCTTAAAGTCTGGACTGAAGGACCCATAGGTAGCAAAGCTTTGCCAGACTTTACCAGGAGAGGGTGTGCGTATGTGTGTGTGTGTGTGTGTGTGTGTGTGTGTGTGTGTGTGCGTGCGTGCGTGTGTGTGTGTGTGTGTGTGTGTGTTTGTTAACAAAGTGGAGCATGACCTGCACTCATGCAGCAGTCCCAGCAATGTGGAGTGTGTAACTGCCTGGTGTGCAAGAGTGAGGTAACGTTTGAGAGGTATGTATGACATCGGGTAGAGGGTTGACCTCATAGCTTATAGGTGTATGGTAGATGTCTGATGGGCTGCTATGGCCTGGTAGGGAACTTCTGTGATGTCCCCAACTGCTGCATGTACTGCCTGATGTATATGCAATATGAATGGAGGATTATGTGCATTAATGGTCCTCATTGGGGGGAACATGAAACATCAAGATCAGGAGTGCAATGCATGCTGTAATGCCATTATGATGACACTACCCACACACATTCTGTGCTGATAGGTGGCAGGGGTGTAATGTGGGTGTTATTGGTGGATAGTGCTAGCAGATGTGGATGTGCAGGATCTGTACATAATGGTGCCCACTGTATGAAGTCCTGTGATGTGTTTCCCTGTTCATGTCTTTCAGGAGCAATGCCGCTACAGCGATTACCACCCTTTTCGGAAACTGAGACTGCAGCAATACTAGATGCCTTAAGACTGCACCACATATTGCTGTTCAGCAGGAGCAGACAGCGGAAGCAGGAATGCACCTCCCTGTGGAACGACCTACTGGAAACCATCAACAATCTGGGTCATCATGGAAGTACCTATTATAAGGTCACACATAGAGCAACTGACCTTATTCACCATGCCCTGCAGAGGGCTGCAGCTTTGGCCAGGGACCGTAAAGCCACAGAAGCAAGTCCTGCTATGCAGGCCCTACTGACACCTACAGAGGAGTTCCTCGCCAACCTTGGGGCAGCCACCACATGCCAGGAAACCATCCACACCTCTGTCATGGAGGTGGGTGGCACCCAGACAACAGGCAAGGAGCGTCCAGGTAAGAACCCTGTTGATATCACTTCGATACTGTATCATTCATACTGGGATCCTTGGAACATCTAGAAGCATATGTCAAGTCAAACTGCATTTGTGGGTAAGGTTTTGTAATGCACACAAGTGCATATCTGTAGTGAATGACAGCAAATTGTGTAGTATCTGACCTTGTACTGTACATGTTCAGAAATTCATCCTTTTCCTGTACCAATGCCACATGTGAGTGTGCTGACAATACCTCTTCCCCACAACTACATAGGTCCCTTTGGTCTGGCTGTGGAACAGCAGCTTGAAGCTGGTGAGTATAGAAATATCTTGTTGTGGCTCACCAATACCCTAGGCATGTTAAGGGCATGCATTTGTCCATGTGCACAACTGTTACTCTTAGACATATTGCAATATGTCCATGTTCACTTGTGGTGTGGTTAACTACAGTGCATCACTGTGGTCATCACAGGGGTCTATTCACAGGAGCTGTAACATATTGGCAAGTATATTTCTGTAGGTGTTGCCACTGTGCTATACAGAGGTACATCCATATTGTGTACACGGGTGTGGTGTGTGTTAGGTGAAGGTCCATCACATACTACCATTCCTCACATATCTCAGAGGGGTATATAAGTAGCAACATTAAAACATTAAGTGGACATAGCTGCATTGCATGTTGTTGAGGGCCTGTACAGCATGTATATGTTTGTGGTCTGATTGTGTGCCGTGTATGTCATCATTCAGAGACTGTGTGGTCTGTATAATGCCTTTGTGCCACCTCAGCTATATGTGTTTGTGTGCGCGTGCATGTGTGTGCGTGTATGTGTGTGTGTGTGTGTGTGTGTGTGTGTGTGTGTGTGTGTGTGTGTGTGTGTGTGTGTGTATCTCAGCAAACATTATACTGCAGGGTATTCATTTGCATATGTTGTCTTCCCCTCACAGATAAACATTGGGGTTGGTTTCTCTCCCCGCTTCACAACCTGATGTCAGTGTTTTAGCGGACTCTGATGATGATGATGGTCATAGTGAGGCACAGGTGGGGTTGTCGGGGCTGAATCTGTATTACTGGGTGGTATCCCACTTTCACCCACAATATCCCCGCACACAGTCAGTATGCCCACACATACCCAGTCCCCAGCAGCCACAGATAATGGACAGTCAGAGGGTGGTAGCATGGAACAGGCTAGTGTGGTGACTATGGCAAGTGTGAATGTAGATACTAGCCATAGTCAGGGACCAGGCAAGGTCTCACACAGGCAGATGGACAGGGGTGCTCAAAGGTGGACTGCTGTCCATCAAGCCCCTGTCGCAAGTGTCACAGCAGGTGTCACCAGGCATGTTTCTGTCTGTCATGGAGGCACAGGCACATACTGACCACAACACCAGACAGATGCTCATGGTCATGAATGCAGCACTTCCTGCCATGCATGACGTCCTCCATGGCATCTGTGATTCCATACGTCATTTTGCCGATGTCATGGATAGATGGTGAGACATTATCATTGCTCGACCGTGCAGTGTCTGTGCTTGAGCATGTAGTGGGAGTAGGGCATCAGCCACATGGACATAGGTCAGCAACAAGATCAACTGATAGCCCACGTGGCCATGCACATTCATACTCCCTTAGTGGCAGTACCACCAGCACTACCGAAGGGAGGGTGCTGTCCACACCACACCGGAGAAGGCCATTGGCACATGGTCTTGGCTGGTCCTGTCAGGGACACAGATCCAGCAGACAGAAGTCACCATCACAGAGTAGTACTGCATCTGGCCTTGGGCCTGGTGGTACCAGTGAGACTCCTGGCAGAACCAGTTCCTGTGTCCCTGGTGGGAGGTGGTGAACTATACATCCTGCCATGTATGGTCCATGGCTGTCCAACATACCCCTGTGTAGGGCAACCACATGGCTTGATTGTGTGTGTACAAACACTCACCAATCTCTATCACAGACAGGTCATCACAAGACACACACAGCTCCTCTGCATGGCCCAGTTGAACACCACCCCTCCAGACACACACACACACACACACACACACACACACACACACACGCACACACACACACACACACACACACACACATTATGTCAAACATATGGACCAGCTTAGGCCCCTGACAAACCCAAACCACACTCTGTGCATGTGATGATATGTGTGCCACATCTCTGTTATCCATACCATCGATGCAGGGACATGCTAATATGGGTCTGATGCACAGGGTGTATATAATACAGTTTAGTAATGTAATGCCATGTAAGGTGCTGTCTGCTGGCAATAGTTATGGGTACACATCGAAGTGTATGCACCTTTTATCCATGATGCATTATTATGGTTAGCACTGCTAACTGACTGTAGTTTCATATACTGTATTCTGTTTGTATTCCAGGTGTCTGTGTGTCTGCAGGCTGTGGGCCTGTTGACAGTAGCAATGATGAGTATGGCAGAATGGAAACACAGTGACCTTTTCATAGCCAAGGTACAGTTGTATAGGTACATGTTTACTAGGTGTGTATGCATGCAACAGTGTGTGAGGGACAATTGGGGTAGACAGTGTGACCTTGCATGCATACCCCTTGACACAGCCAGTTAGCCTTCATACATATCACCTGAGTGTACTGTAGTACCACAGACTCATGCATACAGAGGAGGTTACTTGAGTACTGGCACTAGGTCCCTCACAAGCTTAGGCATTACTTTAACTGCAACAGATTCACCTTTCAGCACCTGTTGTCCCTGCCATTTCTTTACCATCCACTCAAACTTGATGCAGTTGATGAGGGTATGCATGGTACTGTGTATGACAGGTTTGGGGTATATATTCCTGACACAGGTCAGCCCATGTTAGTCTAACCTGACAAATCACCAGCATGTGTGTCTGCTATCTCATATGCAAGTCTGGCCTCTCATGCTGGTAGTGCACACAGAGTCATAGTCCTGTACATGGTGCAGCTGTTGAAGGGCTGACCACAGCCACTACCTGCCCAGTCTTACAAACGAAAGTGCTAGATACATAACACAAATACCACCGAGATAATGTAGTTTTGCAGTGTCTGTCACTACTATTCAAGTGGGTGACATTTGCAAGGGCTGTTAGGATTGCTAATGGTGAGTTTAGAGGCCTTTAACATGGTAGAGCCATCTGACACACACACACACACACACACACACACACACACACACACACACGCACACACACACACACACACACACACACACACACACACACACACACACACACACACACACACACACACACTGTTGCATGGGAACATGCATTGAAACACACATGCACATAGAGTTGACACTTCTCAGATTAGATGACTTACCTATCAATTTATATACAATGCACAGTAATATGGTCATTGCATGCACCACAGTGCCTTTGTGTTAGAAACTGTGTAACTGTGCTTATAAGGTGGATGATATCTGTATGGGCTGAAACTAGATTGGCAATGAGGGAGTTCACAGGGTGGAATAGGCACACAAAATGGTATAGCCATCACATACACACAGTAAAGACAGCTACAGGGGATGTGCATACAGAAACACAAACACAGTTGCCAATAGACAGATTAGTAACCCTACATATCCACTTGTATGTACTATAGTGCTATGTACACATTACATGCTCCACATAGATTATATGCCTGGGACATAACTCATTACCTCTTACAACATGTTATTTTGGGAATACCTTCATTGAAGGTGGGATAAACCCCCAGAAATAGCGACTGGTCTCATCTATTGCTCCTACAAACCTGGACAAGTGATAGAGTAAGAGACTTTCTATCAGCATGATGTTTCAGTCAGGTATGATGTCTGATGCTGGCATGTCTGTCACTATGGTAACTGTGACATATTTGATAATGATATCCCATAAATGCCCATTGTTAGGGGACACAGACCACATATAGGTTACAAACATCTGGATATTCTATATACATCTGTACAGATAACTGGTATGGGCTGTATAGTTTAAAATGGTGCATGCGAGGCAGATGCCATTAACAGGCTCTTTAAAGTAATGCAATGTTGAGGGATCAACAGGCCTTAAATGGTATAACCTACACACACACAACAGCAACAGGGGATATGCTTCACACACACACACACTACTATAGTTCTCAGTATTGAGATTAGAACTCCTACCTATCTAATTGTTTGTATTACATTATTACACAGTTATTCAACATGCTACAGACCTTAGAGGGCTGAAGAGTGTATACAGGTACTTCTAAGGTGAATGATATCAGCAGGCCTTGTAAAATAGGGCAATGGGAAGTATACTGGGTGGTACATGCCTCAAAATGGTATAACCCACCCCCCAGAGGATAAAATTCACACACACACACACACACACACACACACACACACACACACACACACACACACACACACACACACACACACACACACACACACACACACACACACACACACACACTATATCACAGTTTCCAGTATTGAGTTTAGAACCCCTACTTATCTAGTTATGTGTACTATAGTGTTACACCATTATCACATGCGTCATGGAGCTTATAGGATTTAACAGTGTCCCAAGGTACTTCTAAGGTGAATTACATCAACAGCCCTTGTAAAGTATGGCAATGGGAAATGTACTGGGTGGGAATGGCATCAAAATACTTTACCCTGCAAACACCTTTACACACACATATACCCACATACACATTTGCCAGAACTGAGAGTAGAATCCCTGCCTAACAAGTTATTTACGCTATACTGCTACACAGTTATTGTACATGCCACAGAGTTTATAGAGATGATGGCTGTCCAATGGTACTTCTAAGGGGAGTGACGTCAGCAGGACTGCTAAAGTAGGGCACTGGGAAGTGTTGTGGGTGGGAAAGTCCTCAAAATACTTTATCTTACAAGCATACACACTTTTAACACACACACACACACACACACACACACACACACACACACACACACACACACACACACACACACACACACATTTGCCAGCTGAGAGCTGTCCAAAGGTACTTTTAAGGGAATAATATCAGCAGGACTGCAAACATAGGGCACTGGGAAGTGTACTCGGTGGGAAAGTCCTCAAAATACTTTTCCCTACAAACATGCACACTTACAAGCACACTTATTTGCCGGAACTGAGAATAGAACTAATGCCTATTTCGTGATTTGTACTACACGGTTACATAGTTATTGTACTCTCCATGGAGCTTACAGGGCTGAGGGCTGTCCAAAGGTACTTCTAAGGGGAATGACATCAGCAGGACTGCTAAAGTAGGGCACTCGGAAGTGTACTGGGTGGGAAAGTTCTCAAAATACTTTATCCTACAAACATGCACACTTACAAAACTTATACATACACACATTTGCCAGAACTGAGAACAGAACCCCTGCCTATCTAGTTATTTATACTATATGGTTACATACTTATTGCACGCACCACAAAGCTTACAGGGCTGAGGGCTGTTCAAAGGTACTTATAAGGTGAATGACATAAGCAGGACTGCTAAAGTGGGGCACTGGAAACTGTTGTGGGTAGGGGAAGTCCTCAAAATACTTTATCCTACAAACATGCACACTTACAAACACTTATACACACACATTTGCCAGAACTGAGAACAGAACCTCTGCCTATGTAGTTATTTGTACTATATGGTTACATATTTATTGCACCTGCCACAAACCTTACAGGGCTGAGGGCTGTTCAAAGGTACTTATAAGGGGAATGACATCAGCAGGACTGCTAAAGTAGGGTACTGGGAAGTGTTGTGGGTGGGAATGGCCTAATCCCATGCACACATACTTACATTTGCCAGGACTGAGATTAGAACCCCTATCTATCTAGTTATATTTACTACAGTGTTACGCAATTATCACATGCACCACAGAGGTTATAGGTCTGAAGGCTGTCCTAAGGTGCTTCTAAGCAGAATGACATCAGCAGATCTTGTAAAGTACAGCAATGGGAAGAGTACTGAGTGGGAAAGGCCTCTTAATACTTAAACCTACAGACACGAACACACACACACAAAGGCAGGTGATATGATATTACAACCCCCACCTCAGTACTATTACACAATGGAGCTCACCTTCATGCTGGCATGTGCGACTGGTTACAACCGGTATGCCACTATCCTCAGCAGGACATCACTCTATGCCATTCAGGGTATCCATGTATGACTCACTCTCTGTGTGTGCCTCCCTGTTTCTCTCTCTCTCTCTATATATATATATATATATATCACTGTCTGTCTCTCTCTTCCCCATGTCTGTGTGTATGTATGCTTGACATATTGTTCTATGTTGCCCATATATATGTCTGTGTATCACATGCAACAGATGCAGATATATCACATATGGGCCACCTATAGCTAGCTGAGGGTAATCCTGTCTGATGGGTGTGTGTAGAGACAGTTAAGGTGTACATAGCTGTCTGTATGCAAAGACATATATGCACAATACAGTTATATAGTCCGATGTGGGTTCCGACATGGGCTGTAATTCTCTATCAGACATGGGCTGTAATTCTCTAATTGTAGGAGGATGCTCAGTATGACCTTCAATAGTAAATGGGACCCTCCATTCCTGAGATAGTTTTACTCCAGTCTGGGGTTTTGTGTTCTATAGCTATACCTCTCAAAAGTAAAAAGGAAGTTGCTAGAGTTACAGGGTTTGTTTTAGCTGACATTTTCTGACATATATGACATCTGACACTGAAATGTATTGTGTAATTACCTACTGACAGACATCCTCAGATCATCACAGTGATTTATCAGAGAAATACAAGATGTATGATGCACAGACCAATATTATGAGCCAAACTATAGACATTCTTGCCCAATCCAGCCAGTTGAGAGGTAAGGCTACAGCCAATTGACTGATGAAGCTGTGTAAACAGTCCTGCACCTTGGTGATATACTGGCTATGGATCTCCTGCTTGTATAGTATTCTTCTTACCTGAAAAGTCATATCTTGGTTGCATACCTCTCAACTGTACAGTTTTTTGAAGATTGTCCAGATGTCTGTCTAATGTTTGTCCATTTTTCATAAACTTGTGGTTTTCTGGCAAGTTAGTAGCAAATAATTAAAGGCTGAAGTCATCAAATAATGCCAGACATTTGTGTTTCAGACTTCATAACCATCAGACAATTCTTGCTAATGCAAAACCTGTTATTCTACCAGCTTTCTAAGTTTGTAAGAGCAATATTTAAAACACCTGCCTATCATTGGTTCTTTGTCCCATGTTTATTTATGAACTTGTCCAGATGTCTTGCTGTAAGAGGTTGAGAGGTATGGGTGTGAGTACAGAGTGCATTCTACTGAGCAGAGATCTCCATTATATGTGTGGTATATTTGACACAGCACTGTGATTTCCAGGTATGTTAGTGGCAGAGCAGTACAGAGTAATGTGGTGAACCACTGACAGACAGTTATGTATAGGTTGATATGTTGATATGAGGTTAGTCGACTATTGGCCCTGAAGCCTTTATGACCCTCGCAGATGAGAGTGTAGCCCATGTTCCCTTACATATGACAGTGTAGCCCATGTTAAGACATGTCAGCACCCAGAGCCCCTGTCCAGCACAGACACAGGTGGAATCAAAGGACTGTATTTTCCATTTCCCATGCACTTACACAGGGAGCACTTGACTAGCAGTATTGAGGCACTTGGCTTGATGTGGACAGGGAATGTTTTCCACAGATGGGGGAGTTTGTGGGACATGTATCCATCACACCAGCAAACCGTATTGATATCCCAGACCAGGTCGATGCTGCGCCTACAGGTTGATTGAGTGGGCCTTGACTTCCAGATGTACAACAGTCCCATCAAGGCAGATCTGGATTGCTTTGTATTCCAGACAGGGGTCAACTCTGTGGAGTCTGTATGGAACTGAGTAGAGGGACAGTGCTGTTAGCCTATGTGTGTAGGGTAGGTGTTTGTATTCCTGCATTCTCCCAGTGAGGAACCTCTGTGGTCACTCCAGCTGCTGCATGTGCTTTGTGAGGTAGATGACGAAGGGGGTGTTGAACAAACTAATTGGCCCCATAAGGTTAGCATACATGGATCTTATGACCTCTTTGTCCCTGGATGGGATACCCTTACATTTGAGTTGTCCCATCTATGAAGCTTTCTGTACAATGGGAGCAACATGGTGCTTAGACGTCAGGTTGCTATCAACTTGGGTGGCCAAATGCCTCACTACTGATTGTGTATGTAGGACATTGTTGTTAATGTGATACTATGTGGGGACGTCAGTCTCCCCAAAGAGGATGATGATGCATCTGCAGGCATTCAGCTTGAGGCCATGTTTCTGGCATCAGTCCTTTGTTTTGGTTTGACCCTCTTGTAGGACGTCCACATCACTTTGGGTATTGATGACTGTTCCCAGCTTGCAGTCATCTGCCAACTTGGTCAGCCATAGCCAGTGTTTTTGGCCTGCACCTCAGGAAAGTATATCCTGTATACCAGAGGCTCCCAGACCAGTCCCTGGGGTATGCCACTCATTACGGGTGTACTGTTTGAGTTGGCTACCCCTATTATGATTATGTGGGTTCTGTGTGTTCTATCAATGAACCAGTTTGCTACCCATCTGGTAACATATGGATTTCTGACTAGTTGACAGAGTTCATGTACTATAGGCAAATGGGGAATAGTGTGTAAGGCTTTGGCCAGGTCAAGGTGGCCAGAGTGCACCATCTTTCCCTCATCCATGCCTTTGTTGGCTGCCTCAGGTAAGTCATCCAGAGTTCACTGACATACCTCCCCTGAAAATGGCAGACTGTGTAGGGTAATGTATTTGGATTTTGCCAATGTTCCTGTTAATGAGATCCATGATAATCCATTGCATGGCCTTGCAGATCAGGCTAGTTAAGCTAATGGGTCTTTCATTTCCTGGATCGGTGAACACTCCACTTTGGTGTAAAGGGATGACAGTGGCTGTCCTCCACTCGGCTGTGACAAAGACAGTACTCAGGCTTTGATTGTGTACAGTGCATAATGATGCTGCCAGTTCATGTTTGGGTTCATGTAGGTTGCAGCATGGGATGTATTCAGGTCCCATGGAGGCTGTCTTATTCACTTTGAGAGGGCAGTGATGTCCTCTTCCCTAGTGATAAGTGTTGGGTGTTCAGGTACTGAGGATGTCCTGCTTTCCTGATAGGGGGCAGAGGGGAGACATTTCCACTGCATCTGTCAGCCGGAGGATTGGCTATATCTACAGCATTTGTGTATGCAGTGTCCTTGACCACCAGTTCTGCACAGATCTGAAGCTTCCTTTGGGAATGCAGACATATGTGAGGAAGGCCTTAAGATTGTCTGTCTTAGATGTGGGTAATTTGGAGTTGCCATTAGTGGATTTCACTGGTGCTCTTATTTGTTTGTTCAGGCTAAGGGGTAATTACTTCCAGTTGTGCACCTGCTCCTTCTCGGCCCTAGACAGCAATGTTAGCTTTTGTTATATAGTTCCTTTATTGTAGATGTTTGTGGACAGGTTTACTCTCCCTTGCAGATGGTGATGTTGACCTGTCAGGTATTCCTGATTCTGTGCATCTCTATGTATATGATTGCATAGTAGTTTTGTGTACATTTGAAAGTTGGTGTCTGTTCCTGTAGTGAGGTAGGGGGCTGCTCAGCTGTTTATACCATCCCTCTTTTTGTTGTGATCAGCTTGTGGGACATTTTCCTTTTACCATGGCTAAAAGGGGGTCATCAGAGATGGAGATATGACACATGACCACTTTTCTGTCAGATCTTGCCGGGGAAGATGATACCATAGGGGTGCTGCAGTGGTTGATCATGTTGGTTACTGCCAAGTTCTACATAGGCATCACATCTTATGGGGGTATCAAGTAGCTGTCTTAAGGATGTAGCATTGATAAGATGGGAGAATCTCTGTGCATTTCTTTTCTGGCAAGGTTGGATATTCCAATCAATGGTTGGGTACTATAAGTCAGCCAGGATCATGATGATGGGTGGAATCTTGATAGGTTTGTAGAGGGCCAAATATGTGGGGTGGGTGTCCTGAATCAGATATGTTGGCCTTTAGCTACATAAATTTGCATAGGGGTCTTGTCAACAGTTGACTGCACTTGGAGTGTCTCATGTGTGTCAGACTGTTTTACAGCCTGCAGGTGTGTGTCTGTCTACTATATAGTTATACACCACCTCCTTTGGCATTGCTGCCCACATTTTGGGGTCTGGCTATGTGATAGGATGAGTGATCAGGTAAGGATGGGTTTCTTTCCGTGGCTGTGGGCCATTTGTCCATGATTGCACAAATGTCACCATCTTCCAGGGTTGCAACTGCTTGCAATGAGTGCATTTTCCTATTTAGACTCCTAGCGTTTAGTGGCATGGCCTTTAATTCACATTTTGTTGACTGATTCATGTTGGTAGTATGGACCCCATGACTTTCCCTGCAAATGCACTATGGGGGAGGCAAGGGCCTTTGCCAGAGGCCTGAAGACCAAGTGAGACAGATGCAGGCCATCTGTAGCAAGGCAGCGTGGTCTGTCGATCATATGTTCCCAGGCTGCCAGATAGTGGATCCCCCTGGGATGACACCAGTAAGTAACCCAAGTGTTAATGACAATCATTTTCTATTTGTATTGAGCCATCATTCTGGGTGACAGCAGAATGCTGATTAGGCTAGGGACATACCTGCATGGGACACATGTTCAGCAAGCTGAAACATGTCTGTCTTCCTATGGTCCAGGGAGGTACATCTGACATCATTCACACCACCATGGACCAGGCCAGAGTGATACCTGTACCTCTTCTGGGGTGACTTGAGTGCATTTGTGATATGGCAGATTATGAGATCTGACAAACAAGTGACCATGACTTTCTCCTTATCCTGCCTGGTGAGAGGCACATCTGTATGTCTCACAGTGGAGTCTTCTATGAGTAATATGTTAGGTGTATGGTAAGTCCTTAGTATTTGCAAGACCCTGGTGTGTGGACTATGCATGGTCTATGGTGTGTAGGTTTGTGGAGTTCTCGTGTTTTTGGCTCTGAGGTGTCCTTTGGGTTTTTGTTTTGTTACAGACCTCCACTTATGTGGGTGTGTGTTGTGTATTTGCAGGTGATGTTTACTGACTCCATATACTGCAGGGCACCTATGTTATGGCACAATTTGTTCTGGTGTGCACATTCTCCATTTGTCTGGCCAGTGGTTCCCCTTCCCCTTATGTGTTTCTCTTTGTCCTTCTGTAGTTCAGTCACAGGCTTTGCCCACAGTGGCTGCTGTTATGTATTTGTAATTCTGGTGTGAACGGGGTAAATGCCATAACATCACACACAAGGTTATGGACTTCACACCCCTGAGTGTACCTATTTAGCAGGTTGTCCATCATTGCACCACTACATCTGCTGTGATCCTCAGATGGTTTGTGTTAATATGTTATTATGAGGCTGCATGTTGGCCTAGCTGTCAAACTGTCACAGACTGACATCTGGACAGACCCATATATGACAGTCAGACAAAGGCCCACATATGGGGACAAGGTGTTAATACTGTTCTGCCAAACATAGGCAGTTGGGAGATCAGTTTGGTATTTGCTTGTTTTCTCTTATGGGTATGATGTCTGCTTCTCCACTGTCTGCAACTGATGTTCTGACATGACCCTTTCTTGTTTTGCAAATAGTTGGCAGGTGAATGCAATGTTAGGACAAGCAGAACAGATATACAAGGTATACTTCTGCTCCTTCTGTGACAACCTGTCATTCCAGAGGTATGGATGTTGGCCAGTGACATGTTGTCAGTGCTGACACAGTAAGGTGGTAGCCTTTTATAACCTGGCAGTACACTGACCTTCACGTACCTGCTGAGCTACTAGGCACCATACTGCTCAACTTCTTAGAGCCAGACATCTGGGCAAAGCAATAAGTAATTGGGGGACAAAGGCCTAAATATAGGGACAATTGTTAACTATTGGCCTTACAAACCTAGAAAGGTGATACAATAACAGGTTTTGCATTAGCATGCACTATTCTAAATGGTATGAAGTCCGAAACTACAATATGTCATTATTTTCTGACTTTAGTTTTTCATGATTTGCCAGAAAACCACAATTTCATGATAAACAGAACAAAATATGATGCAAACCTATGGACATTCTGCAAAAAGTCTGTACATTAGAGAGGTATGCTAGGCACTGTGCTGGTTACTCCCAGATGTGTACTGTCCATATGTGTGGCCCCCTGTCCTTGACCTGTCCAGCTTTCCTGCAGTAACAGATATTGATGTCTGGACAGTGTGTACAACTCCTACCGTAAGTGTAGTTGACATGCAAAATAGTTGGCACTGCAATTCTTGGAACATGGACCCTGTCATCCACAATACTGTACCTAGGCCACTAAGGCATAAAAGCCAGGAGTAAGTACTCTCCACATCCTGACAGTATTAACCACACATATACATAGCTCATTTACCCCCTGCATATTATGGACATGCAACAAGTTATCAAGTTGATTGGGACAGCCCTGGGAATGTGTGCTCTGTTGCTAATACCCTACAAACATTAATGTTACTGCATTTGTATGGGAACATGAGTGTGTTGTGGGGCACACCTGTCAACTGTACACATTTGCACAGACTGTGCTGATGCTGGCTTTACATTTTGGTTCCATTTAGCATAGTATTGTGCCTGTCTTAGAGTATACAGGCACATAACTAAAGACTACAGGTTAGGTCGTAATGGCTGACATTTGGGTTTCAGATTTCTTACCCTTAAGAGCCTTAATGCAACTGCAAGACCTGCTGTGACATCACTGTGTACGTCTGTTTGGGAATATTTCATCATTGTCCCCATTTGTGGGCCTTTGCCAGACATTTCTTTATGGTTTTCTATGGCTGACTTGCTGGGTGAGGCTGAGGGGTGAGTATGGGACCCCCACATTTACATCCATGCATGTGACCTATGACCCCCAGTTAGTTAGCCCCCCACATATACTGCAATGAGATTTGTCACCTAGAGGACTACTGCATATTCTGGGGAAGCCAGTATTGGACAGACATTTCCTGTTGTCCCACATAGCTGTCGGTTGTCTGCTGCTATCCTGGTAGGCCACCCCATTCCCTTGCATGCATGCAGTGATACCATAGCTATGCTACCACAATGTAGTACTCCATTTATTTATTGTTAAGAAGACTGGCTTACCTTGTGCCTGCAGCAGTTGTGAGGATGGTGCTTGAGGGTTGACTCTGTCAGATGCACGTAGTACACAGCCTATACGTGCAAAGGTACAGGTAGTGTGATGTGCATGACATCCATTTTACTGTGTGTGTGAGTCAGATACAAGTGTCAGTCCCTGGGTCCCTACAGTGTCAGTGTGTGTGCTATGCATTGCCTTTTTGCCAGGGCCTAGGTATACTGAGCACCCTTCCGTCTACCTACAGGAGCAGGCTCAGGGGGTTCCTCCTCCAATTCCCCCTGCACCTGTAGGGACCTTGGCAATGGTGGGGGGTTATGTGGCCCTTCCCTGCGATGTTCCTGCTGCAGCTGTTTCTGCATGGCATATACTATGATTATGTGTGCACATGTGGCTGGAGAGTACTGCAGGGATCCACCAGATATGTCAAGGCAGCAGACCCGTGACTTGAGCATTCCAAACACATGCTCTACAATGTTCTTGGTTTGTGCGTGTGCCTGATTATGGCATTCTTCAATGTGTGTGTGTGTGTGTGTGTGTGTGTGTGTGTGTGTGTGTGTGTGTGTGTGTGTGTGCGTGTGCATTTCTGATGGATGTCATCATTCATGGCTCCACATAGTCAGCATCCCCCACCAGATGGCCATACGGGGTGTGCTCCCTGGCAAATGCCTGGTTCAGCTATGAGGCATGCCAGATGTGGGAGTCATGATAACTACCATTGGTGCCAGCACACACATTCATGATAATGCCCTGGGCACTGCACACGACCTGGCAGTTGATGGAGTGATAGCCCTTGTGGTTGACATAGATTCTACCCTCTTCACCAGGTGGTGCCTTGATGTAAATGTGTGTGCAGTCTATGGCACCCAGTACCTCTGGGTAGTCTGCTACATGGTGGAAGAGACCCATATTGCTGGTCCTCCCTTCAGGGGTGCTGGGGAAAATATGTGCTCACCAGCATGTGTTCGCATGACATCCAGGAACTGGTGGAGTACCCTGGATGCAGATGCCTGTGAGACCCCCATGATGTTCCCAGTATGTCTTTGGAAGGTACCTGTAGCTAGTATTCTTAAGGCTACACATACCTTGGTTTCAACTGGGATGGGTTCCCCCTCTGTTGGCTGTGGGTCTGAGGTGAGGCTGGCACAGCTCGATGAGTTGCTGAAGTATGTTCCTGTCCACCCTGTAATGCGCTATTACCTCCAGATCATGTAGCCACTGTTAGGTTACCCTGGGTCTGAACACTTTTCTCCTCCTCCTCAGTCTGGGATGGTTGTCAGCATTATCCCCCTCACTGCCCTCAGTATGTAGCACATACTGATGTATCAAAGTGACAGCAGCCCCTAACATTTTATCAGTTAAATTCCCAACTGTATACACCAATGGTGCAGGGTTTGTGGGGAAAACCAGACTGAAAGGTGTTTGCATATTTTATACTGTTGTGCTGCAAATGCTCCCTGTGTGATTGACTATGATACATTTCACCTGCCAGCTGTATTATTGAAGGGTTTGAATGAGCCACTGTGACTGGGAGAGGCCATTTAGTGATTTGCAAGTCATTTCCTTTATACTGCTATTTCCTTTTTATTTTTTTTCACTCTGTTTAAGCCCTGCGGCATGCCACGCAAACTGTTTTAGCTAATGTAAACATTGCTGAGCATAAAAGGCTCTCCCCTGGACATGAACATGTTCCTCAGATCTTGAAAGAGCTAAGCACAGCTAAGCAGCCTCAGACACACCCCCTTGCTTAGCTGTGCTTAGCTGACTGCAATTAGAAGCCACAGAGCTCCAATGTGCTTACACCAAACATGACACAGCCCCTTTTCATGTCAGCTGCTTCTTCTGCTTTCACCACTGCATTATAGCTTCTACACGGTTAGGTACACCCAGACACAATCTCCTATTTTGCTATTCAATAAATGTAGCTCGTTCGCATACCCCACTGTCTTAGACCCTAGGTTACATCATGCCTTGGAGCCTATGTCCTCAGCTACCACTGTTACCTGTTATTGTTATGAATCTGCCTGCTGCCCTTATAATGGCAAACTTCATCCTTCACATAAAATTGGTTTTTACATTTTTTTTATTTTCTGCATGATCTCATTTGCACCCCACTGCACTCCGCTTAAATTGCTAAAATCAGCCCAAAAAATAAACTTTGATTTTTATAATTTTGAAACAGTTTATCATGCCAATGGCCATTAGTTTTGGCCATTGGCATGCCTAATACTCATAATACATGTTTTACTTTGAGCTGTCATGCCCCTGTTTTGATTTTTTGCAGAAATATACAGGTTTAGTAACTGAATACATTTCTGCAGTGGGCACGGCTCCAACACAGATGCCTGTCTGCGTGCTGAATCACTAACTCATCTCATTTGCATGATTTTCACCAGCAAATGAGGTGATTAGCATTATTCTGTTTTAGAATAGTGCTGGGAGGCTCGTGCATGCCCCAAGCCTTGTTTACTGGATCGCTCTGGAGCCATATTCTGTGTTCGGGCTGCTACACTATTCCTACATGGAGAATCACACCTATAATGTTTACATATTCAGACTTTATGATTTTTCCTTCCCAAAACTTTGGAAGGCTGTTTCTGAAAATTGACATTTCTGGTAATCGACGTTGAGATAATTGACTCTTTACTATATGAGTCAAACATGTAGACATTATCTGAAAATCTGGGCATTTGAGATATATGGTGCCATATTTCTCAGACACCATGTCTCCCCTAAGACTACATGTGGTACCACTGAAAATTGAGGACACATTTTAAGTATATATACATATATTGACAAGCAATCCCTATGTCTCCCCACAAGCAATGACACCAACAAGCGCAACAACCCTGGTTCACCTTGAGTTTTCCACACATATATCACAACCTGTACAAGTTGTAATATATGATGTTGTGTTCACCCTCTGGAGAAGGCCATTTGATGGTGCTCACAAGCTTGTTTATTCAAATACAAATGAATAAAGGTATTGTTGTCACATAACTTGGATACTAATCAGTATTCATCTGCTAGGCTATTAGCCTCAGATGACACTACAAGCCAATGTTACTATGCATGCCTCCCAAGCTTTTGTTGAACACATGGCTTGGTTATGCCATGTGGTATAAGTTCACCTGCAGTCCTACATAAATCAGATTTATGCTCTGGTGTGTGCATTAAGTGCTCTGATTTGTAGTATGTAAATTTAGATAGGTAGGGGTTCTAATCTCACTGCAGTCAACTGTGTGTGTATAAACACAAGTGGAAATGTGTATTACAATCCAACTTCACAAATGGCATGGTATCCATTGTTTTGGTGCTTGTACATACATCCAGTTGAAGCAGGCCTCCAAAGTCTTGTCCCCTACATGGCCTGATGATATAATTTACCATAAGATCACCTGCAGTCCAGTTAAACTCAGATTTGTGCTGTGGTGTGTGGATTGAGTACTCTGATCTGTAGTCTGTAAAGTTATATAGGAAGGGGTTCTAATCTCACTGCAATTAACTGCATACATGTGTGTATATATAAACAGAAGTAGAAGTGTATATCCTACACTAAGGCCATAAATGTAATGGTTTTGGTGCTTGAAAAAAACACAAAGGCAAGGGTTTACTCCAACAGAAACTGTATTAAAATTCAGAAAACAAGGTTACCACTTTCGTACACATGCAATATGTGAACTTCTTCAGACAAAAATCAATTAGCAAGTAATCACATATATAATATACTCCCTCAATGACATCACAAATCCAATTAAGTTTTTAAAGTTTCCACACATAAACAAAATAGGGAGCATGCAGTTAGCTAAAAAGATATATATATATATATATATATATATATATATATATATATATATATATATATATATATGGATACACTTTATATCCTTGAAATACTGAAATGTCGAAATTCAGTATTTCGAGGCTATAAAGTCGAAACCTAAAAACAACGAAAACTCAGAAGCACAAAATTCAACATCTCACACACCAGAGATTTTGAATTAATGCCTCTACTCCACACACACACACACACACACACACACACACACACACACACACACACACACCTTCCTCTCCATACACAAACACAAGCTCTCTACTACTCTCTTCTGTATCCCCACACCCCCCTACTTAAATATTCTAACTTCGAGGTCACACTACATACAAACACATACAAAACACCACCACACAAGCTACATTCTCCTCACACACACACATCACAGCAACAAAACACACTAACACACACCACAGCCCCTACCCAAAACCCTTAACACATGCACACTTACCTGAATCCATAACCACAGTGAAAAACCAGAAGTGCTAATTCAAAACCTCCAGTATTCAAGGATTTGAATTTTGCGCTTCTGAGGTTTCGTTCTTTTCAGGATTCTACTTTATGGGCTTGAAATACTGAATTTTGATATTTCAGTATTTCAAGCTTCTAAAGTGATTCCATAGGTACACAAATATATATATATATATATATATATATATATATATATATATATATATATATATATAGATATATATATATCTACCATCTCATATAAATTCATTAAGCCCTGGATATGTAAAGGCATTAAATTTAAGCTGCCAATAAAGCTCCCTTTCTTCCAAAAATGGCTGCCATGGCCCAGCTCAGGGTCCTTTTTTAACTTGATCAATAATGAAGTATAAAAATGTTGCCCATTATTTTCAAATACATGCCTAGCCAAGGCATTGTTCATGTTCTCTTTATTAATGCTATACTGGTGTTCATAGATTCTCTGCTTGAAGTGCCTTTCAGTTTTACCAACATAGAAACTAGGACGCAATTGGCATTGTGCAACATAGATCACCCCTATACTGTCACAATTAAACTTGCCCCTAATTTTCTAATGCCTGGCAGCCTGACACCAAACTGCGGATTTCCACAAATGAGATTAAAGATTTCAAAATGTTTAACTATACTTCATTTAACCCCCCTCCTGAACTAATTGAACTTCTGGCTAAGGGTTTGTCATTTGTGCAAGCAAGGAGAGCAGACTTGGCTAGAACCTTAATTAACCTGAAATTACTGCTGCGTAAGTTAAATTTAAATATTTTGTTTGGTAACATGATTGCCTTTGGGAAAGAATTGAGTATTTCCAGCACTTTTAATTCACCTCTTCATAATACTTTATTTATTTTTGAGAAGCTATGTGAGGTGGACATTAGGCAAGCCCTGGAAAGACAACTAACTACATCTTTTAAATCGAATGTTACTAGCTCTGAGTATAGTGCACTGAAGTTATTAAGGTCACACAGTATTCAGGTACTAAACCAGATAAAAGGGTGGATTAGTTTGTATGGAAAATGATCATTATAAAATGAAAATCTTGAACATTTTGAACACTGATACCTATGTTAAAGCATCCTTGAATTAATTTAATAGGGCTGTCCGGAATGTTAAATACCTTATTAATGAACTTTTCATCGAAGAAGGATTGATATTGATTTATTTAATTACTTGGATATGACTGTTCCTGTTACCACTGTTATATCTGGACTGCCAGAAATTCATAATGACATTAATAATCCCCCTTTCCATCCCATTGTGGAAGGACGGAATTGTACGACATATGGATGTGCTAAATGTGTTGATTTAAAACTGAAAAAATATTTAAGCACAGAAAAACAGATTTGCCATGATTCCTGGGATTTTTTGGTTTCTTTGGATAAGGTTGTTTTTAATGAGAATTTTCATTTACTAACTATTGATGTAAATGACTTATATTCTGTCATCCCACAAACCTTAGGTATTAGCTGGGTATGGGAATTTTTGATATATAAAGGTGCACCAAGTGATGAAATTGACCTTATAGAATATATTTTTGACATTGTCCTATCCAACAACTTCCTTATTTTTAATAATAAATATTATCTTCATAAAACTGGCATAGCCATGGGATCCCCATGTGGGGAGAGCTTTGCTAATTGTGTCATGGCATGGTGGGAAAAGGAGATTCTTTTCAACATGGATTTATTTAAAAATAAAGTGGTATGGTATACCCGCTTCTTGGACAATATTTGTATCATCCTAGATGGGCAATATGAGTTAGCGTTAACTCTTGTGAATTTTATGTCTGCATCTACATCTTTCTTGAAATTCACTTTTGATTTTAACACTGAGGTTATCTCTTATTTGGACGTGCTTGTGAAAAAAAGACAACACCCACAAGAGATATCTAGCCCAGATCTTCCGTAAACCTACCTATTCTAATTCCTTCTTGCATTTTAGCAGCTCTCATCCCTTCCATGTTAAAAAGGGTGTTGTTAAGGGCCAGTTGGTGAGAGCTGCTAGAATGGTTAGCCTTGACACAGATTTCATGGCTGAATGTATCACCTTGAAGGATATGTTCATTAGTAGGGATTATTCTGTTACTTTAGTGAATGAGATTATGTCTGAGGTTATTCATAAGAGGAACACTGGATGGTTCAGATCAATTTTGAATGGAACTACAATATCCCCCCAACTCAAAATGGTAAGCCCAATTGGTGCTGTTCAGGATCAGTTTAGTGAGAATATGGATTCAAGGAATACTGTTAAAACTGAGGCCCCTTTACTTAAATTTATAACCACTTTCTCATTGGATGCATATTGTTTGAAAAATATTATTAATAAGTATTGGCCAACATTAATGGAGGATCCTATAACCTGTCTGAGAGTACCCGAGAGAATGGGGATGGTGTTCAGGCGGGGAAGAAATTTAAAAAGTTTATTGGAGAATAAAAGGGATTTCCCCTTTATAATGCAGGCAGTTGAAAATGTGGTGGATGTAATTTCTGCAAATTTATTGCCATCTCCAGTTCTTTTCTCATTAACAACAGCCATTGGAAAATTAGGGGCAAGTTTAATTGTGACAGTATAGGGGTGATCTATGTTGTGAAATGCCAATTGTGTCCTAGTTTCTATATTGATAAAACTGAAAGGCATTTCAAGCAGAGAATCTATGAACACCATTATAGCGTTAATAAACAGAACATGAACAATGCCTTGGCCAGGCATGTATTTGAGAATAATGGGCACCATTTTCTATACTTCATTACTGATCAAGTTAAAAAAGGACCCTGAGGGGGCCATGGCAGGCATTTTCGGAAGAAAGGGAGCTTTATTGGCAGCTTAACTTTAATGCCTTTACATATCCAGGGCTTAATGAATTTTGCTGCATTAAATGTATATTGAAAATTAAATCTCTACAAAGATGAATTTTAATATTGATTATATAATTATTTTATTTTGATGGCTTTTTATATGAGATGGTATATATATATATATATATATATATATATATATATATATATATATATATATATATATATATATATATATATATATATGTCTTTTTAGCTAACTGTATGGTCCCTATTTTGTTTATGTGTGGGACCTTTAAAAACTTAATTGGATTTGTGATGTCATTGAAGGAGTGTATTATATATGTGACTACTTGCTAATTGATTTTTGTCTGAAGAAGTTCATATATTGCATGTGTATGAAAGCATTAACCTTGATTTCTGAATTTTAATACAGTTATTTGTTGGAGTAAACCCTTGCCTTTGTTGTTTTTTTCAAGTTTGTATTGTGTTTCTTCATTTTACGGTTTTGGTGCTTGCACAAACACCCAGTCAAGGTAGGTCACCAACCTCTTGTCCCCCATGTGGCCTGCTGGGTAGTCTACCATAGGAACACCCACAGTCCTGTTAAACTCATATCTGTGCTGTGGTGTGTGCATTAACTCATTACATCTGAATGACGCCTCCAGGTGCATCTGCAGTTAACTCCTACTGACGCCTCTAGGCATCAAATATTGCTTGTTCATATTTACATCAATAATTCCAAAACCATACTATGTACAAGGGTTTAAAAAACTTCATGTTAAAGTTTGTACAATACCAAACTCAACTGCATTAATATTTGACCTCTATCTAGTGCAGGTAAATAGATATTAACTGTTTTTTATTATATTAATTTATATAGATATAATTTTCACGTTTCTAAATATCTGAACAACTAACACAGACAGAACTCCTTAGCCTCATATGAAAGCTGTCAGCCAAATTAATAAAATGCTGTTAACAGTATGTATGTAACTTGAAGGTTTATTGAGATATTGTAACTTGTTTACAAAATATTACAAATGTAATAGTTACTGTGCTTACTGTGACTTATAAAATTCAGTTGAAGACCTAGAACTCAAAATGCTACCACTATAAAAATAGTTTGTGCTTAATAATTTGCCATTTATACTTCTTTGAAAATCCCTATGGTTACAGAGATATGAACATTTGTTTGAAATGTGAGGACATAATTTGACTGTGTAAAAAGGCTTAGGCTCCACTCTTTGGAAGTTACCATGCAAACTTCCTGAGCTCCATTGGAGTGAATGAGTTAAGTACTCTGGTCTGTAGTTTGTAAATTTAAATATATAGGGGTTCTAGTCTCACTGCAGCCAACTGTGTGTGTACAAATAAAAGTGGAAGGGTGCATCCCAAAATGAGTTCACAGATGGTGTGGTTTTGCACTGTTTTTGTTCTTGCACAAACACCCAGTTGAGGCTGGTCTCCAAGCTCTTGTCCCCCATGTGGCCTGCTGATGTCATCTCCCATAGGATTGCCTGGAGTCCTGTCATATTTAGATGTGTGTTGTGGAGTGTGTGTTAAGCACTTTGATCTCTAGTTCAGAAACCTACATAGGTAGGGGTTCTATTCTCAATGCAGTCAAATGTGTTTTTTATGTGTGTGAGCTGCTGATGGCTGTTATACACAGCATTTTACAGCAGCTTAAGGGACACTGTCCTTTTGTGATCCACAGACATGGTTGATGTTATCAGCTATATCAGATTACTGGATATTTATATGTTACAACAGGCCATGGTCACACACTGACCTGACAGATATGTAGATGTCTCCTCATCCTACATAAGACAGACAACAGTGACATTATAGTTATTCTATGTACAAACATTATGACATCTGTTTGCAATGGTGATGTACAGGTTGACACATTAGATCACATAAGAGTCCATGTGGACTATGGTTATTGCAGATGATATTGTGGCCTGTATTGAGAGTAAGGTACAGGTGTATGATACCCTGGTGAGGTGGGGATATGCTTTCCAGAGGAGAGGAATGAAGGTCAGTAGGACTACGACAGATACAGGAATTGTTAGAATGAAGGGAGTACAGCTGGCGAAGGCATATGATGTCAAAACACTGGACCAACAGTTCAGAGTAATGGTGAGTCTGGAAGACAGGTTTAGATGACAGAGCATGCATGGTAGAGTGTGTGGAGAAGAGTGTCAGGAGTGATCTTTGACAGATGGGTGCCTAAAACACTAACATGGAGGGTCTACAAGATGGTAGTGAGACCAGCTATGTCATATGGGTCATAGATGATGCCACAAACAAAAAGGCAGGAGTCATAACAAGTGTTGGTAGAGTACCAGATGTTATAGTTTGCATTGTGTGGGCCAAGGATGGACAGGAGTATTAACCATATATTACAGTGTCAGCTCAGGTTGTATGGTTTGGACATGAAGACAGAGTGGTGGGGTTGTGTTAGTTTGGACATGTGCTGAGGAGTGCTGCTGGGCACATTGGGGTAAGGATGCTAAGGATGTAGCTGCCAGGTATGAGGAAAATAGGAAGAACTAAGAGAAGGTGTATGGATATGGTGACAGAGAACATGCAGGTGTTTGTTGTGACAGAACAAGATGCAAAGGACAGTTAGAAATGGAAGCATAGCATCTGCTGTGGTGAGCCTGAGAATCTATATCACATTATCACAAATTCAAAATGTCGAACATCAAAATAGCAAAAGTGCTGAAAACTCGAAGTTCTGTTTTTGAGATCGCAGTACAGTGAAGATTGTGATGTTTGCCCTTTCTTCACTGTAGAGCGATCTCAGAGTTGGAATGTATATTTAGTGGGGGGTGTGGGGGGTGCAGATCCCCCACAATATGGAGTTCAAGTTTCGGAATTTTCACTCTTTTGAGTGTTCAACATTTTGCATCTTCGATGATAAGATATAGACGCAAGCCTGAATGGTACTGTCCAAAAGAATAGGTAGAAGAAGATGACATCTCTATCTGCAGAAACCCCATCTGTACACTTGTGGCATGGATGTACAGTAGGAGTATCTAATTGATGGTTACTATGTCTGGACTCAGTTTATGCTTTAACAGTGTGTCTTGGCATTACCTGCTCTGGATTGTGTGCAGAGGCTGTAACACTTTGCCTTCATACCTACAGAAACATCAGTATGCTTGCTTTCAAATACAATCGGCTGCTGCTTTTTCCACTAAGGTCATTGACAGTTATAGTACATTACTCCCTGATGCCCTGTCTACACATCTACACAAATGTATACATGCAGGAGTGTCTGATTGGCTCAAACAAAGATTCTTCAGAAAATACAAACTACAGTGCTGTACCTGATAGGCTCAAACAAATATTCTCCAGAAAATACAAACTACAATGGTGTATGTCTGTCATAACTACATTATATAGTAAGTGAAAGAAGCTGTTGTTTACAAATATAACATTTAGAAACCAAGGCAACTCTCCTCAGCATAAACATGCAAGTAAGACACCATCAAGATCCCATACAGAGCAACCAAGCTAAGCCTTTACACAACAACATATCCAGGGATAACCAGAAGGCTTTCTTCATGTACATCTGTAAAGTGATATAACTCAGTTATAGTTTAATCAAATTGTGCATGTTAGCACACACACTGATCCTGTGTAACTTCCAAACCTGGTAGCAGACACATTTGGAGGAAAAGAGTGCCCCCTGCCACCACCACACCTAGTGCCAACCATGCGTGACACATCACCTCCAAGCTGTGGTATTTGCAATGAGGAAGTTATCTCTGGCCTCTCCAAGACCAGGAGCACAGTCTTCAAGAGACCATATGGAATTCCAGTCTGTGTTCTTCATGTGCTTTAACAGTGAGCTACTCCCCTAGGCACCATATTCAGCCACAGTCTGAACACAGCTATTGTTCACATTGAATGGAATAAAGTCACCATTTTCTAACCACACAAGAAATGACTGACAAAATACAAGTGTAATTAAGAACCATAAATTTATGCAACCTCTTCTGTAAGGCAGTGGATATAGTTTGCATGCATCTCAGACACAAGGAAATAGGTGACCTCCAAACACTAGATGTGTTCCAGTTAGGTGTTCTCAAGAGTATCTAGTAGCTGCAGAACCTGGTGGGAGTCATGACTGTTACAATAGATATACCCAAGGTCAAAGATGTGCACACATCCTATTGTAACTTGGCAAAGGCTTTCAACACAATCCAACATTTGTTGTCAGTGAGACACTAACCAAGATGAATATCAAATTCTAGGTTATCAGATGTTTTTTTCCAGTGAGATTACAGACCAACTACATTCAGTCACAGTATGAGAATTCACCTCAAGCAGCAGATATGTCACCTGTGTGGTAACAAAAGTGTCAGTGCTATGGCCCCTCATGTTTGACATATATGTCTCTGAAGTTCTGAACAAAACAGAGGTTCTGTGGCACTAATGACTGCTGACAAAGGCATGGGTGTTACATGAACTGCACATAAGTGCATTAGCATACCTTGTGGTAACAATAAATGTTCATGCTTATTATAAAATAACCATCGGTACATTATTCCACACTGCGCAATTGCTACATGTCAACTGCAACCTATGTCTACTTTGGGGAAGTGCACATTCTACATTGTACATCTGAGTAGCAACCCCATTACATCAATAGCAAATATGGTAGCAATCCCCTATACTCATCTCTAATTGGCTGTATGAAAGAATATCAACCACCCATGGAAATGTATTTTATTGGACACGTGCCAACTTGATGGACCTCAAACAAGTCTGGTAATAAAAGATCAGATGGTCTCCGACATGTGTCTTCTGTGGGTAGAATGATGTATCTGTCACTGTGTGCAGTATCATATAGATAACTTTGAGGTAGATTATGTATGCATTAGAGGGTTATCTGTGGCCAAAATGGGATGAAAATGCTGCACATGTGTAAGTAATGTGAGAGTCCAGCTACCTGTTCCAGAAACCTGAATGTACACTATGACATACATAGGACATGATGGAGAGACAGATACAGCTCTCAAAGATCATCTCTCTTCTGCAGTAGGCTTCAAATCCATGTCAAGCAGAGCACCTCCATTACCCTGCTGCTGAATGGGCTGCATGATCTGATGTGAAAATGTTATCTACCAAGGATCACTGCTGCTTCACTCCTGGACATGGGTGGTCCTTGCTTGACAAAACTTGGCCATGCATTATATCTGTCGATATTATATAGTGATGTAATGGCTATGCTTCTAAACACCAGTAGGTCAATATCTTAGTCACATTCTGTGAACCTTGGAACATATAGTGATTTACATGCAAACAGGAACATTATACTGTATTACAGTTCTGATGAAGTTTGTCTTCAGTGCTGACATAAAATCCTGAGATCTGAATCTGATAGGTCGACTTTGGCTGTGCACCCATACATCTGTACTAAACAATCCTTCAAAGGAAAGTTAGATGTACTAATGAGACACGTATAATTGTCAGAATTCACAGCCCTAACAAAAGCATCCACTATAAAATAAATTATTATGCTAGCAACTGTCTAAATGGCTATGTACAATCTAAATGATAGGTGCAATTATAAGTCCAACAGCACATGTGGAGGTAATAACGATATATTAATATAGATAGTCACCCTGTGCATCAGACACATAGCATTAGTATCCCTGAATCTAAAAGATAGATGGCACAGTTATCATCACTTGCACATGATGTTTTGTGTGTGTGTGTGTGTGTGTGTGGGGGGGGGGGGAACAAAAGGCCTAGGCTGACACAAAAGGCTGGTGAGTGTGTGTGTGTGTGTGTGTGTGTGTGTGTGTGTGTGTGTGTGTGTGTGTGTGTGTGTGTGTGTGTGAGTAAGCAAGGGAAGCAGGCAAGGTGGACCATGTAAATGTTGGGTGTGTGTCTGTAGGTGCCCTCGATGTGACGTTGGTGTGTGAGTGTCTGCATGAGCAGAACTAAGTTTAGTGCTAGCCCTATGCTTTTGTATGTCAGACAGCTGTGAGCTGTGCATGGTATAGCTGACAGTTCATCTTCTCCACCCCCAAACATGAGAACTGGCTCTGCCAGGAGTTGCACTGGTACCTCCATGCCCAAAGTCAGATGCTGTGCTACTACTCGAAGATGACCGATGTCTACTGGATTTGCTCCCTTCATGGGAACACCCAGGACCATGAACCCATGGCCTACTACATCTGGGTTTGGACAGTACACTCCCTGCTGGAGCAGTGGATGTACTGCCATTCTGGGAAAGTGATTGGGTGCAGTCACATTGGCTTTCAGCAGATGTAGTTGCTGACTTATGTCCATGAGGCTGACACTCCCCTCCCAGCAGATGTTCCATCACAGTCAATGTGCCTTCCATGACAGGTACTCTGCCCTCCCTCACAGACACATCCCATTCCAATGTGCCATTCAAATGATCCAGGAAATCAACAACATGGTGGAGGCACCCACAGATATCAGACTGTGCTGCATCTGTAACCCTGAGCATTTTCCCAGAGTTCCTTTCTGAACGTGCCTGTGCCTCCATGACAACCCTAAACATACATCTTGTGATACGTGATGAGACACCTGCAACAGGTTGAGGAGGTACAACAGGCCTCCTCCAAGCACCACTATCAATCCGCCTGTGTGGCACCTCACTAAAAGTTTGGCTATAGCCAGTGTCAACAGTCAACAGTCACTGAAGCTGCAGTAGTAGCCACACTTTCCTGGACAATGTTCTCACCCTCCAACTGTCCAATATATATGGCCTTGCTGGACTAGGTTTGTGTAGGCATACTGTCTGTGTCTGGTGATAATGATGGTGATCACTGGATGTCAACCTCTGTTTCAGAATTAGCCTCTGCAACCCACGGCTGTACCTCAGTTTGGCCACCATCATCATCAGAGTCTGATGACATACTAACATCAGGTGGCATAGGGGACACAGAACCATATCCACATTCACCTGTGATAAAAGGAAGGAAAACAGGAATACATTAATACTTGCACTACTATGCTGCAATATATGTTAAGCAATTTAGACTGCTGTCACTATTACAGACATTTATAAATCTCAACCTCTTAAGACAAGGAATGTGAACAAATCCATGAATAATGGGTATGCAAAGGATGAAGAATAGGTATCATTGTGATATATTGCCCTTACAAACCTGGAATGGTGATATAACAGCAGGTATTGCTTTGCCATGACATTAATGAGTGGTATGCATTGTTAACATAAGATCTCTAATTATTTTATGTCTGCAATCTATAGTGACCTGTCAATAGTTTGCAACTCAATCACTATGATCTTAAATATGGGCCAGAGGTCTGAGTCACACATCTGGGCATTCTGCAAATTTCTGTACAGTTGACAAGTATGCAGACAGTACAGCAAGCAATACATCAGGCCTGAGATGATAGTTTGGCAGATATTTTTGAATATGTCTGCATTACTGACATAAATGTATTCTGCTTACCAACTGCAGGAGGCATAGATCTCTGGTTTCCTGATAGCTCTGGAAAAAATTATGGGACAGGTAATGGCAAGAGCAACACATTTAACAGTATAACAGGGTGTAATACTTTTAATAATTGATATCTACAGTAACTGCAATGTTAACAAGAATGTGGCTGACAACATCTAAATGACCTGCAAAAACTGCAGTTAACTTAAATACACCCACCAAAAAAGCAACCTGACACACATTAAAATTATAAACACTATTACATAATGAATGCAACAGTATTCTACTGATTATCTAACACAGCCCACCTGAAAACTCCACCTGAGACACAGGCATGGCACTTACATCCAGAATATACTGGCTAATGGACTGCTGGGAGCTTTCCTGAGTGGCAATATTTGCCAGGAATTCCTCGGTGGCAGTGACTGGTTGTTCTCCTGTTGGCCCACCACCGGTGACCTGACGATCACTTGCCACTTCAGCAGCATGCCTCCTTGCAGCATGAATCATGTCCATGGCTCTGTGTCACATCTACTCATAGCTGCAATTCTGATGATCAGCTGCATTTACATTTTGGACCAACTCCTACATGTTGCAACATATCGGCCCAACCCTCAGAGATAAGGACTGCATGATGTTGCCTTAAAGCATCAATGGTGAGGTCATTCTCTGCCTCTGAAAAAAATAGCCTACATCGAGCAGGCGTATTGTTTACCGAAAGACAAAATTAATTACACATATAAGGATTACATTAATAGAAATAAACTTTGTACAGATAAGGCAGTGCAGGAAAGCTGTCAGTATTCACCATTTGATTACAATGTAAAGATTTCACAGTGGTCAACAAATTACACAGGGGCTACAAAACAAGGAGAGTAGCATGACAAACATATCCTTGTTTGTGCCATAAGAGATAGTCACTTATGCTCACACACCCAAAACAACAGTCCATTCTAGTTTGTCCCATATCAAGGACTCATCTCCCTCCAAATAAATATTATAACAGGCTAAGGGACAAATGTGCTAACCAAACAGCAGTGTAAATTCAAAAGTCCTCTCAAAGGACCTATCCATGAAACATGTGTGCACATTTATCACACAGCATTGGACATTAGGCCTACTCTACATCCTCTATACCTCTCAGATGGCTAGTAAACAAGGCCATGTCATGAGTACAGATCTAACAAATGCTTACTGATTTACTTCACATCATTCCTAAGTATGTTCCAACATATGCATTATTTAGTCAACAAAATGGATACATACCTGACGGAGTGCAGTACTCCTCTGTGAAAATGCACTTTTCCAAAATAAATGTATCACAGAGTTTGAAACAACTCTCCACATAGGTTTGCTTAGCTACACATTTGCCTTTTTGTAACAGTGTACAAAAATAATTGATTGCATCTGACCTAGTCTGTGCCTCATAGATGTTAACTGCAGCATGCACAGCTGAATTACATGCTGATCAACCAATCCCATGAAGCTACTCAACAAAATATAAGGCATCAATGTAGACACCATTCCCTTACTTATACGAGCAGTGAGGAAATAGTAGAGTACAGGTACAATGTAAGCACTGACAGATTGTTAGTTGCAGTTCCAATTTGCATACATTTGTGTGTGCTATAGGCTGAAGCCAATGCTGCTGCTGCCAATAGCCATAGACAGAGAGGGTGAAGATTTTGCAGGTCAACAACACAGTAGAGGAGCTTTGGGACCTCTGGCATTTATGAGTCAGATACAGAGCTAAATGCTGGGAACCCATCCCAGCAGAATATAAAGTATGAGTTTAAATTTGTATGTTAGCCACAGGTACCCTTAGCAGACTACCAGGGGATATGCTTGGTGTTTCATAGGCATCAGCATTTGGGATCTTCCAAACATTCCTGCATGTTATACTATAACATGGCAGAGGGAACGTATATTTTAACATAGGTTCAGAGAAGATCACATGCATGCTACAACTGTAACATATATCACACTGCTCTCCAGTAATGTGTGCCATACATCACAGTCATATACACAAGAGAACAACACCCGGGGAAGAGGGTAGGATCTACATTAACCATAAGGTCTACCACACAAACAACTGCCAAGTCATGTGTAATGTCAAGGCAATCATGTGGTATGTGTGTGCTGGCAACCCTTACAGTTGGTACAACTTCCATATATGCCACATTCATCAACCGCACCAGATGTGTGCTATGGTGGATATCTCCAAGGCTCACTTAGGTGTGGATGCATGCTATGCACTCAACTCATGATGGAGGAAACCCACCATAGCAGCATACACACACACACACACACACACAGACACACACACACACACACACACACACACACACACACACACACACACACACACACACACACACACACACAAAACCAAAGGCCAATGATGATTCATAGGAGAAACCAGGAGCAGGTGTGGCTGCAGGCAGACATAGCCATGCTCAGTAAGTCCTTGCATTTGCTAGGAGACAAGCCATAGCACACTGACTCAACACCTAGGAGGCTAAAACCATTCTCTGACATCACTATGCATCTGTACTTGGGATACATTACAGATAACAGTTCTCAACCAGCAGAATGCCAGATATTTATAGTAACCAGACTGATACAGTCTTGTTAGTGCCATGGCAGACACACGTCTTTGTTCCCCCACCACAAAAGAACAGTCGGTGTTTGTTTGTGTCATCAAACCTGTCGTTTCTTTGTTGGCAGCTGCATATCATATTAGCCCCAGTTAATATGCTTTGACATCGTAAATGTAATGATATTAAATAGTGTACATACTGTATGTCCTAGACTACTGGAGAGATAACCGATGACTGGCCAAGAAATATAGACATGTAAAATACTGCTGTATATTCTCAAGCAGACATCATAATGGTGTGTGTAATCAGTTACTCTAGTGCTGTAAAAGTGAAAAGTGTCATGAAATGTACATGTAACTTGCAATATTTTCTTATCACTGTACATTATTTTCAGTTTGATTGTGTGCTGACAATCACTCTCAGCTGTACAGATTTGCATTGAATGTCCAGATTTTGGACTCATATATCTGATCTGTGTCTCATACTTTTGTTATAGTCTGTCAAATCACTGGGAAATCATTGAGGATTGAGGTCAGGGACTGATGGCACACATCTGAGTTTCAGACTTCATATCCATCAGAACAGTCATACTAATGCATAACATGTTATTCTGTCCACTTCCTAAGTATGTTTGTGCAATATTTAAAGAGTGTCCCTATATATAAGTCTTTGTCCCCCCATTAATTGTACCATTGTCCAGATTCCCTGCTCAAAGAGGTTGAGAGGTATGGTGCTGGATGCCTATTGCTGCTTTCTACAAAGGTGTATGTGTGAAACACATGATTAAGGCACTCATTCTGTGTTTGACATGTGATGGGATGGTGAATTGGCTTGTAGAACAATGTGGGAATATTTCCTGTTTAGCTGCATAGTCTAGTAGTATATGTGAAACGTTGATGTTTATATTCTTCCTATTATCCCTTCTTTTTATCTCATAATTTGGAGTTTGTACATTGCTGTGCATAGCACAAACAGCATCACCTATGCACAGCTGGTTTGCATGCACAGTGGCAGAGTGCAAACTGTAGAAGTGGGCCACCCAGGTAGCAGACGGGAACCAGACATCTAGAAATAGACCTGGAATGCATTCACTTAATGTCAGTCTGATTGGCGCAAACTCACTAAGCGCTGTTGCGCTGCATGTAGCAGTGAAAACCTCAGGGTAAATATTAATGTAGTAGATCTTCATGTGATTTCTCCTGTGGCTGCAGATGTTAAGTGTTGACTTGAAGTTCACATGTTCTTGGGTTCTGATACAAGGATTGCAACTTGCATTTTACTAATATGCCCTTGCATTACATTGCAATGTAACTAAACATACACATGCATTCTTTAATCCTTCTATAGGCAATAGCTGTGAGTGTAGGAGTACCATGTATAAAGTTCATGATTCTACTAAAGCAGACATCCCTATTTTTTCCAATGGTGTCCCACCTCACATTATAGCCACCCTAGGTTGCAGCAGTTGCCTAGTATTTGTCATATCCCAAGTATTTACTTGATGCATGACACATTAATATTGTCAGTTGTGTAATGATATGGTAATAGCTGTTTTAATGAACTTCATCTTATTGTTTCCCATCATGCAAACATGGGCAGCATGTTTGTGCAATGCTAAGCAGCTCTCGCCATTTTCAAATATTGCAAAGTCCATTAGTGTGCGTTCTCGGTATCTGTCATAACTGGAATTGGTGGGAAACATCATTATACATTGGTGTTCATCTGCATTGGTCTTGTTTGGTGTTCAGGGAGAGGTTCTGAGATTTCAGTCTCAAATGTGGGGTGTGCAGGAGTCCAAAGTGTTTGTTGTGCTCCTAGGGAACGATTATGGTCCACAGCTGTTGTAGGAGCACTATCACGGATGAGATTACAAATCAGACACATGAAGTAGTTTGGCCTGGGATCTGTCCAGTGTTACTGGTATCCTCCACAATGGAGAACAGTGTAGGAATCACTACTGAGACCTCAGGATGAGGAAGAAGGATACCCTCAATCATTGATCAAGGAATGCAATAATAATGGCACCCCACAGATGTGTAAGTATAAGTTACAGGCACTACTTGTAGGAGGTGACAGCTGAATATGTTCATTATTGGTGTTCCTAATGGTATTCTGTTGTGTTCTGTTTTTCCCACAGCTGATGCTGACAGGGCACTGAATTTGTGGACCTATGAAAAAAGAATGAGAAGGATGAGAGATGCAAGTGGCATGTATGCTTCCAAACAGCACTGTTATTACAACATTATAGGAGTAAATACAGCTTATTGTGGTAAAATCGTGTAATACATTGAGTATGCATTTTTCCATTTTAAAGCAAAAACGTGCATACATTAGTATGTTAGTTAGAACAACAGTCCAATATTACAGAGTACAAAGGGGTGGTAATTTAGAAAACCACACATCCAAAGTAGACAGTACTCATTTAAGTTGACATAAATATTGCAATGTAAAGTATGACCTATATACCATGTACAACAAGAGCATGCTGCAGGTTATCATTAGAACATTTAACCTGTGTCTTTAATGTGTAAAACGAAAAGAGTACTTGCATTATTTACAAAGGAAACTTACAGTATTACAATAAACACTGCTTATGTGTTCAAATACCACACCCCCCATAGATAAAAAAGCTGTTTAGAATACTGTTTTAGGATATCCTCAATAAAAGTAGAATACTGTTATGTATTCATACTGGTAGCATTAGAAGGGCAGACCTCTATAGCTGTGACTAGTATGGCCTGCTGTCAAATGTAATCAGTGTACATGGAACATGCATATCTACAATATATGTCCCCAAGAATGATTGTTGGATGATATATGATCTGCACTATAGTGTGTTTGTATTAGCAACAGGGTAGTATTCAAAGTAGTAAAGTTTGTTATTAGCATTTTGTGTTATTGTATGTAAGATATATCAGAATATTGTACATGATTTATAGATATTTTTGTATATCTGTGTGATTACTGTTATTTTTTCTCTCTCGCCCCACTCCTTCACTCCTTCTGTTTGTTTTTTACATTATTCATATTTGTTATTATTATTTGTATTGTTATTATTATATGATGTATATAATCATATCTTTCATTATCATAATTCTTCTTTCATTACCCATGGTTTATTATGTATAATTTTCTCTTGTATTACTGTTAAATACATTTTCATTTCATATTATTTTTCATTGTGTTTGTAATTCTATTATTTATTATTTTTGTATTGATTTATTATTATATACTTACACTTTATTTAATGTTATTATGCCCATTATGTTGTGTTATGTTTTATTTTGTTATGGATTTTCCATTGTATTTATGTTATTACTACAGCACGGCAGGGTTGGCCACTTCGACATGGTCCACACACACTCTCTCAACTGGCTATAGCACCAAGGCCCAGCACTTCTGGGCTGCAACCTGGTGAAACCCCTCCTGCTGCCCCTGCCTCACCTGGACCCTCAAGTACTTCTGCCTCAGAGAGTAGGCCTGTGTTTAGCATAGAAGCAGAGGCAGAGAGGGTGATTTTGTCACCCAAGCTGAACTGCCAGGTCTGGTGTGTAGGATTGTGCGGCAGACAATTGGTGCACGCCTATGCCAAGTGGCGACACTGCTCTCCATCATCATCCTGAATAATACTAGGACACACAGATGTCACACACTGCAGCCATCAGCACAATGAGGTAGCAGTGATGACAGTCCAGTGGGTGAGGACTCATTTCTTACTGTCACCAAACATGACGTCCATAGGTCCATGATCCCTCTTCCCCCACTCCATCCAGGGTGTTCACCCCCTTTTGTGTCCATCACTGACCCTGTCTCTTGTCTTGTATGTCTTGTCTGTCTGACAACGCTTCTTCACCTTCCCAACTTGCCTGCCCCAGACTTGCTCATGTCCCTTCCCCAACATTCCACTCTCTCCTTAAAAAAAAAAAAGGCACCTAAAGGTCCTAAGAAAAAAATTCATCCCATGCATAGCCCTCCATTTCACACACTTGTCTACATGACGCACTTTTAATTTGATCCAATTGCCTCCATAACACAATTATGTTGTTGTTACCCCTCTTCATGGTGGTTACAGTCCAAATTCAGCTAATAAACTGTACATGTGCCCATTTGTTACTGTTCAAGAAATGGATAGCTATGGCTCTCCCTTACACACTTTCTGCACATTCCTGCCTTCCTCTCACTTTATTTTCCCCCTGTTTTCTCTCCATTTCACCACTTTCTTATCTTCTCCCATTTCTTTTCTTTAAAAGCTCATAGCCAAAGAATGCCTTGTGATTATTCTTAGCTAGGGATGCTAATTTAGTTTCATAATTAGCTTTAGAGAACTTTACAAGATTTCTATTTTGTTTGTTCAATCTGTGGAGGATGTTCTTCTTCTGCTGAGACTGTTCCCTCTTATTCTTTGACATCAGTTTCTTTCTCTTGTTGTATAACCTATTTATGCTAGATGTCCACCACGTTGGCTTGTTTTTTCGTGAGGACCTTGTCTTGATCCGTTCAGGTATGGCTGAGTCTATACATTGTATACGTGTTTATACAGTGCATTTGTGAACACCTCAGTATAGGAGTCATTGCTGTCAATGGTGGCAGGGCGGTTTGAAAGTATTTATACCATAACTTAGGAGGCTATAGTTTACTTTGGAGACATTTTCAACCGTTTTGATCCTGAGGGGGATTCAGATATAATCTTTACTTCAAATGAGACTGATTTATGATCGGACTTTACCAGGGAGGGTTCCACACATGGAGTGGTGCAGCGATCCCCCATGTTGGTGAGTACTAGGTTAAGGAAATTAGGGCTTCTTGTGGGGGTACAGACTGTCTGTTCCAGAACATTTGTGTTAACAAAGTCCAGGAACCATAGGGTGAGTGTGTTTATGCTCATATATGTTTCCCAGTTGATGGAAGGATAGTTAAAGTCACCCATGACCAGGGTGTTTGGCTGTATTATGAGTGACTCAAGTAGATCCAATTAGACAGTGTGGTTTTTGTTGTTCATTTGGGAGACCTACAGCTAACAATGCTGTAGAGGGGGCTCTTTCCTACAGTTAGTTGAACTTGGAGTAACTCTAGAGAGTGATACTATTTTACTAGTCTTGAGGTGTATTTGTCTTTAATGAAGATGGATACACCTGCTCCTTTGGTTCTTTCATTTTCATTTTGTGGTCTGAACATGTGGGAGGCATTGTTGCCTTGCATGACGGGGGTACTCTCTGTGGTCTTGAACCATGTCTCTGTGACTACACAGACATCGATGTCTTCCAAAGGAAGAAGTGCTTCCAGTGAGTGCAGTTTCTGATTTAGACTCCTAGCATTAAGCAGCATAACCTTGAGTTTGTCTCTACAGGATATTTTAACATCAGAAATTTTGTTCTTATGAAATTGCCTAAAAAAGGCACAATGGGGGAGGCAAGTGCCTTTACCAGTAATCGAAAGCCAAGAGGTGACAGGTGAAGACCATCTCTGGCAAAATAGTGTGGTCTGTTGACCATATCATCCCAGGATGACAAATACTGGATCCCCCTGGATTGACACCAGAAGCTAACCCAATTGTTTAAATCAATCATTTTTTTGTTTGTATTAAGGCATCATCCTGGGTGAAGGTAGAATGCTGCTTAAGGCTAGGGATATACCTGACTAGGACATATAATCTGAAAGCTCAGTCATGTCTCTCTTCATATAGTCCAGTGAAGTACGTTCATAGGTTCATAGGTTCATAGGTTGGTACTAAGCTATCAGCCCTAGGGCCTATACAAGCCTAGCCATAACAATTCCCTGGCTATTTCTTCCCACACTATTTACTTCCCTTTACGTCTTTATTATTACTATTATTATTTTAATATTATTATTTACGTCTCAAGTCATTCACTCCAACATGGACTATGACAGAGTCATAACAGTGCTTGTTGTTGAGAGACTTGAGTGTGTGCATGATCTGGTGGATCCTGACATCTGACAGACAGCTGACTATGAGCTTCTTCTTATCCAACCTGGTGAAGGGGCAACTGTATGTCTCAGTATGTAGTCGCCTATGATCAAGACTTTTGTTTTTGAGTTGTTTTGCCTTAGGGGCTTATTGGTGATACACTGATACATTTGTTTTTATGTGTAGTGGATTTTGTTGGGACTGTATTGTATGCAGAAGGTTTTCACTTGTGAGGGCTCTGCTCTTTTGGTAAGCTTCTCATGAGTTCCTCTGCATATGTGGGTGTATGTGTTGTACACTAGGTTTGTGGAAGAGATGAAGTGTGTTTGCTGGCAACCTGTTTGATATCTGGTTTGTTGTTACATGAGAAAGAGAGCATAGATTCCAGATTCATAGTGTAGATACATCTCTTATATATTGTATTTGTATGTTTTAATAGTAATAGGTTGTCAATAAACATGAGGCAATTGCTACATTGCCTCAGGATGCCCATGTCAATCAGACTGGCTGGAGAAATGTTGGAAAACTGTCCGTCTGTTATGTCAGGTGTATTCTGTAATAAGTAGGGAGTGGTGGCCAAGATGGACCCGGATCTGCTGCAGGACTAGTAAAATCAGCTAATCTCAAACACTGTGCTTAAATACAAACAAATTTAAACAGTTGTAGCACTAACTAGCCAATGGGAGTGCCCAAAACTGAGACTTTACCAACAATCTCCAACTCAGCTGTGTCACTGGCTGCACACTTCTGCAACAAGGGTGCAGGAGGGCCTTCTTAATGTAGGATGACTGGTTTTAGTGCTCAGTATATCCAAACAGCCTAGATACAGCAGATCTGAATGTAGTTAGTCTATGTTATGATATACAGTGTTACTAGGATTACACAGTGCAGGAAATAAAAGCTTGGGAATAAATGAAAACATTAAGTTGAACTATACTGGATCTATAATTGAATTCCAGGGGGCCCCTGTGTTCAATTCAAGCCAACTAGATATAACATTCCCCATCATCACTCTCTGCAATATACCACAAAGTGAATAAGCCACCCAGTGAACAATGTATGGATTAACTTTATGTTTGAGATGGCATCAATGACTGCAGAATGAGGGACATTGTGAAAAGTCTTAGACAAATCCAAATAGACCACTACTACAGGCATGCCCATATCTAATGTATTCTTCACTGGGCCATAAATTAAATTAGTGAACATGGAATTTTTTTTGTGAAACCATGTTGAGTGAGGTCCAATAAACATCTCTGTAGCTCTTGACTGAAAAAAAAAAGTAGACACTTTTTCTCACATAATTTTCATTGAGTTTTCATAAATACAAATGCATCAAAAAAGTTAAACAATATAAACATATCTTAACTATAGACAATGTCCATAATAGAAGTAACTTTGTCAATACATTCACATTTTATCTAACAATTTTTTAAGTTTTAACCAAGCTAGTTTTTTATGTGTCATTCTTGTAGTTCTTAAAGTCATAGTCATTAATTCTCTATTACAAACTATTTTGGCCAGTGATACAAATTCCACAAAAGGTGTAATTTTCTTACTTTTCCAGTTTGAGGTAATGTTTTTTCTTGCTATTGCAAGGAGGGACCAGAGGAGGTACACTTGGAACATACACTGGAATCAGAGCATTAAATAATAACAATTATACAATGACCCCCCCATTAATATTCATTTATTGTAAATCCGAGTTATAGTAATGGAAAAAGGTCCAGTCGCCCAGACTTTTTCCATTACTATAACTCTTACAGCAACACTGTCTATCTATGTTAAACGAGTTTAACATAGCGAGACAGCTTTAAAAAAAGCAACGGAGATTCTCCGTTGCTTTTTTTAAAGCTATCTCGCTATGTTAAACCCATTTAACATAGTGAGACAGTTTGTAAAAGCAATGGAGATCTTGCTTTCTCCGTTGCTTTTTTCAAAACTGTCTCGCTATGTTAAATGGGTTTAACATAGCGAGACAGCTTTAAAATAAGCAACAGAGATTCTCTGTTGCTTTTTTTAAAGCTGTCTCGCTATGTTAAACCCATTTAACATAGCGAAACAGTTTGTAAAAAGCAACAAAGATCTTGCTTTCTCCGTTGCTTTTGCCCAAGGCTCTGATGTACTGCATAGGCATACACATGTGTAGTACATCAGAACTGCCGCAGAATACCAGACAGCTGCAGAAGGGCAGCAAGGAGGCATTATACAATGCCATTTTTTAAGAAAAGTAATTATTTTTTTTCTTAAATAATGTCATTGTATAATAGCAATAACCCACTTCTGGGTGTGGGTAATGCTGGATTTACCCACGGTTGGCTTTGTTTGGCCACTCGGGCTTCGACCTCGTGACCAAACCATGCCAACCGTGGGTAAATCCAGCATTACCCACACCCAGGCGTGGGTTATTGCTATATGAATCAGTGACTTCACATTTATCCGACCACAATGCTTTAATAAAGGATTTGAATTCTGACCAAAAGGGAATTACAGTATTACATTTTATAAACATACGTACCCAGTCTGCATAGTCTGCTTCTTCACATCTCCAACATAATGATGTTTCATTACTTGATATTAATGCTATTTTTGGGGTGTGAAAAAACTTCTGTGAATAAATTTCCATGTGTAAAATTTTCAAAAGGGAGATGATGTAGTTTTACTGACTGATTTAAGTATTACTGATTTTTCTTTTAATGAAAAGCTAGATCTATTATTTTTTTCTGCATAGCTCCATAGGGGCTCATCTGGAGCTGATAAATCCATTTGCAATGTCCTATATAAACTTGAAATTGACAGTTCATCATTTATGCATAGTGTGTTGATTTCACAAAAACGTGTTAGAATTTTGGGTCTAGGTGTGGATTTCACTATTTGATTTATTTTAAACTCATTAACTATATGTTCTCTAAAAGTGTATATGCTTAGCCAGTTGTTTTGATTTATGTTATATCTTGCTATGAGAGAGGTTGCGTCCTGTATATAATTGTAATGAAGAATCTGATACCAGAAAACTATTCCATTTCTTTTAATTTCTTCTATTTTTTATAAGAGTCCAAGCATTTATTTGTTAAAGCTATGGGAAACATAATAGATAAAAGATTTCTCATCTTATAATCTTTGAACATTAGCTGTTTGAAATTGTTTACTATGTAATTAACAAATGGAGAGAATATTTTTGTTACTTGTATTAAAGCAAATTTTTTTTATGACAAGATAAACTTTTTCCTTTTTCCAACACTTCAGAAAACATATCATTGTTTATTGTTTCCTCACAATTGTCTAGTAATATTGCTTTATGTAGATGTTTCCAGTTAGAAGTATATTTGCTATTTAGCCAATGACTTATAATGTTAAAAATAATTGATTCAGTATATAGTTCTAGATGTGGAAAAGAGATTCCACCCTCTCCACTACAATAACTAAAAGGAAATAATGTGTCCCTCTCATCAAAAGCTTGAAGAAAGCAGACATAAAAGCTCCGATCTTGTTCTCTGCAAGAATTAAAATTAATCTCTCAGTTGGACAAAAAATATTCAACAACCTCAAAGAAGCAGCAGAGTTTGTCAGAAAGAATAAACTAAACTGTTGGATAAATTAGAATATATGGACATTTCATTACCTTGTCTGAAAAGGCAAGCTATTAGTGGTAATTCATTCACAAATGATAAAAATACCAAGAAAAAACTGAAAGGAAAGTAAATGTTTTTTTTTATTGTCACTTGTAACCTTACTCATCTAACAGAATTAATCCAAATACTTTGAACCCAAATGAACAAATACTAACTTAAAGGTAAAGAAGCTTCTTCTATTTTATATATATATATATATATATATATATATATATATATATATATATATATAAATAAAAAGCCTTATATAAAAACAAACAGTTCAGTCATGATTTAGTTCTTGATTGTTGGAGTGGCACCTTGTATAAATACTATCTGTAACTAGTGTATTGTCAACAGCGTGTGTATTTTATATGTGCCCTTATGCACATTAAAATATATATAATACCAAGCTATTAACATCTTAGATGCACTAGATCCTTTTAGTAGACACTTTTCAAAACTCTTCCACACCAGTGAAGTAAGACTGATAGGTCTATAATTATATATGTTATTTGTTGCCCCCCCTTATGAATTGGGATAAAGTCTGCAAGTTTCCAGCTAGGAGGAACAATGCCAGAATACAACAGATTATTAAAAATGGAGTGATAGTAGCCAAAATATTCAATCCATCACCCATTTTCTTTTCATTTTTGCACATGGGGTTGGGGTGGCACTTAAACAGTAACATTCATCAAGAGTCAATATTCACAACACCGGGTGGCTAGCCCTGACACTGTCATTTTTCCACATCACACACTTGCAAGTACACTCACATATATGACTAATTTAGAGTGTCCAGTCCACCTACTGCATGTCTTTGGAATATGAGAGGAAACCAGAGCAGCTAGAGGAAACCCATGCACACAGAGGGAGGACATGCAGACTTGGCATAAAAGTCACCACAGCTGAGAATTGATCCACGGGACCTCTTGTTGTGAGGTGACAATGCTACTCACTGTGTCATTGTGCGATGCCCAGAAAATACCTGGAATACTATCAGGTTCCATACGACTACCCTGTTTAATATGGCCTAAAGATGCTCACACAAGGGTTAAACGGTAAACTGGGCACATGAAATCATCTTCAATTAAAATTCTATAATCAGAAATGTTGCCAAACAGTGTAGCATATTCTACCAAGAAGTGCTCATTAAACAAGTTCACCAACAATTCCCCAGCATTCAGTAACTCACTTCAAACAGAAATTGGTCCGAAAGATTTAACTTTATTATTGGTGTATCTAACATAAGAATAAAACAAGGGTGACTATCTAAACTATCTTCAAATTTACTTTTTGCTAATCTCAAAGAGGCATTTGGCCTTCTGGAGACTCAGTTATAGGTCCATTTTAAATTGTTTCTCTTTAGCATATTCTAGAGCCTAAACTAATTCCTCTTTTTTTCTCAGAAATTTAGTATAACCACTATTCCACCATGGAAGTCGAGTCCTCGGTAAAGTGTTAGTTATTATTTTCTTACCTCTGTGTTAAAGAACTTCAGAAATGTTTTCAAAGTCCTATAATTTCTTTACATCATTACTTTCCTCAGAGGAATCCAAGTCCATAGAATTTATTTGATTAATAATATTCAGATCGAGCAACTTTGACTTATCAAAAATGCTCTTACATTGATTCATGAAAAAAAAAAAACATTAGTTATTATATTACATTAAATACTACGTGATATGAATTGCCTAATGGACACAGTTGATTAATCTCAGAAATGTTATCTACAATATTTGTAAGAGATCTAAGATATTATTTGCTCTGGTAGGAAAATCAATCATCTGAGTCAAATTGTGTAACATACATAAATCACATAATTTATCCTCCAACATTGTCCATGTTGTGCCATCAGACCAACTGATCTCTAGAAAGTAGAAGTTACATAGTATTATCAAGTTATCATAAGTCATAAACTTGGCCAGGTCATTGGCATACCAGAGTTGATCAGTGCTTGATAATGATATACTATTGTAACAAACTAACAAGTGTAGTATGAAACCAGAGTCAGTAACTAATACTTCCACAAAAATGAATTCTAAATTATAATCCACTTCCAACACCCTAACAATTAGCCACTGGACCACAAAATAAGCACTTCTCCTCCTATCTTATTTCTCAAGCAGCTAAATGATTGTTATCCAGAAAGCTGTATTCCTTCACTATTCCACAATTCAGTAATCAAAACCAAGTTGCAATTATTTACTAAACAGACTACAGTTGGCTCATTTATTTTATTAGTTATACTTTAAGCATTAGCATGATGCACTTTTAGTAACCTTGGGAGTCTAGCATTGTTGTAACTAACCAGCAAAACTTGTCAGTAGAACCAAACACAAACCTGGAAAACAAAAACTCCAATAATTTTGATGTGACTCCACTAAAACATAAACACTTTACTATACAAAAGCATTTCCTTCTTTGATACAGTAAACGTCTTCAGATTTGAATTACTGCACACCTTTCCAGTCTTGTCTTTCTTTGCCTGCTACTTTCCTTAACCTTCCATAACCCTCTCACTTTCCTCTTCTTTCCCTTACTTTCTCTCCCAATTTGCATTCTCTATATCCAGGACAAATGGGCACCTGTCCCTCAAAAACATATTTACCCCAACTTCTCCATCTCCATGTTCCTATTGCTCATTCCTTAATTATTCACCTGATTTTCTACACACCTCTTGCTTCCCCTTTTAACATATTTCCAGTACTCCAATTTCCACTCTTTAATCTTGTCAAAAACAAATACACAACTCAGTCTTGTCCATGTAAAGCTTCCACATCACATTTCTTTTCTATTCATACTTTGCACTTTGGGTCACAAAGACCACAGTTGATGCCTAACAACTAATGAGCACTGCTGCTGCTCATCAAATAGCAAGGAGCTCTGCTACCATATTTTACACCTCCAGATATTATATGCAGCCACAGTTGTGTACTAGTTATGCTGGCCTTTTCTAGCACTGGCCACAAAGATGAACTGAGTGTCATTATGCAGCGATTGGCAAAAATAATTGGGTGTGTGGCCACAAAGTTTTAAGCACTTCTATTTGCAAACTATTGCACTGCTAAATATGAATTTGGATAATGAGTTTAGATCCAAAAGGTGGTCTGAAGAATCATTGTTGCATTTTTTATTTTTTCAGTTTTATAGTGTTTGACAAACAAGTACCGTATGATTTCCTGAAGGCTCTGTTTGCTTGCGTAACTGCTGCTGTAGATCAACATATAAAAAAGGTGTGTTAAACAGTACATGTAATAAAGTTTATTTGTTCAAGTCCCATGGAGGTTGTATGCTTTTCTGCGCACAGTTGTGGCATGATGAAAGTAGTTGTGTGGCAGCCTTAAAAGGCCATGAGGGTTGTATGCTGATCTACTGTATTCTAAAAGTGTGTGTCACACAAATAATGTGTGCTATCCTGAAAAGTTGTGAAGGATGTGGGTTCAAGTCCCATAAGAGTTGCATATAGACATGTCATTAAGTAGTTATTCCATGACCTTTGCATTATAGTATTGGTAAAGTGATCTGACTAATGATGTTATACATGGATTTTGTTGTTGTATATTTACCTTTGTCTCCCAGCTCCACCTTTCTCACTCTCCTTTCTGTTATATATCTTTATGTGTTATTTTTTTCTTCAGTTATGTCCTTTAGATATATATATATATATATGCAGCAACATCCAGATCAGTACCTCTTCCCCCATCCAAGCCTGTCACACCACCACTTCTGCATTGATTATGTCACTGCCTCACCTTGCAAATTTTTCCTTTTTATATGTTTGTTTATGTGGCCCTAGTATTTATTCTAACCCTCCTACCTTCATCTTAATTTTCTTCCTACCTTCAAAAACATATCATATCTCTCTCTCTCTGTATATATATATATATATATATATATATATATATATATATATATATATATATATATATATATATATATATATACATATATATATATATATATATATATATATATATATATATATATATATATATATATATATATATATATATATATCCACACACACACACACACACACACACACACACACACACACACACACACACACACACACACACACGCACACACACACACACACACACACACACACATATATATATATATGTGATCCGTCAATATGTTCGAAGTTTCACTACTTCGAACCCCACTTTACCGTGTCCACTTGTTCGAAGCAGTGAAACTTCGAACATTGACTTCGGCAGTCACACTACAGAGCGGAATGGGAATATTCCCTTTTCCCCGCTGTAGTGCGATCTCAGAGTTGGTATATTTAAGTAGGGGAGTTGTGTGGGTGCAGGGGGGATTGCCTCCCTGCAAAAACATGTTTGAGTGGTTTTTTTTTTTTTTTTTTGGGGTAGCCCGGGGAACTAGACTTCAGCAAAAGTGCACTTTCATTTAAGTGGACTTTCGCTGAAGTGTTGGGTCTACTGCTCTATTTCGAAGAAGTGTATTTTCGATGTAAAGCAGTAGACCCATATGTACATGCTGTATATTCCAAAGTGTAAAAAACAGATCCTATAAGGCTGCCAAATAACTTCTTTGTCTTGTTCATGAGATTGTACCAGACACCGTTGAGGTGCACGTACTACGGATGAGCACTGTTGCTGCTCATACTTCCCTGGGGCTGTATCAGACTCCTACATGCTCTTCTTGCAGTCCTTGCTGTAGCAATACACAGGCTGTTTAAGGAGATGCTCATTGTGCCCACTTGCCTATCTACATTCACTGTTAATGAGCCATAGGGCTTGTCGCACACACACAATAAAAAGAGGAGACCCAGTCGTGATCACAGTTGCAGTATTTCTGAATCCTAGGGGAGTTTCAGTAATAAACTTCTCAATCATGGTTTGGCTATGTAACAGCAAGTGACTTATCTCAACCTCTGTTATGTGTAGCACTCCATTTTAAGGAAACTTACAAGGCTGCAAGGTCTGCCAGCAGAGCAATAACTCATGCACATCATAACTCAGTGCTTAAGAGACACCACTAGCTTCCTCTTAACAATGGCATCCAGCAAACACAACTGACATTTGATTTTACATTTCTGTAAGAGGATGTGTTTGTATACTTCCCATAGCTTTTTCACCTACTACTGTTTTATCAGGTCCACTCAAGAATCTCCTGCTAATGTATCCCTTTCTTGCCCCTTGCCATTACACCAACACTCAAACACACAGATGCAGTTACTCATCTGTGTAATCTAGTACTCATGATAGTAAGTTGTTCCTCTTATGTGTTCACATTCAATCTATAAAAGTCACTTGCCCAGGTACCATAACCTGCCATACTTGTAGAGTTAAGAAAAATCAACATACTGTCCTAATGCAGGAAAGCATAGGTGAAATGTTAACAACATGTAGGCCATGTAGGACTTTTTAACTGTAGGCATGATTCTGTAACAGCTTCCAAAATACAACACCAGTTCCTTGTATATTACCCTTACAACAGAACAGCCTTAAAGTACTGTGTAGTCCATGTTGTGTTTGTATATTTTACTCCATTTTGCAACCTGTACAAACCATATTCTTACTTTAAGTAATCCACATTCACTATTTCATTAAAATAATCAGAATGCAAATTATCTTTACATACTTATGTTGTGAGCAATATGACTTGTCCAATGCAAGTTTCATGAAATGGGGTTTACTATGCTATTTTGCTAATATACCACATTATACAAAAAAGTTTAGTACTGCATGACAGAAGTAAATTTGATAAGGGAAAACAATATTGTTACATAAACACCCTTCTGCTCCATAAATCCCACTCTACATTGTACTAGTAACTGAAGATAAGTTTTGGTGAGCTTTTTAAAAGTTGTCTGGATTTTAGGTTGAGGAGGTTGAAATGAGATGGATTTGGCGAGTCAGGATTCAGAAATGTAATAATGTATAACACCTAGGGAACCTTTTAAATGCCATTATTCTTCTGTTCTATGTACTCTCCTGCCATATGTCTAATATTTACTTACATATGCAATGTATTATGTATGATCACATTCAATGAGCGAATTTCTTGTCAAGTGTACTGTTTATTGTCTTACTGGGAAATTAATTAATTATACTTTTGCTTAATATTTTGAAAAATAAAAGATAAAAATGCTATCAATTTAACTTTTTGATGCACCTATTAATAAATTCCACATCTAACCATGTGTGTATGTATGTCATCCTGTTTCTGTCTTAGTCCAGGTGACATTGGCATGAATACTTCAATCAGCATGTCTTTGACAGAAAATCAGAATGTCTATGAAATTCTCATAGAGGTATGGGGTGAACACTGGTCTGAAGTCCCTTTTTAAGTACAGTCTGGGCCAACAAACCATCAATGAAAAATGATGAAAATTATACATTAAATATTAATAAAAACATGACAGTGACTCATCAGCTATAATACTAATCAGATCATCAGGTAACATCTTGAACAGAATGTATAACTTTAGCACAATTGCAGAAATTCATAAAGGTTACTGTGAAGTGTACACCTAGTGTAAACCTCGTGGTACTCTTATAGAATTCAGAGGCAGCCCTAAAATGGTGCTATAGCATAACAATATTCAGCAACATGTTGGTCTGTCTGTGAGGCAGTGCTATATGCTATAATGAGGCAGCTCTGGGGAGAGGCATATGCTAATTAGCTGTGTGGTCTCTCCCCTTGGAGTGTCTCCAGGAAGACATCTACACGGTATCACTTGGCCATGTAGATTAGCAAGGCCTCTTTCCCCACATTGCAATAGTGAGCATAGCCAAAAGGCTGTGTTCTGCCATTGTGGAAGAAGTAAGTACTGGGGAGTTCTCTTGTAAGGTAGGGTCAGGAGGTTTGTGAGTAAGTGTATGTGAGTGGCTGCATGCATGAGTGAGTGTGTGTGTGTGTGTGTGTGTGTGTGTGTGTGTGTGTGTGTGTGTGTGTGTGTGTGAAATAACATACAGTGTGAGGTAGGGGTGTATGTGTCTGTGTGTATGAATGGATGAATGAATGAGTGTGTGAAGTAGGTGTGTGTGTGTGTGTGTGTGTGTGTGTGTGTGTGTGTGTGTATAATAACATAAAGTGTGAGGTAGGGGTGTATGTGTCTGTGCCTGTGTGTATGAATGTATGAATGAATGAGTGTGTGACTGCTATCTGGAGAAGTAGGTGTGTGTGTGTGTGTGTGTGTGTGTGTGTGTGTGTGTGTGTGTGTGTGTGTGTGTGTGTGTGTGTATGGATGAGTGTGTGAGTGGTAAGTGGTGGGTAGGGGTCTGTGAGGGTGTGTTTGTATGTTTGATGTCTATGTCTCTCGTTTGTGTGTGTGTTTGTGTGTGTGTGTGTGTGTGTGTGTGTGTGTGTGTGTGTGTGTGTGTGTGTGTGTGTGTATGGGTTGTAGTTGCTGTCACACCTCACACATCCCTAGACTAACAAGCTTTGTCTACAACATTGGGCATGGGGATCACTAGCACCAAGGATTGCTTAATAAGACTTGTGCTATAATAGCACTTAAACCAGTACAGGAATCAGAGAGTGGGGGAACACTGGACTCCAGGGATTACTTTATAAGGCTTTTGCCATAATAGCACCTAAACCAGTACAGAGATCAGGAGGTAGGGGAACTAGACACCATGGAATGACACAATGGAGTGCTGTGAACGTACGTTAAATAAAAGGTGTGGGAAACACTAGACACCAAGGACTATTTTCTTAAGAATAAAATTAATGAAGCTGTGGAAAAAGTTATTTGAAGCATGCATCTTTGATACAAGGATCTGCTGCATTAACCTCCTGCACTAAACAATAATTTAGTGCAGCAGGTGTTTTTATTCTATACATTGAGGATCTTGGGAATTATGCAATGCCTGCAGCACATGTCATATATGATGGGGAGGAACAGTACTCAGCACACATTATTCCACAGCATGCACTTACTGAACTATATGAAGTACAAAACTTGAATATCTGGCATTAATGACTATACTGTAATCATCCATGAATGGAGGATCTGACAATAGGGAGATATGGGGTACATGTTGTGCATGACTGGGTGTGGTTTACTGTGTGCATGTATGTGTAGGAGTGACTGATGGAGGTGCCTTTGCTTCTACAATACAGTTGTCAACATGTTACCTTCCTTGGAAAGTGTTGATCCCCACTTCACATTTGGTAACATGATTCAGAGACATGCAAATTAGCCCATAATTAGGTCTTTCTTTATTGTGGCTAATTTGCCTCTGAACTGCAAAATACTGCATTGTGGGAGTAGGACCTTTTTAGCATGAACCATGTCTCTCACAGGGGCTGGTAATGAATTCCCTAGAATATATCTTCAGTATACAAATTTAGCTGAACAATGGATCAAGAAACTGAGTATTTCATTTTACTGCAAAGGAAGAGAGTTAAGTACGTCAGAGTTAGTATTTTTGCAGTCTCCAATATAATTTGGAGTAAAAGAGTAAATGGATGTAATATGCAGTAGAAAAAGTTACTACTATAATACAAGTTATTAGTATAACACAAATTACTCTTAAAATACTGGCAAGTGTTATTCAGTACTTTCTGGGTAATACAATGTCACACATTTACTGTGTGATACAATAACCTATGCAGAGCTTGTTTGGGGGCATCTGTACTAATGCAGGCTTAGCTGTGTTGAGAAAATAGCCTCTTTTTGCATAACATGTGACAGACAGGAAGAGAGACCAGTATTGTTTGGGTATTTGTTTCAGTAAATTAGATTTTTTTAAAGAACCTTCAGGACTAAAAACTACTGACATCCCCATTGACAAACAGATGGCATAGCTGCTACTTATATCTTAGCTGAATAATATAGTGTTGTATACCTCTCAATTGGCCAGATTTTTGCCTCATATTTCGGGTCTGCTCCTCATACAATTTGTGTTTTTCTGGATTTTTGTGGCAAATCAGTAAGGACTGAATTCAATAATGACAGGCATTATCAGTTTCAGACTTCATATCCTTCAGAAAATGTGTAGTAACAGAATACCTTTTATTCAACAACTTTCTAAGTTTATAAGAGCAATATTTAAAATTTGTCTCTATTTTGGGGATTTGTCCCCCCATTATTTTTGCTTTGCCCAGATTTTGTGTGCCAAGAGGTTGAGAGCTATGCTGTACTATCATCCATCCATATACATTTTATATGTGGTTTTGGTTAGGTAAGTGTTTAGAGCCATGCCTCTCAACTGTAAAGATTTTCACAGAATGTGCAGATTTTTGCCTCATATTTTTTGGTCTGCTCCTCATAAAATTTGTGGTTTTCTGACAAATCACTGAGGACTGAAATCCCAAAAGAATGGCATGCATTTGAGTTTCAGACTTCATTTCCTTTGGAAATGCATGCCAACAAAAATCGTGTCATGAAAGCAACTTTTTAAGTTTATAAAAGCAATATTTAAAATCTGTCCCAATTTTTAGACCTTTGCCCCCCCCCCATTATTTTAGGGTTTGTCCAGATTTTTTGTACTAACATGTTGAGAGGTATGTTTAGAGCTGAAATCTAATGATAGATGAAAAGTGGTAGACATTGCTGTTTGCTTCTGTTGGCCATTGCCAAGGACAGTTGGTAAGTTTTTCTTATCAGTTACAACCATTTGAGTCAACTCGTAAAAAAATAATTGTTCTCTTCAATCCACTGATATTCTTTTTATCATATTATAAGCACAATCCCTCTGCCTTTCACTTGAGATGACCATATGGAATGCAAAAATCACCCGGTATCAATGATGTCCATAAAAAATAAGACAGGAGCCCACACTTCTATAGATTCATAGATATCCCAAAGCCATTAAGACTTAAAATCATTCATGCCTTGCCAGTACCCCCCCACTTCAGCTTCTTTCTTCAGAAGGGCCATAGAAAAATGTATGGTTACCCATCCATTCATCTAGATTGAAAGAAGACAGTGAATCAGACTATTTAACATCCATTAGCAGTTTATTCCAGAGGTTTGGGTGTGCTTGGTTAAAATCCTGTCCCTCTACCTACATTTTATTTTTCCATTGGTGAAGATTTAGATCCCTGGTTCTAGCATTGGTGGAGATACTGGATAGAAGGTCCAGGACAATCAGGTCTCTAATGGTGTGGTAAGCAAGATAGAGGTCTCCCCTGAGATGTCTATAAGACACTAAATAAAGGGATGGAGCTTCAAACCTGTCTTAGTTACTCAGAGACTTTAGGACTGTGATATTTCTTGTTAGGAATCTTCAGGGTCTTTCCAGTTGTTTGATATGTTATCGAAATACATCCCAAAGGGGGCGTTGTACTCTACAACTGGCCAGATCAATGATGAGTACAGGGAAAGATTACCACTTTAGACCTCAATGATATGCTTTTGGAAAATGATGGTCAAACGAGTGGGTGACAGCCCAAGTACCTAGGTCCCTGCCTACATTTTCATTTTGTAATGGTGAGTTGTCTATACAGTATGATGAGAGGAGGTGTTGTCTATCAAAAGCGATTATCCTACACTTTTTAGCTTGAGTCTATTTTAGTACACCAAAAATTTAGTAGGGATTACATCATTCTAAAGGGTTTGGGTGTCACTCAGTGACTAAACAACCTCAAGCTTACAGTCATCTGCAAACTATGTTTCTTTGTTTTGTTTACTATCATTGTCAGATTTCAGAAAGTCATTGTTTATTTGTGTATGAGTCTTTGTACTATTAAGGGCTTTGGAACACTAAGTTTATCTATTATTTTTCAAGTTTGTGCAAATTCATATTTGTTACTCCAGCCACTGTCACCCCTTCTTGTTTTGCCTTCAATATTTTCAGCGTTAGTGTCTTTTCTTATGAATCCTGCCATTGCTTTATGTAGCCAGTGCAGATGAGTCTTATTTAATTTTAATATCAGATCTTATTTATTTATTTATTATTTATTTATTTGACATTTGTTTACCAGAGTGGTCCGATTGGGTCTACAGAACTCATTTTTAGCAGAGGCCCAGGGAGAAAAGCTCCACATACAGTACAATATAAATAAAGTATAGTCCAATGCAATACAACCAATATTAGAAAGACTATACAAATATAAGTTGATAGAGCATAAACTATGCTACAAGATATTACAATATATATACTACACATCTAGACTATTCTATAGAGTTAAAACATTACAGACAACAATAGTCACTCTTACCATATACACAGCTTATGAGTAGATAGTGTCCAAAAATAGTATGTAGGTAGTGCAGTGTGTGACATTGACTGCTGTAGTATATGAAAAAATAGAATGTTGGTTTCAGTTGGGAAAATCATAGCCAGAAAGTTAGTGATGCAGAAAGACAGCGAGAGAGTTAAAAAGAATATAGGCATTACAGCCTGAGCAGTAGATTAAGGATAAGTTATACAAACAGAGAAGGAGTTAGGAGCGCCTTAGGATCTTGCAGACTGTGAGGGAGTGAAATGTGACAGAAGAGGAGGAGGATGAGGCTAGTGTCGAAGAAGAGGAAGAGCTAAGCATTAGGCAGGCTTTATGCAGGAGCAGAGCCATGTATTTTTGAAATTTTTTTTAAAGAGGGTTTGCAATAGGTTAGGCCAGGTATAGACCTGGTAGCTAGAGGTAGTGAATTCCATAGTATAGAGACAGACTATGAATACAGAGAGTGACCTGGTTTTCTTGTTTGTTTTGAGATAACTAAGAGATTTTTGTCTTCTGATCATAGGGATCAATTTGGTGTGTAAGGTGTGACTAGATAGGCTAAATTGGCTTCCAGTGAAATCTGGGTTTATTTATTTTTTATTAACTAATTTTATCTTTTTGGAGTATACAGCATTATCAAAAGTTTGTCCAACACCACAGATAAAGAGTATTTTTTTTTTCTAATGCACAGCTTTACTTATAATCCAACTCATAGCCAAATATTATTATTGAAAAAGCCATAGTTTTGACCATACCTACCTTTGTTGTTAGCAAGGTGATGTTTTTGTTCTTTGCTATCTCATTCAGATTTTCCACAACTTTCCTCTCAAGAAGCTAACATTTTCTGATTTTATGTCAGCATTCACCATCTACAGAGGTCCATGAACATGGGAAAGTAAAATCTTTTACTGCTTCTGTTTATTTGTATAATAATATTCTATTTATTGTTATATATTCAATGTATTTCCATGCAAGTCATTAATTGGCCTAGATGAGATAATCTTTTTTTTTTGTCTTGAGAAGCAAGTCATCTTTAATGTTTTCAACTTTCAAATTCATCCTCAAGTTCTTAAACTCTAAAGACTTTCAGTTGCCAGAATGTTATAATCTAAGTATCTGATGTTGCAAATGTTTCTTGTAACAATTTTGATTCCAGCATCAGATTCAACTAACCCAGCATTTCATAAGAATTATGCTTTACAAATTAAATAAATAGGGTAGCAACACACTGCTTTGTCATACTCCTTTCTCAACCTTGAACTAGTCAATAATTTCATATTCAGTTCTAACTATTGATTCTTGGCCAGCATACGGATTCTGCATGTGACAAATAAGGTCACATGACATTTTCATTTCCTTAAGAACTCGCCATAGTTGTCACTGTTCCTACAAAAGCTTTTGCATATCCAATAAAGAAGAAGTAAATATTTGTGGAACTCCCTCACTTTTTCTATTATCCAGCAAATGTTAGTCTTTGGTGCCTCTTCCCTTTTTAAAACAAATTTGTACACCTGGAAATTCTTGGTTCATATATTGCTGGTGTCTAACTTGAAGAATCTTGCGCATTATCTTACCAGCATGTGAAACATATTAACTTATTTGAGCAGTCTTTAAAATTGTCCTTCTTCAGAATTGCAATATAAAGCATCCCTTTCCAATCCAATGGCTACTATGTTTCCCAAATTTGCTGGCAAATTACAAGCAACACAATAACATCATCATGGTGGCTATCAAATAGTTTAACTTTAACTGCATCACTCCCAACAGCCTTGTTACTACCAAGTCTTTCCAGGTCATATTTAACTTCATTCTTCAAGATGTGTCATTCCAGGTCAGACAGCCTATTATCATATGTATCACTGATGTTAAGGTCCTTCTTAAATAGTTTTTCCATATATTCTTGCCACTTCTTAATACCTTCCTCTTCTGTGAAGTCACTCTCAACATTATCTTTTATCATATCCATTTTGTCTTGAAGTTTCCTTTGCTAACACCAACATTGCTGAAGAGACTGTCTGTATTTCTCATCCCATTATCTTTTTTTTCTTTTCATTTTTTGCAATGCTCACTTAAATATACATCCTTATTTCTTTTTGCTACTCTCTAAAACTACATTCAGTTTTATAAAGTTACCCTGTCCCCAACACCTTTTGCTCTCCTTTAATTGGCAACTTTTAAATCTACAAACAGATGTTTGCCATTCTGGTCTTCTTTCTGTTTGGAATATTTTTTGCCACCTCCTGAACCATCACAGACGTCCATCCATAGTTCTTTAGACACTTTATCCACCAGCCTAATCCCGTAAACCTTTTCTTCATCTCCACTTGATTCATATGAAATATTGTTTAGTTCATTAATAGCTGGGCTGAGGACTTTTCATGCTTTCTTTAATTTGATTCTAAACTTTATGATAAGAAGCTATGGACTGAGCCACAGTCATCTCCAGGCCTTATTTTTGCTGACTGCATAGACAGTTTCTATCTCTGAGTGCAAAGTGTATAGTCAGTATGAGTTTGATATTGATTATATGGCGATATCACGTGTAAAGCAATTTCTTAGATTGTTAAAACAGAGTATTTAGTATCACAATTGAATTATTTTTGCAGATTTCTATTAGTCTATATCCTGCTTCAGTTTGTAATTCAAGACAAAACTTGCCTGTCATTCCAAGTGTTCTTTGATTATCGCCTCTGATGAACATAATATCTATGTAATGTATGGGGCATATTGAGTCTCACAATAGGCAGTCATATCTGCCAGTACTGACCAGCAAAAGGCAGTGGCTGAAAAAAAAAAACAGATCTGTTATTGCCTGCTATCCATACCAGTAAGGTATTCCTTCCTCCTATAAACTTAGGAAGTAGTTTGCCTGAAATTTCTAAAGAATGGAAAGTATGAAACTGAAATGTCTGACATTATTTATTGACTTCAGTCAGTGGTTTGTCTAAAAAAAAATATGTTTAATGAGGAGCAGACCAAACATATGGTTTAAAAATCCAGACATTCTGCCAAAATATGTACAACTGGGAGGCTTAACAAGTTGAATGTAAACATAAGAAGCTGCATTACACTGCCTTCCTGACATTTACTAAGTGTTTTATGGGTTTTAAAGCTAGCAAGACACTTTGCATTTGTTTTCAGTAGCTAGTAGTACATGGAGCAGATAAAGGTCCATGCACTGCAAAGAATTATAATTGGGTCTCTGATCATAACCTTAAATTATGTGTTCTCAGCATGGATGCCAAGATTCATCTGTCGAGCTTTATTCTCAAGGTGAATTTCTTGGCGACCATGTCTCTGAAATTTAACATGCAGGCTATAATCGAAGATCTTTATGGGTCTATCTGATAAGATCAAAAACCCACATACTAAAAAATGATAACACTGAGATGAAGACACTGAATCTTTATTTAACCGACAATTTTCCCAGGGAATGGAGGCAGTTGGCCAACATTTGGGAGTTTTCCCCACTATAGTGCGGTCTCAGAGTTGGTATAATTAATTGGGGGTATGGGGTGAGGGGGTGTGAAGCCCCCTACTTGTGTGGGTTTGAAGTGCTTCCGTGTGTTTCCTTGTGCTTGTTCACTGACAAGTTACTTTCCCTCAGTAAATTCCCGATGTTGGGTGGAGTCAATTAAGTGACGATTTGGTGTTTTCATCTTGGTGTTATCATTTTTGAGTATATGGGTTTTGGATGTTATCAAGTAGACCCATCTCTATATAGACAGATAAATAGATGATATAGATGTTGGCATAGATATATAGATATAGATATAGATATAGATATAGATATAGATATAGATATATCTTGATGTGATATTCAGAAGGTGCTACCAAACTATATAATGCTGTTTGACTTATTCTTCTTTGACAACTGTGGTTGGAGAATAAACTTATATTTCTGTAATGTTGAAAAGCTTGATTTTGAGTCTGATTCATGTCATTATGTCATTTTTGGGTTGTACTTGAGCATTAGTTTCAACTTCTTTTGTATCTCTGAGATCTGCTCCACTTCATTTGTAGGATTCTTGCTGACAGTAGAAGATCTAATAATTATCTGATGGAAAATGACCCATTTTAGTCAAACCCAGTCCATTTTAGTTCTCTAATTCCCAAGAAGTTGATGTTTTTGTCATCTTGTCTTTAACCACATCAGGTTTACCTTGGTCTATAGTAATTATGTTCCATCCTTGAGTCGTGTATAATTCTTTGAAGCACCGGATATTCTTTTTTATCTTGGAGTACCTCAGTAAATGCATGTCATCTTGGATATAATTTTCCATGCCATAATCTCTCACATTACTCATAAATAAATATCTTCATAGATTCATAGGTTCATAGGTTCATACTAGGCTATCTGCCCTAGGGCATTTATAAGCCTAGCCAGAGTGTTTTTGGCTTTCGCCACCCATTTTAAATTAATTTTGCTATGCCTTTTTTTGAGGTTAGTATACTGTGCCTCTGTCTAACAGTGACACAGAAGTGATAGCCAGGGTAAACCTACGATCTCCCATCCACTCATCAAGATTCCTCTTGAAGAGAGTCAGTGTGGGACTCTGCCTAACCTGGACTGGGATTTTATTCCAGAGTGAAGGGAGCCTCTGGGTTATGAATCTGTCCCTCCAGCATGTCCTATTTATTTCAGTGCTGAGGTTCAAGTCTCTCAAGCGCGTAGCTCGATGGGATTTGGATTTTCTGAGGTGCAGCATGTCCATTAATTCCGGGTTGGACATGGCTTTATACATCAGGCACAGATCGCCTCTGAGCAGGCAGTATGCCACTGAGTAGAGCTGGAGTTTCTTTAACCGGGCAGCATATGGCATCTGTTTGAGCCCTTTGATCCTCTTGGTGAGGTACTTTTGGGGTCTTTCCAGTTGATGCAGGTGTCTGGTAAGGTACATCCCAAAAGGGGCATTGTACTCAATTATGGGCCTGATGAGGGATGAATAAAGAGGTACGATGACCTCCCCTGATCTAGATGTGAATCCCTTCATGATTAGGTGGGCTATAGAAAATGTTTTTCTAACCACTTTGGCCACGTGGTTGTCAAATGAGAGATTGCTATCAACTTGGGTCCCCAGGTCCCTAATGACTTCTTCTGTACTTAATGGATTACCACCTATGTGGTAATTTGTGGGCACTTTGTTTTTGCCAAAGGGGATGACTATACCCTTTTTGGCGTTTAGCTTGAGGCCATGGCTCTGGCACCAGTTGTCTGTTTCTATGAGGCCCTTTTGGAGGATGCTTGTGTCGGCTGGAGAATTGATTATGGTGCCCAGTTTGCTGTCATCTGCGAACTTGGTCAGCCACAGTCCTTCTGTGTTGGCCTGTACCGCAGAGAAATATATACCGAACAAGAGAGGACCCAGGACTGAGCCTTGTGGGACGCCACTTGTAACTGGTTTGGAGTCTGACATGGCTCCAGCAATTCTAACCATGTGGGTTCTGTCCTTGAGCCAGTTTGCAACCCATCTAGTGACATAGGGGTTTATATTTAAGCTGGTGAGTTTATCTATAATGCCCGAGTGGGGTGTTGTATTGAAGGCTTTTGCGAGGTCCAGGTAGGCTGTGTGGACCACCTTCCCCTCATCAATGGCCTTGGTGACTGTTTCAAAGAAATCGACCAGGTTTAAGAGGCAGGATCTGCCCTTAACAAAGCCAAACTGGGTAGGATCCAGTGTCTGTAGGTCCCCAATATCTTTATTTATGAGGTCCATGATGATCCTTTCCATAGCTTTGCAGACCAAGCTAGTCAGGCTTATGGGGCGATAGTTTCCAGGATCCATTGAGGCACCACCTTTGTGGAGAGGGACCACTGTTGCTGTACGCCACTCTTTGGGTACATATCCTGTAGTAAGGCTAAGATTGAACAGTAGTTTCATGTTTGGGTTTAGCTCTTCTTGGAGTTCATGTAGGATGCAGCCCAGGACACCATCTGGTCCCATTGATGCTGTGTTTTTTGCTTTGGAGAGGGCGGCTCTTACCTGAGCATCTGAGATGTCAGGGGCAGCACTCTGTTGGGATAGATATTTGCCCTTTTGGTGGGGAGAGGGGGGAGAAGTTTGCACTGAACCTGTCAGCTAGGATGTTGGCAATGTCTGTGGGCTCGGTGTATTTTTTGTCATTTTGGACTAATTCTGAGCATATCTGGGAATTCCCACCCAGGTTCCTAACATAACTAAAGAAAGCCTTGTGATTATCCTTAGTGTCCTGTGCAATTTTTCTCTCGAAGCTGGCCTTAGACGATTTTATGAGTGCCCGTAGTTTTTTGCTAATACTGATCAGAGATGCCTTCCCTTTTTGGGATTTTGCTCTATCATGTAGTAGCTTCCTCCTTCTATTGTATAGTTTGTTTATGGCTGGGGTCCACCAGACAGGACGTCTGCCTTTGGAGGATCGGGTCTTGGTTTTATTTGGGATTGCATGATCCATGCATTCCTGAAGGTGTTCATAGAAAGCGTTTATAAAGGATTCTGCGGTCTGGGCCGTATTTTCCACAGGCCCGGGGACTTTGAAGGATTTTGCCTCAGTTTTGAGGTGTGTGAAATTTGCTTTAGAGAAGTTTTTCACTGTGGTTTTCTGGGCAGGGGGTGGGGTCGGGATGTGAATATCCAGTGAGATTAGTTTATGGTCTGATCTTACCAGTGAGGGATACACTTCTGGTCTGGAGCATAGTGTCCCCATGTTGGTGATTTATTTTTTATTTTTTTTATTTATTTTATTTTACATTTGTTGACCGGGCTAGTCCAACTGGATATTTTTCCATTTTCAGCAGAGGCCCGGGGAGAAAAGCTCCACATATAGACAAAAGGAGATACATCATGAGGACAAATGACATAATACACATTATTACCTATATCTAAAAACAGGAAAAGAAAGTGATAGAACATGGAAAAAGGAAATGTAATAAGTTAACCAAAAGCACAGGACTTAACTTTCTAGCGAAACTAAGTAACATAATGTTGAACATTCTAACATGTTTTAATACCAAGGAGGGAGTATAAGATTAAAGAAAGAGAAGCAACAATAGAGAGAGAGCAGATATAAATAGACATATACTAGTTAGAGAGAGATTCAGGGCCATAAAGATGAAAGATGACGAGGAGCAGTCTGTAAGGTAGAAAAAGAAAGGTAAGGGAGGAAGCAGGAGGGCCAGAAGAGTAGGGAGAGAAACGTGAGATTAATAGATGGAAATTACTTTAGTCAGGATTAGAACAGGGACACATCCAGTGGCTTTTAAGGTAAATTCTGAGTTTTTGTTTAAACAAAACAGTGGAGGCAATGGAAGTAAGTTCAGAAGGAAGTTGATTCCAGTGTTTTCCAATGGTATTTGAAAAAAGGGAATCACCTGCTAGGTTTTTAGATTTGGTTAAGGTAACTAGCAGTTTGCTAGATGATCATGGTGATGATCAGGTCCAGTATGTTTTCCCCTCTTGTGGGAGTGGTAACAAGTTGTTCCATAGCATTTGAGTTTATAAATTCTAGGAACCTTTGGGCTAGGGTGTTGGAGCTAGAATAATGCTCCCAGTCTATGTTTGGGTAGTTGAAGTCGCCCAATATAATGGTGTTTGGAGAGACCTTCATATTTTCCAGTATTCTCAGGAAGGCCAAGTGGGGTTCCTGTGTTTGGGAGGGTGGTCTGTAGCAGGCTATAAACTGGAAGGCAGTTTTACCCACAGTTAGTTGCACATGGATAGTCTCTGATGCTTCATGCTGTGCCACCAACCTGGAGGTGTGGGTATCTTTGACGAATATTGATACTCCCCCTCCTTTTGTGGTTCGGTCCAAGTTTTGGGGCCGAAAAGCATGGTATGAGGTATAACCTGGTAGTGCTGGGGTGCTCTCGGGAGCCTTGAACCAGGTTTCTGTTACTGCACAGAAATCGATGTTCTCCATGCTAAGGAGAGTTTCGAGTGTGTGCATCTTGAGGTTTAGACTTCTGGCGTTGAGTAGCATTACTCTTAGTTTCTTATCCCTTGTGATACCTATGGAGGTGGGTTTGTCTTTTGAGCCTTGCCTAAAAAAGGCACTATGGGGGTAGCAAGAGCCTTTGCCAATATCCGAAAGCCCAGGGTGACAGGTGCAAGCCGTCCCTAGCGAAGCATCGTGGCTTGTCGAGCATGTCATCCCAGGCTGACAGGCATTGGATCCCCTTTGAATGACACCAACACTTAAGCCAATTGTTGAAAGTGATCATCTTGTCTTCATATTGTGGCATCATTCTTGGTGAGGGTAAGATGCTACTCAAGGTCAGGGTCATACCGGCCTGGGCTACATGCTCAGAGAGCTCCTCTATGTCTCTTTTCATGTAGTCCAGGGAGGTACGTCTCAGGTCATTCACACCAGCATGGACAATGACTGAGTCATATTTGTACTTGCCTTGGAGTGACCTGAGTGCTTGTGTTATGTGGCGGATCCTAGTGCCCGACAGGCAGCTCACCGTGACCTTCTCCTTGTTCAGCCTGGTGAGCGGGACATCAGTGTGCCTGACAATAGAGTCGCCTATTACAAGTGTATCAGGTGTGTTGTTTAGCCTTAAGGGCTGTGACTGTTAGGCACACTGGCTTTGTGAGCTATGTGTTGCACATGTTTTGTTTTGGGGTAGCGGTTGCTTGGGTGTCTGCTTTGGAGGTCTCTGCTGCTTAGGCAGATTTTTATTTAGAGCCTCCGAGTATGTTTTTGTGTGTTTATGTGTTTGGTTTGTTGTCATGGTAGGTCTATGTGAGACTGGAATTGTAGTGAGTGTGGTTTCCTTCTCCTCCTGACTGGTTACGCCAGTACTGAGTTGAGAAAGCTTAGCCTCCAGTTTGGCTATATGGTTGCATCTCTCACATGTGTTGGAATTTGTTGGGAGGAGGAGAGGGTTGTCTGTGTACATGAGGCAGTTGTAACATTGCCTCAAGATTCCCAGATTCACCAGCTTGACTGGAGAGGAGATTGACAACTGACCTTTGGACATGCTAGAATAGTATTGGGAATTTCTTTATAATTGAAAAAAAGGGCCAATGGGGAACAAGGTACTCAAGGGGAGTTTGTGAGGGTGTAGTGCTTTTAATTTTTTAGAGCTGACTTATATAATTGCTTTAGTGAGCAAGTGCCAGGTAACTTAAATGCAATGTGTTACAGGTAACTTAAATGCAAAAACAACAAACAGTAACTTTCTTTTAAGTGAAACAAGGAAATAAGTACAGTAAGCAATGCAGATATCACTAGGTATCCACAGAAGTGCTAAAAAGCCATGTTTTAGGTGGAATTAGCATTTCAGGGAAATAAACAAACAACAAGCATACAAATAAAGCTAGATTCAGCAGGCCTGGATCTAGTCTATGCTACAGCAAACAAGGTGTACCAATTTCAGTAAGACACAGTTAGAATATGCAGGCACTATAAGCCTCTAACCAGAAATTCCCTGCTCAAAAGGGCAGAGTCCAGCCTCTCCTCCCACAAGAGTGCAGACCGCAATCCTTCTTAACGTAAAATAACTGGCCTGAAGCCCAAGTGCTTAAACCAGAACTAATACACTTTTAGAATAACAGACACTGAGCTCTCAATCAGCAGTTCCCAACTTAGAAGGATTTAAGCTACCTGTCCTGCCACCACAGTGCAGGCCACAAACCTTCCTAATGTAAAACAACTGGTCTGAAGCCCAAGTGCTTAATCCAAAAGACTTAGAAATGATAGCTACACTTTAATCAAGTTACTACCAGCAGTAATAAATACAACTGAATACTTTAAAGAATGCCTGGATTAGTGCTCAAGTTATACAAACAAAGCTAGATTCAGCAGGCCTGGATCTAGTCTATGCTACAGCAAACAAGGTGTACCAATTTCAGTAAGAAGCAGTTCAAATATGCAGGTACTATAAGCTTTAACCAGAAATTCCCAGCTCAGAAGGACAGAGTCCAGCCTCTCCTCCCACAAGAGTGCAGAACACAAACCCTCTTAATGTAAAATAACTGGCCTCAAGCCCAAGTGCTTAAACCAGAATGAATACACTTTTAGAATAACAGACACTGAGCCCTCAATCAGCAGTTCCCAACTTAGAAGGATGTAAGCTACCTGTTCTGCCACTACAGTGCAGATCACAAACCTTCCTAATGTAAAACTGGTCTGAAGCCCAGGTGCTTAAACTAAAAGGCTTACAATGAGTTACACCAAGCAGTAATAAATACAACTGAGTACTTTTAAGATGACGCAAAAGGAAAATAAAGTAGGAAAAAACACAAATACAGTAAAAGCAGATACATTTTTTTTTTTTTTTGGAAAGAGAGAAAGGAAAGAGAAAGGAGTAGCAGAAACTAAGCTGATTGGCCTTCTCAAATGCTCTCCCTGTACTGGGTAGAATGAGGTAATGAGGTCATCTTCAACTACAGTTCAGTTTTTTTAACTGATTGATATCTAAGCACTGCACAAAGTGCAAGAGCGCAATAAAGAGCACAAAATTATCATTTAATTAAATAAGTGCACAATAAATGTAATAGATAATAAAATAAAAATAAAATAATACATACATAGAAATATATACACAATGAAAATTAAAGAACGAGACTTGGAGCTAATAAGAGACCTTGGTTAAAAGTAGAATGTTATCATTAATTATATGGCCTGCGACTTAAATAGGACATGCTGGAGGGACATATTTATCTCCCAGTGAGTGCTGCATCTTTGGAAGAGGCTACCAATTCATGTGAAACAGAGCACCTCTATGACACTGTTCAAGAAGAACCTGGACGAGTGAATGGGGCACCCACAACCCTCATGGTCATGGGCAGCCATTACTAAATGCAATCTTGGGTATTGACTTATATTTCTATGCTATTACATTGGGATGAAATGGCTAGGCTTAAAATGACCTCCAGGTCAATAGCCTAGTAATCTCCCATGATCCTATATACATGCAATCAAAGTATGACATAGATTAATGATGACTTGTGGCATTTAAATGGATAATAAATGTAAAGACTAACTGGAATAATTCATAAAACTACATTTGAAAGTTAGAATTAAAGGCAGGCAAACTATAATTTAAGACTTAAATAACTGGTAAAAGATGACAAAACTCAGATTGCCAGTGGAATGGTCATTGCAGTAAATCAAATGGCAGGTCATACATAAACACTGCACAACCTGCGATAGAAAAGAAGAGAAGCCATCTTGATCATATTATTACAATCTGAAAAATCATATCCCTTGACAAGAATTCCACAAAGCACATCAGCAAAGATGTCAACATTGCCAGGTTGTGATTAGTGTTAGATAACTTATGCTGATATCTGTCAGGTAGCAGCCAAGGAGCTAGGATTCATTTGACAACTGCAGAGCATTAAAGAAGAGTAAAACTGTAAAGTCTAACTCTTTCAGTAAATATTTGTATCATTACACCTTGTCAGCGACCTGAAAGCTGTAAAACCACACTTTACCACTAAACTTCAACTATCAATGGGCATAGGAGCACAGAGATGACCTCTGGAATCACCACCAAAACATTAGAAAGGAAACACTAAGAGACAGTTCAAGGTGGCCAAAGCAGTCCATATGATGGGTTTTCATTGTTGAGATTATTTTCAGTTTTTTTAAAGAAACTTATAAAGAGGAACATGCCAAATGAATGGGGGTGGGTCTTGTTTTACAGAATACTTCTCAGTCTGCAGATAATGAAATTAGCTACAAAGGCCCCTGAAAAGCAGTTACAGGTACATCCAGCCAACAATCTGGGTATCTGATTAGCATAAATTTTGAATATCAAATAGCAGACAACACTTCTTGCTTCTAGAAGGAATGTGGGATACTGCTCAGAAACACATCTGTAAAACAGAATGTAACACAAATAATGGGAACATGTACGCATATTATTAATGAGACTGGAAAATCTGTAGATCGTAATGAACTGCATTGCAGAATTCTACCATGCAAGGCCATTTATTTTTGCTACTGAAAAATGGAGTTATAAGATGTGTATCCTGTTTCTTTAAATTATTAGTGCCACTAGCATGTTGGTAAGTAGTTTCAAACATCACGTGCAATGGGGAAGCTACAGAACAGTGTGTGAAGGGGTAAAGCAAGCTGGAAAATAGAGACATACCTCCAAAAATAGGGACAACATGCAGGGTTAAATCATGTAAGCAAATAGGAATGTCTTTCTCCAAACTAGGAACATTTGAGAGGTCTGATCTGCAGTCCAATGCAATATGTATAAATCTTCTAATGATAAATTTGGGCAACAGCTACCAAAACAAAGACTGACAAAAATGATTAATGTCTTGTAAAATATTACAGCTGTCAGTGACTCACAGCCACAGAGCCACAGAAGTTACTGTAATAGTCAATTTTCATTGTACATTTACTGTCATTCAGTTTTCTTCCCCTAGCAGGGACAATAGGATAAATGGTCAGACATATGAGTACATCCCACTGGACAGAAGGGAATATTACATTCCCATGAGTCTCATTGAGATGTCTTTTTTGTGATCTTGTTTGATCATATTTTTTTCAAAGCCACATTGACTTGTATGGATTAAACTATTAGTACACTACAGCTTTTTATTTTGACTTTTCCTCAACTGCAGTGCAACTACGGAGTTGGAATTTATAAACTGGGGGTGGGGGCAAAGCTCCCCACATGGGGTGCAGGTAGGCTATCTCATGCAAAAAACATGTTGTATATTTTTATGTTTTTGAGTTACAGTTTTTTCCTCCCACTTCCTGCAGTTTACCATTAGCTGCCACCAGCTCCTCTCCACATTGACTGTATCTACCAGATCTGCCTTAGCCAACTCCAGACTCAATCTGACCCATGTCCAGGAATGGAGAAGAGATTGAAGATGCTGGTACAGCATCACACTGCTGCCAGTGTTTCCTACCCCCTTTTCATCCTGCAGCTGCCCCCGACCAAGCAGTGCTAAGCTCATCTGGCTCATAATGCTGCTATTGCAGCAAAACTAGGCATCCACTCATAAGATAGGTGAAATGGTATTACTGCCATCTTCCCTGCTCATCTAATCCCTCCAGTGCCAGTGTCGCTTGTCAAACATGGGTCATCTGGACCACAGTAAGGAGTTTAACCCTCTGGGCCAGATTTGGAGTTATATTTATTGTATCAATAAAAATCAACAAAGTGTGACTCATTCTAGGGTGAGATGATGGAACATAGGGAAACAACACTGAAGATCAGAATGAATATGACAGAAGGCATAAAAAAATAAGTATACAGAAACACTTAGCAAAGGCATAATAAAAGCATATTAAAAGTTAAACAGAAGCAGATGTGTGTGTTAAGCCACCATTCTCATTATTTTGCCAATCAAACTCCCAGTATCATTAAAAGTATTAAAAATATTTGTTTTTAAAATATCCTTCAAATCAAGTGTGATCTTGAGGAATTTTAACAGTATGTAGTAGGAAACTTGCTGGTTGTATTCACTGACAAATTCTTTACATCTCACTAATAATCTTAGAGCCAAAATCCTGACGGCACAAAATGTAGCATGTAATATTTGATATTGCACTACATTCCTGTCAAGTTTATCTTTGGCTCACTTAATTATTATGATAATTAAACACTTTTAAAAATGATTGTCAAATATCAGAACACTACTAAAATGAAAAGGAAAATACATGCTAACTAATAATTATGGAAAGTATCAGAATTGTCCTAATGTAAAAATTATAATGGTCGGTATTCCAAAACATTCAGGGTACAACAGTACCGTTCCACTGCTATTCTGCAGAGCTACCCCAGTTTTGAATTACAGCCCCACTCATGCATGGTATCATCCCATAAGCAGGGCACATACCACCTACATGAGCTCATGGTACTAAATGTAATGGAGCTTCTCTACACCAGGGTCAGATAATAAGATTGAGTAGAATCAAATTCCATACTTGCTGTGGTCTTGGTGGATGGACTGGTCAAGGTTACCCAAAGCTGTCTGGCATCATAATGCCACCTGTAGAACAATACCAGTACTGATGGCATTGATTCTGCCTGGGGTAATAGTACTGACAAAGGAGAAATTGAAAGTTCTTGATGCTGTGTGACTCTGCAGTGCCACTTGTATAAGTAATATGAGAATAAAAAACAAGTAATCTCCGTGGTATCCCCGAAGTCTCAAAACAACCCATTAAACAAGTGTAGTGGGTCCAAAAACAAAACAGTGTAAGAAACTTTTCTGTGTGGAAACTTTTCAGTCCATATATCTGTAGTTAATCACTGTATATTAATCAGATCAGACAATAGTAGTAGAAGTTGCGAACTTAAACTCATCTGAAGTCAAAACAAAATACAACAAAAACTAATAATAGAAAATATATAATTGTACAGCATTACTAAGTATTCAAAAGTAATCCAAGCAAGGCAGACAGTCTTTTTCCAGTTGAAAATCCTTTATCAAGTACACAGACAAGCAATCAAAGTAAAACAAAAATCAAAACAAAAATAGAGTAATAATTTCCTCACAAGTTTTTTATATATATATATATATATATATATATATATATATATATATATATATACATATATATATATACTTTTTATCAGGCAAGGGAGTGGTTTATTGTGCTGTAAAACAAAGTGTTATTGGTACACATGTTAAATTCACATCCCTTCCCCTATCAGTGTGACATTCAAGTTGGTCCTGCCCTACTTAGTAGCTGTCATAATAATATAACCCTTATGTACTTTAAATAAAATTTATAATAATGTGGTACCTCTTATTTAACCAGATTATTAAGTCCTTGATTTTATCCAAGACAATATACTACATGGCTGGAAATATGTCAACCTTGGTTCATTTGGCAATCAAAATATATATATAAATATATACACATATATTTTGCATGTAAAAATCAATTTCTATTTTCATAACCTATTGTTAACAAAGATCACTTTCGTCCTTCTAGACTTCTTCAGGTCTGTGCACAAGAACCCTAAAAACATGACTAATTTTATTTTATTTTATTTTATTTTAGTCTACCAGCTGCTTTTAAATACCATTTTAAATCAGTTGTAATTTAAGTGTATATTTTGTTTCCATCATCATACATATATTTTTTCTTATTTTTATTTTTTCTTTTTCTAGTTCTTTTTTCCACTTTATTCAAAATGATGTGTAATAACAATACTAACTAATTATACAATTATATATATTTTTATAGATAGTTTTTAGGGTTCTTGTACACAGACCTGAAGAAACAGGCAGCCAATGTGGTGCAATGGCTATGATTGTCACCTCACAGCAAGAGGGTCTCTGGTTCGATCCTTGGCTGGGGTGCCTTCTGTGCGGAGTCTGCATGTCCTCCCTGTGGTCGCGTGGGTTTCCTCCAGGTGCTCCGGTTTCATCCCAAAGACATGCTGCAGGTGGATTGGACACTCTAAACTGGCCCTAGGTGTGAGTGTGTGTGTGTGCCTTCTGTGGAAGGTTGGGTGCTGGGCTGGCAACTCGACACTGTAAAACTCCACTGCCAGTCAGGAAAGGACAGGTGATCTGCTGTGGCAACCCCTAACCGGGAAAAGCTGAAAGAAGAAGTGCACAGACCTGAAGAAATCTAGAAGGACAAAAGTAATCTTTGTTAACAATCGGTTATGAAAATAGAAATTGATTTTTACATGCAAAATGTGTATGTATATATTTATATATATTTTTTCATTGCCAAATGGACTAAGGTGGATATATTTCCAGCCATGTAGTATATTGTCTTGGATAAAATCACAGACTTAATAATCTACTTAATAATATGGTTAAATAAGAGGTACCACAGAATTATAAATTTTATTTAAAGTACATAAGGGTTATATTATTATGACAGCTACTAAGTAGGGCAGGACCAGCTCGAATGTCACACTGATGGGGGAAGGGATGTGAATTTAACATATGTACCAATAACACATCATTTTACAGCACAATAAACCACTCCCTTGCCTGATAAAAAGTATATATATATATATATATATATATATATATATATATATATATATATATATATATATATATATATATTTAGAAAGCTTGTGAGGAAATTATTACTCTATTTTTGTTTTTTTTTTTGTTTTACTTGGATCACTTGTCTGTGTAGTTAATAAAGGATTTTCAACTGGAAACAGACTGTCTGCCTTGCTTGGATTACTTTTGAATACTTAGTAATGCTATACAATTATATATTTTCTATTATTATTTTTTGTTATGTTTTGTTTTGACTTAAGACGAGTTTAAGTTTGCTACTTCTGCTATTGTCTGATCTGATTAATATACAGTGATTAACTACAGATATATGGACTGAAAACCTTCCACACAGAGAAGTTTCTTACACTGTTTAGTAATATGAGAATACATGTGTGACAAGCAATACAACTGTAAAGCATGCATTCTAACCAAAAAAAGGACAAGATATGCATACTGTGGGGCTCCTGAAGGGATGCACTGTAAGGACTTTTGAAAAGAAGCACACTAGGTATGTTCCTCACTGAAAATCAGGGATGACTTGAAAAACACACTGCCAAGCATGCATGAAGTTATAGACCATCTTCAGACAGAAGTTCCATTTTCTACCTGTATTTGGCCTTGATACTGCAGGCAGTATATATTTACTGCCTTGTTATAGGTGGAGCTGAAGCAATGATACAAAAAACAAATGACTTTTGTAAGCTACACTGATGCTCAGAGGTTTTAACATTAACATATATTGACAATGTAAAACTCCAAAGAGCTGTAGCATTATCAGCCTAATATACCTATAGAATCAGGTTTAAGGCTTCACCGTCTCCAGTTGTAGTACAACCACTGAATGCAGGAACAACCCTTGTACAAGGAAATTGGTGTGGGGTAAATGCCTGGCATAGTTTTTTACCTTTTCTGATCTCTCCTTTTTTTTCTGATCTCCAACAAGGACACCCTGCGAACCCAACTGACACTACTTGATCTTGGTGCACTCCTATTTACTGATCTTCCAGAACATCGGCACCTCAGTACCTTGTATGTGTAAACTGGTCTACAGTTATTAAGTTTTAAAGCTCTGTCCCTATATCTAGGTACCTGCTGTGCATCACCAGAATGCCCAACACCCCTACCAGTACTTACTATTAGGTTACCTCTTATTTTATTTCCACTACTGCTAACCCCCCCCCCCCCCAAACCCACTTGCTGCTCACACCCAGGTCACTACCCCTATGCTAGTTACTTCTGCCTATCTCTAACCAGCTCCTCCCTTTTTTTGCCTCTTTTCCTTTTAGTAACCTTAGCCCTGCTCTCTCAGTTATCACTACATAGGTTGTCCCCTCTCCCCACTATCCTGTTGTATAAGGGAAGAACTAACCTGCTTCCTGATTGTCTCTGCTGTATAAATACCCTTGAAACCTAGGTCTATCCCACTCTGTTCACCCTAGGTGTGCTCGGTCTCACTATGCTCCTCTACCTTCCCCAGTCCCACCCACCCCCTCATATCATTTCATTTATACCTATCCGCACCACATCCATGCCCCTAATCCCCTCCCTTTCCTTTCCATTCATCCAATAACTGCTAAGCAACATTAATCCTCCCCTTCCCTTCCTCTCATGCAATACCTACAAACCCCAGCTCTCTTGCAATATTAATCCTGCTCACCACAACCAATCACATCAACTTCCCACCTTCTCCTACTCTAACATTTCTCTCCTTTCTCCTCATTTTACTCATACATCTGTTTCCCCACCCCCACCCCTTATCCCTTCCTATTAAACAAATCATGTTATTTACCATCCTATATCTATATATACCTCCTTTAATATTATTCTACCTCCTTACCTTGTATGACACCCCAGTACTGCTCTCCATGTACCCACCCAACTACCTCTCTACTACCGCAACACTCTTTCTTAATTTCCCCATCCATATTTCCACTAAAAACCCCAATTACTAATTTGAAATCGCTTCATCCTCCCTCAATCTCCTCTTAGCATAAAGAGAGACAATTCATCTTCTACTTAGCTCTCTACAAAATAAACCCCCTTCTTAAAACTCTACTACTATCTGGAGATGTCTATTTAAACCCTGACCCAAACTGAACCCCCCCCTTAACAATAACCCAACAAACCCAGGCACTAAACTCCTCTCCAACCCAAATAAACACCTATCATTTTACTCGATGAACATTAGAAATGTGTTGAACAAGGTTACTGAATTCTACAGCTGGATGTCATCTCACTCTACAGACATTATTACCCTTAGAGAAACTTGACTAAAACTCATTAACTTACATAAAGACTTTCTCCCACCAGGGTATAATACACTATAACTAGACCATAAAAATAAAAAAGGTGGTGGAGTGGCTAAAGTATACTCCAACTATCTTACAGTCACACTGCTTGACAAACCAACACCATCCTTTCTACCCACTGAACTCCTAATTTCTAACCTTAAAATGAACAGTCATACTAAAATCACTGTAGTTGCCATCTATATACTCCCTGGTGATAACTACTCCCTTCTTGAACACATCGTCTCTCTCTAAACATACATAATGAAACCATCCTTCTAGGGGATGTCAACATAAATTGGTTGACCCTCTGGTCACCTCACTCCACTCAAAGCCTCAGCTTGTATGGTTTCACACAACTAATCTCTACTCCCACCCACACTAATAAGACATACAACTCAAGCTCACTTATTGACTGGATACATGTCTCAGACCCCCATAAATATCACAACCCTGCAACACTGCCCAACTTCCTTAGTGATCACTCCCCAGTACAAGTTCGTAGATTTACTACTCATTCCCCCAGGCTACAGAGATACACAGAGTGTCACAATTTATCAAACTGTGATCCAAATACTTTTAACAGTCTCCTCTTCAAAATAAATTGGACTTTTCTGTTTCACCTCCCTCTAGATGATGCAATTAACTCTTTTAACACTACTTTCCTAAATATACTTTACTCACAGGCACCTCTGCGCACAGTTCATGTCAAAACCAATATATCCCCTGGTTAACTAATGCCATTCGCTCCCTGATGAAAGCTAGAGATAGAATGTGGAAAACCTTGGTACAAACCAACCTCCCCATTCACCTGCAAACGTATAAAAAAACCGAGAAACCTCACTAAAAAGCAAGTTAATAAGGACAAAAAGGACTTCTATAATAACCCATCCAGCTCTCATATATTTAATCCTAAGAAATTCTGGCATGCTATAAATAAAATACTCCACCCCAGCTACCCCTCATCTGCCAAAACCTGCCTTACAAATACACCCCTCGAAACTGCATCGAACTTCAACTCCTACTTCATAGAATCCATCCTATCCACCCCAATTCTAAGACTAACATCCCTCCAGAGCCCCCCTCTAGCCAAAATTCTACTAGCACCTTTTGCTTTAAGCCAATGCCTACTTGTTATATTAAATCTTTACTTCTCATACTAAAACCATGCTCTGTATCTGCAGACAATCTACCTTCTCACTTTCTCCAAATAGCTGCAGACTCTATAGCCTTCCCAGTCTTTATACTAATTAACCATCTATCACAGAATCTAAGTTTCCATCTATCTAGAAACAAATTTATACCCTACCAATACACAAAGGAGGTAACTCCATTGAAATCATCAACTTCAGACCCATTGCCATTCCCTCACCTCTCTCAAAATAACTTGAAAAATGCGTACATGCACAAGTCATGGAACACTTACTTCAAGAAAATCCGCTTACTCCTACACAACATGGCTGTCGTCTTAAGCATAGCACCACAACTGCCCTGCTATGCTTCATTAATACCACCTCTCAGGCTAGAGACAACAATAAACTGGGGTCATGCTTATTCCTAGAACTCTCTAAAGCATTCGACACTGTGTCTCACTCTTTTCTGCTGGACAAACTCTCTAACCTCAACTTCTCCTCCTCTACTGGTGCCTGGTTTTCCAGCTGCCTCTCTAACCAGCTACCGTCAGTAAAATGGCTCTCAGTACTCTCACCTCCACTTCCTATCAAAATGGGTGTTCCCCAAGGATCTATTCTTCGACCACTACTCTTTATTATCTTTACTAAACCACTCTATACCTCCTGCCCTCACTCTACTCTCATCCAATATGCTGACGACTCTACTGTCATCACTATTACTGATACCCCATCTGACTTACACTCCATAACTCAGAAATCCTTCCACTCTGTTGAGACCTGACTTTCCCATAACCAGCTAAATCTGAATGCTAAAAAGACTAAACTCTTATTTTTCCTCCCCAAAAGCCTGCATAACCTCAAATCCACTTTTACCATCCAGTCTGTAGATAATACTCCCATTTTAGTCAGACCCTACTCAAAACTACTAGGAATTACAATAGATGACCAACTGAAATTCGATCTGCATGTTAACAGTTTGTATTAAAAAAAACATAAAAAACTTGGCCTCTCATATAGAAAGAAAACGTTCTTGTCCGGTAAGGCTAAAATTACCTTGTCTCATGCCTATCTCCTACCAAGCCTACTGTACAGCTCTCAGATCCTCTCTAACCTCTGAACCACCCTCCTAACTAAACTAGAAAATACCTATAACAAAGCGGCCAGATTTGCTGCTAATCAAAGTTATAGATCTCATCACTGTCTCTCTTTAACACACTTAAACTGGCTGGAACTACCCCTCTTGCTTCATCTCTTCCAGTTTCAGATAATTCACTCTACCCTAAACCAACCATCTTTCTGTCCTAGCTTTACTCCTCTCATCTCTTCATATATCTCCTCTAGGTCTTTCTGAGGCTCGGACCAAAACCTTCTACACATCTGTAAACCTAAGAGCAAAATTGGTCAAAACCTCTATAACTATCACCCTTCTATCTCCTGGAACAAACTCCCATTGGAAATTCGATCCCTTAAACAACCAAATGTATTCAAATCAATTGCCAAAGACTACCTAAAAAGCCACTGGATATGTCACTGTTCTCATACCCCTTGAACTGGCATCCTCTCCTACTTTCACTACACTGTTAGCCTCTTACTGGCTCCAGCCACTTTTAGAGCCAGCTATCTACCTCCTCTTAACAGGTTTACTGCCTCTTAATCCCTCTTAAAATACCCTAACGTGTTTACCACCTGCACACTTTCTCTTACGTCAACCTTCTGGCTGTATCTACAACCTTTCCCCTTTTTTCATTGTTTATATATTGTACATGTAATGAAAACCTACTCACCCTTCATAGTTTTTGACTGTACTTTGATCAACTTTTGTCTACTGTTAAATCTTAAATGTAATGTTGTGGAGCTTTTCTCCCCTCAGCTGGACTAACCCGGTCAACAAATGTAAAATAAAATAAATAAATAAATGTTGGAATCCCACAGAATATATGCTCATTAATACGTTTGCCAAATAACAGAATTATAGTAATGTAAAAAAGGAAATACATGTTAATTAATAACTAACTAGTGCCAGAGTACTACTAAAAGGAAATAAAAATACATACTAATCAAAAAATATACATGTATATATATATATATATATATATATATATATATATATATATATATATATATATATATATATATACAATCAAGCACTAACACACCACTGATCATGCTCTGGGTATAATCCTCAGAACATGAAAAAAGAAGAGAAATTTTTGCAGAGGATCTTTGTGCTCCCATGCCCTTTACTAATTATATATACTAACTCCAAAGTCACACAATCCCTTAGGAAAGGGCAATATTCTCCTACCCCAGTGACTGCCAATCATACGCATTTGTCAACGATCTGTGTTGTTGACCAAAGTGTGTCAACAATGCAGAGGTCACTTTAACTAAAAATCAATGTTTGACAAGGAACCCATATGGATAGATAGATATTATAATACATGCATAAATGCATTTTCAGAAGATTTTTTGCACTCTGCTCTCTTCTCACTAAACTGCATTTAATGTGTTGCTTTTTTGGACTTCAGATATCCACAACATGGCTATCTGTTCATAGATAACTCTCAGATGTTTGGATTTACTCAGTATGTTCCTAATTACAGCTTACATTCGGCACCTATCCCTAATTCCTGAGTAGGACACTGCTTTGAACAAGTTTTAGACGGTGGTTGTTTTTTTTTCCTTCCATAGCTCCAGGTATCACATCATATTAATGGTTGCTGCTATTTATTTGGAGCTGAATCATCTACTCACAGTATTATACTCCTACCTTGGTAGTTGGCTAGTTGTATAAGAGGTTAAGCACCACACATTTTATACAGCCTTAAATTTTTGTTTTTTTACACTTCAAAAATTCTAAGCTAGTCCAAACAATTGTGAGCTATGTGCATGAAGCAACAAGTATAGCAGATACATTTGTGTTGGTGGTAAAAGTTATACTTTTATTTCTGATGCATGCACCACAAAATAACTAACCATCAGAGGAGGTGCTGCCATTTTAAGATTAACTTCTGAGAAACTGGGGAGGGAGAAGACTTTATGGCATGTCTAGACAGGTATGAGCATATATCTGTGTGTTGCCAATGCAATTTCATTTGGGATATGCAGTATCCATTTTAACCTACTGCTATTTAACTTATTTTCCCTTAAACATATATTTCATTGCAGTCAGCTTTACATATCTCCATTGCTTGTATTTGAGGTAATGGCTTACTTTCATATCTTATTTTCTTACTTCTGTGCTGGAAAACAGAATCAGTCTTCCTACTGCAGAAAAATAAGAACATAAAAAAAACACAAAAAAATAAAAACATGAAATAGGATTTGAATGCAGACAAGTTGGTAAATGCCTGTTCTTTCAATGCAATGTGCTTGAAAATAAGTGAAGATTGTGAAACAGTTTTTAATGTTCTTTTTCATTAGACACAACCTGTCTATACTACCTGTGGATGGATCTATGGCTCCCTGAACCCTTGCTTTTGCCAAGATAAAAGTTGTGGGAAACTGAAAAATGTTACTAGCCTTCTTTCGGATTTGTGCATGAGTACTTGTGTGCATGCTTGTGCTTCAGTAATAATGTGTTTGAAAGGTAGTTATGGGTAAGGAGCACTAAAGACACTGAATATCATAAAAAACAATGGTGGAAAAGCAGCCTGGGGTGTTATGCTAAAAATGTCGCTCAATAAGTCATCACTGTGGATTCCTAGTCTAGATGTGGATATTGGGAAGCCCGTTCCTTGGGCAGCAATCTGTATTTCCAGAATGCTACTGAGCATACCTGTCAACCTCTTAAAGCAAGAAATCTGCACAAAGCCATAAATAATGGGGGGACAAAGGACCAAAAATAGGGCCATTTTTTAAAAATTGCTCTTACAAACTTAGAAAGTTGATAGAATAACAGGTTTTACATTAGCATGAATTTTCGAAGGGTATAAAGTCTGAAACTCAAATATCTGTCATTATTTTCTGACTTCAACTCTCAGTGATTTAGCAATGATTTGCTAGAAAGCCACAATTTTATGAGAAACAGACCAAAAATATGAGGCAAAAATCTATACATTCTGTGAAGACATGTACAGTTGAAAGGCATGTGTTGAGGTCAGCATATATTTGGTGAATTAGCTAGTCAATCAGATTTGTGTACATCTTTTCTATTTTTATCTTATTGCATTCCAGTGGTGTAACTTGAAAACCCATCCCTGAGCAGTAATGTAATGTAGTTTGTCTCATACTAAAATATATTGCATGTTATTTTTCCATGCTCAGTTTTTAAAATGTGTTTTTGTAAGCCGTGGTATACCACAGTACTTCTGGAAGTGGGACAAACCATGTTATTAGATATGTAAATGTATGCTAATTAGCTATCCAGTTTTTTTTTGCCTACTTTTCAAGAGCCATTGCCAGATTTGTGGTGTTTACAGGTTGAAAAGTATGTATGTGTCCACATAGAGAAGAAGTGAGAAAGAGTTAATTATATGTTAATTCTGCATTGAAGGCTATCTCTTCCCTTTCCAGAGGCTAACATTGTGCTTTGATTTAATTTATTGATAAACCTGAAGAGATTATTTTTTTTTCTTTATGAAGCATTTTGTGAAATGACACCTTCTTTTAAACCTCTTGTGAGTATCACCTGCTATGTGCTAACTTGCTCTGCTTTCTTTTTAATGTCACTTGAAGTGGATGGTGTTCTGATTCCAGCTTTCACTGCTATAGTTTGCCTGCTTTTTCTCATTACCGTTTTAAGTCTTTGACAACCAGAGCTCAGGCTTCATCTCTTCCAGTTTCAGATAATTCACTCTACCCTAAACCAACCATCTTTCTGTCCTAGCTTTACTCCTCTCATCTCTTCATATATCTCCTCTAGGTCTTTCTGAGGCTCGGACCAAAACCTTCTACACATCTGTAAACCTAAGAGCAAAATTGGTCAAAACCTCTATAACTATCACCCTTCTATCTCCTGGAACAAACTCCCATTGGAAATTCGATCCCTTAAACAACCAAATGTATTCAAATCAATTGCCAAAGACTACCTAAAAAGCCACTGGATATGTCACTGTTCTCATACCCCTTGAACTGGCATCCTCTCCTACTTTCACTACACTGTTAGCCTCTTACTGGCTCCAGCCACTTTTAGAGCCAGCTATCTACCTCCTCTTAACAGGTTTACTGCCTCTTAATCCCTCTTAAAATACCCTAACGTGTTTACCACCTGCACACTTTCTCTTACGTCAACCTTCTGGCTGTATCTACAACCTTTCCCCTTTTTTCATTGTTTATATATTGTACATGTAATGAAAACCTACTCACCCTTCATAGTTTTTGACTGTACTTTGATCAACTTTTGTCTACTGTTAAATCTTAAATGTAATGTTGTGGAGCTTTTCTCCCCTCAGCTGGACTAACCCGGTCAACAAATGTAAAATAAAATAAATAAATAAATGTTGGAATCCCACAGAATATATGCTCATTAATACGTTTGCCAAATAACAGAATTATAGTAATGTAAAAAAGGAAATACATGTTAATTAATAACTAACTAGTGCCAGAGTACTACTAAAAGGAAATAAAAATACATACTAATCAAAAAATATACATGTATATATATATATATATATATATATATATATATATATATATATATATATATATATATATATACAATCAAGCACTAACACACCACTGATCATGCTCTGGGTATAATCCTCAGAACATGAAAAAAGAAGAGAAATTTTTGCAGAGGATCTTTGTGCTCCCATGCCCTTTACTAATTATATATACTAACTCCAAAGTCACACAATCCCTTAGGAAAGGGCAATATTTTCTTACTTCTGTGCTGGAAAACAGAATCAGTCTTCCTACTGCAGAAAAATAAGAACATAAAAAAAACACAAAAAAATAAAAACATGAAATAGGATTTGAATGCAGACAAGTTGGTAAATGCCTGTTCTTTCAATGCAATGTGCTTGAAAATAAGTGAAGATTGTGAAACAGTTTTTAATGTTCTTTTTCATTAGACACAACCTGTCTATACTACCTGTGGATGGATCTATGGCTCCCTGAACCCTTGCTTTTGCCAAGATAAAAGTTGTGGGAAACTGAAAAATGTTACTAGCCTTCTTTCGGATTTGTGCATGAGTACTTGTGTGCATGCTTGTGCTTCAGTAATAATGTGTTTGAAAGGTAGTTATGGGTAAGGAGCACTAAAGACACTGAATATCATAAAAAACAATGGTGGAAAAGCAGCCTGGGGTGTTATGCTAAAAATGTCGCTCAATAAGTCATCACTGTGGATTCCTAGTCTAGATGTGGATATTGGGAAGCCCGTTCCTTGGGCAGCAATCTGTATTTCCAGAATGCTACTGAGCATACCTGTCAACCTCTTAAAGCAAGAAATCTGCACAAAGCCATAAATAATGGGGGGACAAAGGACCAAAAATAGGGCCATTTTTTAAAAATTGCTCTTACAAACTTAGAAAGTTGATAGAATAACAGGTTTTACATTAGCATGAATTTTCGAAGGGTATAAAGTCTGAAACTCAAATATCTGTCATTATTTTCTGACTTCAACTCTCAGTGATTTAGCAATGATTTGCTAGAAAGCCACAATTTTATGAGAAACAGACCAAAATATGAGGCAAAATCTATACATTCTGTGAAGACATGTACAGTTGAAAGGCATGTGTTGAGGTCAGCATATATTTGGTGAATTAGCTAGTCAATCAGATTTGTGTACATCTTTTCTATTTTTATCTTATTGCATTCCAGTGGTGTAACTTGAAAACCCATCCCTGAGCAGTAATGTAATGTAGTTTGTCTCATACTAAAATATATTGCATGTTATTTTTCCATGCTCAGTTTTTAAAATGTGTTTTTGTAAGCGTGGTATACCACAGTACTTCTGGAAGTGGGACAAACCATGTTATTAGATATGTAAATGTATGCTAATTAGCTATCCAGTTTTTTTTTGCCTACTTTTCAAGAGCCATTGCCAGATTTGTGGTGTTTACAGGTTGAAAAGTATGTATGTGTCCACATAGAGAAGAAGTGAGAAAGAGTTAATTATATGTTAATTCTGCATTGAAGGCTATCTCTTCCCTTTCCAGAGGCTAACATTGTGCTTTGATTTAATTTATTGATAAACCTGAAGAGATTATTTTTTTTTCTTTATGAAGCATTTTGTGAAATGACACCTTCTTTTAAACCTCTTGTGAGTATCACCTGCTATGTGCTAACTTGCTCTGCTTTCTTTTTAATGTCACTTGAAGTGGATGGTGTTCTGATTCCAGCTTTCACTGCTATAGTTTGCCTGCTTTTTCTCATTACCGTTTTAAGTCTTTGACAACCAGAGCTCAGGCTTCATCCATATGGTTTATTTTTTGGAAAGGAACCAGTCGAACCATCTGCTGAGGTACACCCCTCCCCATCTCTCAAACACATAAAACAAGAAGACTTGACTGCCAAGATTCATTCAGTTTATTTCTTTAAAAGAGATACAGCCATGTTTATGTCTGCCAACCACTGCAGTGATTTAAGTCTTTACAGATTATAACATCCTGACTTCTGCAAATGAATCACAGTAACAAAATAAGATCTGTTGCTGCTTTTGATTGCTTCATGATAAGAGAAAAATAAATTAAATTCACCAGTTTTACTGCTAATTGCTTCCTATTCACCTGTTTTATTACTGTGTAAATAGCTTATCACTGCACTGTTGTGCAGAAGTTATCCCGACATAATCGTTCTCTTCTTTTATAGAGTTTGAACTACCACGTCCATCTCATAGACAGTTAAGAATATTATTCAATAGCCTTGCTCATGTAAGGAAGGAAGAAACTAATATTAAGTATTCTTTATTGCAGGTAAATAGAAAATCACTAACAGTAGTGTAGAGAAAGGGCTGTGTGTATCTAGGAATGGTATGCTTCACATGCTGAGAGCTACATGTTTAAACATTTTGGGGTATGTCATTTTTTTTCTTTACCATAACTACTGTATTTGATAAACTATTATCTAGTTTCACATCCTTTTTTGTATTTATAGCATGTTGCTAGATTTATGTGTTAATCATTATTATAACAGAATGTCCTAAAGTTTTAAATTACATTTTCACTTTGGGGATTGTGTTAAATTTTGCAGTCTCTTTATTCTGACTTCATTTCTTACCTGACTGAAATTGACTTGGATTTCCTAACAGATTGTTTTTTGAGAATCTCTGAAAATAAAACAGCTTCTACAAATTCTAGTCTGTTTTAATAAATGTTACTGGGGATTCAAAGATGGCTGCCATTCTGTTAACACTGCTAATCTACAGCTCTCCAAATACTCAGAGGAAAACTTAACCCAGAGGTTATATTACGACTTATTTAACAATAATTCTTTGAAATAACAACTCTAACTTCAGTCCAGGATCATAGAAGAGGTGAATGAACCTGAAAAACTAACAAATCTATCAGGATTACAACTGATCACTTGAACCTGAAGAAAGTCTCAAACAAAGAAACCATGTGCTCAGAACAATCTGCTCAAATACATTTAAATATATCAGGATCCTGTACTGCTGTAAAATGTCGAAAGAAGTCAAAATCATGGATACAACAACAACAAAAACTAAACTTTCAGAACTTTTATCACCTGAGAAAGATTTACTCTCAAAAAGACAGAAGATTATAAAACAACAAAAGCCTTTAAAGCCAGGGAATAAAAATAAACCAGAGCAACTGGCAAACATGGTGGAAATTAAAACAGCTTTACTTCCTATCCAAGAAGCTATAAAAGATCTGGCTAATCAAGTTCAATCCTTTGGAACTTCCTGCAGTCAAATATTGGAAAGAATGGATAAATCTGAAGCTAAAATCTCAGAGAACGAAGACAAAATAGTCCTGCTTGCCAAAAAAGCAGATGCACATGAAGCAGATATTCAGTCTATGCAAGCTAAATATTTGATCTGGAGGCAAGATGCAGAAGAAATAATATAATCATCAGAGGAATGCTGGAAAGTATACAATACAATGAACTAATCCCATCTATCATACAAATTCTCACAACACTATTCAGTGACTTGAAAACTGCACAACAAATAACAATAGAGAAAGCCCCCAGAGCCCTGAGAGAATCTCATGCATCTAATATCCCAAGACCTGTTTATGCCAAAATTCTCACCTTCCAAGATGTTAATAAAATATTAACTGTAAAGAAAAATGGAGGCTCTATTATGTGGAATAATAACAGAATTTCCATGGCTCAAGACCTGCCCCTACAAATTAGGCAAGCCAGACAACTATTATCTCCTTATAGGTTCATAGGTTCATAGGTTCATACTAGGCTATCTGCCCTAGGGCATTTATAAGCCTAGCCAGAGTGTGTTTGGCTTTCGCCACCCATTTTAAATTAATTTTGCTATGCCTTTTTTTGAGGTTAGTATACTTTGCCTCTGTCTAACAGTGACACAGAAGTGATAGCCGGGGTAAACCTACGATCTCCCATCCACTCATCAAGATTCCTCTTGAAGAGAGTCAATGTGGGACTCTGCCTAACCTGGACTGGGATTTTATTCCAGAGTGAAGGGGGCCTCTGGGTTATGAATCTGTCCCTCCAGCATGTCCTATTTATTTCAGTGTTGAGGTTCAAGTCTCTCGAGCACGTAGGTCGATGGGATTTGGATTTTCTGAGGTGCAGCATGTCCATTAATTCCGGGTTGGACATGGCTTTATACATCAGGCACAGATCGCCTCTGAGCAGGCGGTATGCCACTGAGTAGAGCTGGAGTTTCTTTAACCGGGCAGCATATGGCATCTGTTTGAGCCCTTTGATCCTCTTGGTGAGGTACTTTTGGGGTCTTTCCAGTTGCTGCAGGTGTCTGGTAAGGTACATCCCAAAAGGGCATTGTACTCAATTATGGGCCTGATGAGGGATGAGTAAAGAGGTACGATGACCTCCCTGATCTAGATGTGAATCCCTTCATGATTAGGTGGGCTATATAAAATGTTTTTCTAACCACTTTGGCCACGTGGTTGTCAAATGAGAGATTGCTATCAACTTGGGTCCCCAGGTCCCTAATGACTTCTTCTGTACTTAATGGATTACCACCTATGTGGTAATTTGTGGGCAGTTTGTTTTGCCAAAGGGATGACTATACACTTTTTGGCGTTTAGCTTGAGGCCATGGCTCTGGCACCAGTTGTCTGTTTCTATGAGGCCCTTTTGGAGGATGCTTGTGTCGGCTGGAGAGTTGATTATGGCACCCAGTTTGCAGTCATCTGCGAACTTGGTCAGCCACAGTCCTTCCGTGTTGGCCTGTACCGCCGAGAAATATATACCGAACAAGAGAGGTCCCAGGACTGAACCTTGTGGGACGCCACTTGTAACTGGTTTGGAGTCTGACATGGCTCCAGTAATTCTAACAATGTGGATTCTGTCCTTGAGGCAGTTTGCAACCCATCTAGTGACATAGGGGTTTATATTTAAGCTGGTGAGCTTATCTATAATGCCCGAGTGGGGTATTGTATCGAAGGCTTTTGCGAGGTCCAGGTAGGCTGTGTGGACCACCTTCCTCTCGTCAATGGCCTTGGTGACTGTTTCAAAGAAATCGACCAGGTTTAAGAGGCAGGATCTGCCCTTAACAAAGCCAAACTGGGTAGGATCCAGTGTCTGTAGGTCCCCAATATCTTTATTTATGAGGTCCATGATGATTCTTTCCATAGCTTTGCAGAGCAAGCTAGTCAGGCTTATATTTTTGGTTGATGGATGTAAATATTCAGTCACAACAAAAAAAGAAACTAAGTCTACTTTTTATGGTGGTTTTTAAAAGCTTACCTGCTTCTGAGAACCAGTGTCAACTTCCGATGCGATTGGAGTGACCTCTGAGATCAGATCCACCATCTACTGCCAGGCGAGGTCTTAATTTAGCTTTGTGTGGTATCTTTCCTGAATTAGGCTGTATTTAGGCCAGGCACGACCTTTGTTTTGGGTTTCTCAAGTTGCCAATCAAAGGAATTTAAATATGTATGCACTTATTATTGATGCACAAAAGGCCTTTGATAGAGTTAACATAAAATTTCTATTTAACATTTCACCCTACTTTAATATACCCCAAGAATTCATCCTAACATTACAAATATTATATAATAACCCCTATACAACTTTATATATAAATAAAATGTTTTCTAAAAGAATACAAATCAGAAATGGTACCTGACAAGGCTGTCCTTTATCCCCCCCCCCTATTATTTAATCTATATCTAGAATTTTTATTTCTACATATTAAACAAAATGTATACCATAATGCCCCAATAATTTACGGTACCAAGATCTCTATGGCAGATTTTGCAGATGACCTTAATATATATTGTACAACACCTGTTTCTGATACCAAAAAATACTATCTGCTGTTGAAGACTTTGCATTAATATCAAACTATAAAATAAACCTTAAAAAAAAAACAATATATTTCCTTTGAAAACTCCTAAACCCTTTTCACTTCTACCTTTGATAGGGCAAGTAAAATCTGAAGAAAAGATTAAATATTTAGGTATTACATTCTCCACAGATAACAAGGATTTCTATCTTAATAATGTTAAACTAAATTGGGAACACATTTTATCCTTTCTAAGGAGATGGTATAGCCTGAAATTACCACCACTAGCAAAGGTCTCAATTATTAAAATGAATGTCTTGCCCAGACTATTATATATCTTTAGATCTACTCAAGTGCTAATTCCCAAGAAGTTCTTTAAACAAATTCACACCGAATTTGCTAAATTTATATGGGAACCAAGGAAAACTAGAATATCATACGATAATTTGATGACCCCGAAAAATAGAGGTGGTTTAGATTTACCCGACTTTGAAAAATATTACTTAATTATAAATGCCAATAGAATTTTAAGAATAGCTAATTATGTTACACAAAATAATAAATGGTCCCCAGACTGGATAAGACTGAGTTACAAACATGCTGAGAATCTGAATATAAATCCCAAATCTTTACCTTTTCTAAACAGAGATATCATTAAATCATATGCTCTAATGGAGCACATTAAAATCTATATAACATTAATACAAAATCTCTTTAGATCATTAAATCTCTTTCAATACATGATGATCTTACAACCCTTCCATAGAAACCCTAACCTGAGAATTAATAATCAACTTATAGACCTAAAAAGCTTCCCACTTATAATCAACTTAACTCTACAAGATATATACCCATATTTGAATTATTCTGCTCATGATCTAAGACAGGAAATGAATCTCCCCAAATCATATTTAGTGATTTTGAGGCAGATTAAAGAATTATCCACAAGCTACTTTAAAGACTTAACTATTAATAAAGAGGATTTAACAAAATGTACCTCAATATGGCAAGCCATATTACAAAGTACCAAATATATATCATCCACATATAAACTGATAAAATAATTCAAATATCAAGACCACCTTCTCTTATCAAATTATTGGAAAGAAAAACTACCATTGGTTGAAGAAAGTAAATTAATAAATGCAATTAAATTAACAGCAAAATCAATCTCCCACCAAAAGTTAACATTTACCCAACTCATGATATTCAATAATGCCTACTATACATGTCTTAGCTTGTATAAATTTAACCCCAAGAATTCTCCTAAGTGCCCATATTGTAAAGATGAAACTGCTGACCTCTTACATATGTTCTGGAGCTGTAAATGTATATATAAACTTTGGAATTCCTTAAAACTACAACTACAAAAGATGGGGTATCAGAATTCAACGCTTTCTTGGGAATTTATGATATTACATATACCACCAAATAATCTATCTAGATCCCAGATGATCATACTTATGAATATTTTCCTGCTATTGAAACTCTACATAGCTACAAGTTGGCTGAACCCATCTCAAACTTCTTGGGACAATTTTAAGATCTTAGCGATAAAACATATATTAGCCCACAAATATGTTATCAATAACCACAGCAAACATCTAAATAATCTGAAGATTTGGGAACAAATTTTCAATATTATATTAGCTTAATGCACTGAACACAGAAAACTCCCTTGTTATATATAGTATAAAACCCAACCCTATCAGGAACCATATTATTACAAGATACTATCTCTGCAGATAAGAATCTTTATATGTACTTTATGTTAAATATGGAAGCATTCATGTAAATAGTGTATATATGTTGTAAGAATGTTGTTAGAAGACTTGTTTGGAAATTATCTGTATATTTCTCTGTCAAATGTTTCTATGACTAAGGTGAAAAATAATAAAGAATTATTATTGAAAAAAAATGTTACTGGATTGTGACCCTTACCTGAATTAGGTTCTTTAGTTTCATTCATTTATTTTTCATGCAGACTGTTGGTCAATTTTTGGATGAAGTTTATTTTCTTATATGGCCTTAGAAAAGCAGCACTGTTTAGCTGTGTAACATAGAGCTTACACCACCCAGCAATGCTAATTTAATTCTCAATTCCAACTTTGCCCCCTAGTATTACATCATTTCAGGAGTGGAAAACTATTTATGCTAGTCAATTCTTTTATTGTATCACAGTAGCAAAATATAAATAAACCTACTACACAAAGAGGAGGTAATATGATGCAGTAATATTCCATATTAATGAACCTTATTACCTATTCTTCATGTCCCTTGACAAGTTCTTTGCCCAATGTATGAATATCTAATTCACCTGAAGTCAGCCATTATCACAGTTCTACCTAAATATCAGTATAGATGCTGCAAGCATTAAACTGGTATGCCGTACTATTTTATTTATTTATTTTGTATTTACTTATCAATGCTTTCATGTCTGGCTTAATCCCACTATACTACTGACCTCTTCAGGGGAGACCCAATGTGGTAATTTTATCACTAGGGGAAATGTGGCCAGGTTATCTGGGAACTTCCCTTACTTTTTTATAGGTGACATGGGATCTTTTACATTCACCTAAGTTGCCACCAACTCAAGCAGATGGGACCTTGGTTAAACATTTCATCTGAAGGGTGACACACTACAGAGAACAGTACCCCGATAATGCTACACTGCAGTGTCCACAATCCTGCCCCTGATGGCATACAGATGGAGTTGCACTTCCTCATGTCAGAGTGCATGTATTCTGCCTTCTCAAACAACAGGAAGAGCACACTGTACAGCTGGGCTGGGGAAGTGCAGTCTAAGTTATTAAAAAATACAATGTGTGTCTTTCCATCTGTAAAATGGGGTCAGCTCACAAATCCGACTAGTGGCCATGAAATACAGTCTTGTCCTACCCTACAAATATCTTTCCTAGTCCTGCAGTACAGCTGTCTTTGCATGTGGCAACTATTAATGCACCATGTTCTGGCTGCAGTTCCATTTTCATCTAACTGGTGAAGGTGTAGTTACACTGCTATAGCCTGCTCACTTCAATGGTGTACCTCAATGCTTAGGGTTTTACCTTAGCATTAAACAACAATATTAAAATTCTAAGTCTGGTAGCATGGGAAGCCTCATTTCTATTTTGGGAGCAGGCATAGGACTCTACCAGTCTTCAGTAACCTATGCAGTTTAGTGACTGATGGAGCTGCCTTTGTGTAGTTTGGTCACAGAATCATAGAATCAATGGATTATAGGAGAACACTAGGCTAATGACCATAACCATTTTTTAAGCCTAGCCATGCTTCCCAGAAATATTAGAAAGTTGCTGCTCCCTTAGGATGTGTGGGGGATATGTAAACTTCAGGATGAGTCATTGAGCATTTACAAGTGTCCTCTCTTTAAAAGAGACATATCAGGCCTGGGGTAAATTTATGATTCCCCATCCACTAATCCAAGTTTCATTTGAGTAAGAGCAGGAAAAAACATTGCTTCATATGAATGGGAAGCATATTCCAGAAAATGATAGCTTCTGAGATACCTATCTGTCCTTCCAGCATGTCTTATTTGTATTGCAGTTGAGGTTTAGGTCCCTGGATATGGAGTTTCTGATGTTATTTGCTTTGTGGATGTACAACAGGTCCATTAAGGCTGGATCAGAGGATACTTTGCAGGCCAGGTATAGGCTGCCACTCAGCAGCCTGTATGAGACAAGATATAAGGACAAGGCTTTGAGAAGGTCTAAAGCATGTATTCATTTTGTGAGGAACCTCTCTGGATGCTCCAGTTATTGCATATGCCTGGTCAAGTACATGCCAAAGGGGACATTGCAGTTAATGATTGATCTTATGAGGGCAAAGTACAGTGGAACAATGAAATCTTTCAACCTGGATTCCACACCCTTGCTTATAAGTTGTGCAACATAGAATGATTTCCTTACTACTGTAGACACATGGTGGTCAGAGGCCAAGTCACTTCCTACAAGCAATCAAAACTCCTGGACTACTTGGGCTACTGTTAAGGATGGATTGTCAATATAGTAATGTATGTGTGTGTGTGTGTGTGTGTGGGGGGGGGTCTGTCATACCAAAGTTACTGTTATGCACTTCTTGGCATTGAGTTTAAGACCGTGACTCTAGTATCCATTATTATTCTATGTCATGCCTTCTTGGAGGGTCTTTATGTCTTGGGAACATTCAACGACTGCACCTCATAGGTTAGAGGCCTTTGATGGAAGCCTTGACTTCAGAGAGGTAGATACCCAACAAGACTAGCTCCATCAATAATCCCGGAGGCACCTCACTAGTGTCTGCTCTTTTTGGGGAGGTAGACTTCCCTATCCTAACTTCTTGAGTTCTGTCTGTGAACCAGTTGGTTATCTAACAGATAACATGATGGTTAATACCTAATTCAATGAGCTTGTTTACAATGCCCTAGAGAGTATTGTGTTAAATGCTTTGCCCAGCTCAAGGTAAGCTGTGTGCACCATCTTACCCTCATCCATTGCTTTGCTAACTTTCTCGAAGAAGTCCACTAGCTTGAGTAAGCAAGGTCTGGCCCTGACTAAACCATACTGAGTTGTATCTACTGTCTGTATGTTTCTTATGTCATCATTTTACATATACATTCTTTCCTTAACTTTACATACTAGGCTAGACAGACTTATAGCTCAATAGTTCCTTCGGTCCATGGATGTCCTGCCCTTGTGCAGTGGGATAACCATTGCAGTTCTCCATTCATTTGGCATGAAGCCTGTTAAGAGACTGTGGTTAAATAGTAATTCAAGTGGGCCTAATAGTTCATGCTTCATGCTATTAAGGATGCATGCTGAAATATTATTGAGGTCCATCCTTGCATTGCTCTTGGCCTTGGAGAGTGTCTAGAGGACCTGTCACCTAATGATAAATGGGGAAATTATGGTTGTGGGTATTTTCTGAGAGGTGTCTGAGGAAGGACAATAAAATTGGAGCACAGTGTGCCAGCCAGTAGATTTTCTATATATTCTGTCTCAGTAGAGGTGAGTGTATTTACAATTAATTCAGTACATTGTTGTGTATTGCCTTTGAGGCTGATTCCACCAGGGTGGTTGTTTTTTTAGTTAGCCCTGTGCTTCTTATGGGTGGGTATAGCTTTCTCTATGCAACTGCTAATATGATTATGCAGGGTTTCTTTGAACAATTATACATAGTCAGCTGTATTCTCAGAGTTTGGGGGGCTTAGAATTTTGCCAAGGTGTCAGTTAATGGTGGGAAGTTTGCCTTAGAATAATTCCTAAAAATTCCTGGGTTCGCTGGTGTCCTGGGTTTTATTTTTATTTCAAGGAAAATAGCTTTATTGTCTAATCTGACTAGTGAGGACAATTTACTAGGGGTGGGGGTTGGCAAAATGGTTAAGGTGTTTGCCTTACAGATACAAGGTGCAGGGTTTGATTTTCAAGTGAGATAGTTTACTAGGTTCAAAATGGCCCATAAGTGCAGTTACATTAGTACTAACCTATGAACCTGTGGTGAAACATTCTGCTATGTTTGTGAGGACCAGGTCAAGGATGTTTGCACCCCCTAGAAGTCTTACAGAAAATCTAATCCAGGGTATTTCAGTTTACAAAACCCAAGTATCTCTGGGCATGCATATTTGGGTGTCATGTATGACTCCCATTCTATAATGGGGTAGTTAAAGTCATCCATGAGTATGGTGTTTGGTTGAAGGAGGAAGTGTCTCCATTACATTTAAGTATGTGTTATGGGTGTTCTGGGACATGGAGAGGGACCTCTAGCTTAAAAGGATATGATATGGGACTTTGTCTACAGCAGTTTGGACTTGGAGAAGTTCGTGAGCATCATACTGATCAACCAGCCTTGAGGTGTACCTGTTTTTGAGGTAAACTGAAACACTGCCACCTTTCATCCCTTCCTGTTCAGTAGATGGTCTAAATATGTTGAAGACATTGTAGCCCTGGTCTGCCAATGTGGACTTTTTAAACCATATCTCGGTAACTGCACAGATGTCTACATTTTCTAGGATGAGGAGAGGAGAGCCAGCAGGAAATGGAGTTTCTTGTTCAGACTCCTGGCACTGACCAGTAACACTTTCAGGAATTCTTGTGCTGGCTTTGCTATGTCAGAAGGTTTATCAGATAGATAATGCCTAAAAATGGCACTATGAAGGAGGACAAGCTTTAAGCCAGCATACAAAAGTCAACAGGGGACAGGTACAGACCATCGCCTGCTAACCACAACTATATGATGAGCAGCATTGCACAAAGTGATGACTTTATCCAAGCAGAGAAACTGATTAAACAAGCAAAATGCCCCCCTGGCCTGTCAAGAATTTATAATTTGGGTACTCTGAAGTGATTCTCAAGCAGAGAATGAAATCAGGCTACTCTCTATTGCCACAAGAGTGCTGTCCAAATCCTTCTTTTTAACGTAAAATTACCAGGAAAAGAAGAAGGTGCAAAATGGAATAGTATTAGCCGACTAAACTAAGCACAGACAGAATGCCAACTAAGTATAGAAACCTGCAAACAGGTACTACTAATTACAGAGGCACTTTAAGTTCAAGAACACATTAAGTAGTGTAAAATATTACAGACACTGCTAATTACAAAGGCACTTAAAAGGATTTAAAGTGCAAAATTCAGTAAATATTGCAAAGATATAACAATAGCACAGTTAGAAAGCATACCCATTTGGGGTAGCATGCCGCATGCACAGTTCCAATTTTGAAATCTCACTGTTATTTATCTGTCTTTTAGATAACTGTATTTATATTACTTTTATTTTAATGTTTGTATATTTTATTTTAACTGTAAAGCTTCTCACAGGTTTGTGAATAATTTTTGAATAAATTGGTCTAGGTCCAGATTTTTTATGAATTCATTTTATGAACAAGACCTACTTCCTTCCAAGTACACTTTTCATATTTATACATTTCCTCTTTCTGTTATTAATTGATACAAAAATGGAATTTTTTAACACATTTGTCTTACTAAAGGCCATAGGAAAGCCTGTTATATTCCTATATGATTGAATTAATGCCATCCTGAATTAATACTTTGCAATGGCACAAACCCATCTTCATTCAATGCTGAGGGATCCACCCAAGGATTTATTAACAGTGAATAAATGTTGCAATGAAGCTAACATGCTCAGCTGGCTGTGCATAATAAACAGAATTGCTAATCAAATGTGCAAGACTCCAAACTACTGTATATACTGAACAGCTTCTGTTCAATCCCAGAACACATGCCTGTGGCCATGTTGAGATGTGCCTGGGCTCGTGTAGACAATGTAAACACAAGACTGTAAAAAAGCCTAAGTTCAGTAAGTGAATGCACATGAATGCCACAGCAATAGACAAGGCAACCTGAAATTCATAAATGAAAGAAGAAGCCTTAGAATACCAGTTACAGCACTTAAATGAATCAGAGACAAACCTCATCAGAATGAGGTACAAATTCAGAAATAATCAGGGACAATCAGGGACACTTTTTAAAATGTTAGCTTGAATTGTTGATAGAATTAGAGACTGGGACTTAAAATGCATTTTCTGAAGTAAAAGAAGTCAATACCTCTAATCAGTGTTATTATTTACTTAAGTATACTTCACTGTATTTCTCCAAAGGTCACAATTTTTATAAGGTATTAAGAGGGAAAGAGCTAAAATTGGAGTCAAATGCAGGGAGATCCCTGAAAATCAGGGGCAGTTGAGAGGTATACCAGTGGACAAGGGAAGTTGATATAGTACAGCATTGCATTCAGGTAGTGGACATGTAAGAACTTCAGTAGCATTATCATTTATATCAGGAAAGAAAATGCAGGCAGTAAATGTTCAAAATGAATAATTTATGATGTTAGAACAGGCATGCAGTTAACACAAGTTTACAGCTTCCCATGCCTTGTGTATATTGAAGTAACAATGCAGGGGTAATGGGAAACTACATACATAGAACTGTGGATCATTTGAGAAATATAAGGAACACCCCTGGACATAATTCCTATACAAGTACTGAATGAAAACAATAGTAGCAGTTGTGGCAGCAACATGTATGTTGTGAAGGATGGGAATTTATATAGTTAATACATCCCAAATCAGTATGTAGTGCAATCCACAAGGACCTGTCACTGAAACAGAACTGTTACTGTGAACAGCATTTACGTGCAGATAATGCTGCAGTGCACTGGTATAGATGTATAGCTGTAACAGATGAGATGTAAGTACACAGGAGATGTGGGACATGTCATGAGAAATATAAAGAGTTGGAAATCCTGGAAGATGCAAGTCATGTGGAGTTAGCCCTGGAACACCAGGGTTGTGTGCCTATGAATGTCAGTGTATGCCTAAGGATGTGATTAGTTATGTGAAAATGGAAGGTCACCTGTGGTAGATAGCAACTAGGAGAAGCAATCACAACAAAAATGTGCCTGATGTCTGTATTGTGTAATGACAACTGCTGCATGTAACACTTCACTTTGTAGTGTGCTATAACAGTGTAAAGCATTTGTGGCTTATGCATTTATTTCCTGCTGCTGCCACACATGCACAAATTAATGCAGTCTGACAAAGTACACAGGTGAAGGCAGTATATTATCATGGCATAATCCAAAATGTCTCCCAATCTGAGCATTGTACAACAAATCTGTAATTCCTGAATCACAAAACACAACATATTCCACATACAAGAGCAACAGTACCCTCAGGTTGTAAGTGAACACTATAAAGTGGTTGAGGTCACATGAAATGGGTGCACACCATCCTATAAAAATGTTGGTATCCTCCGTGCAGTGGCCACTGTCTTCATTGCAGGGCCGTTGGCTGTGTTATGCTGCTACAGGCAAATTCTCAGAAGTTTTTGTCACAAAATAACAATTGTCAATAACTGTTTCACAACACTGATTACTTATTGGATTTTGTGCTGTCATACAATGGAATACATCATTACACTGGGTATACTGATAAGAAAAATAGAATTACGGAACAAACCGCACATTCCTATCCCCAAACCAACACAAACTATTATCATAAAGATCCTATTACACTTAGTGGCCATTGTGTAGCATGACATTCATCAAGATGTGTTGAATAAGCTACTTGCCTGTAACCACTGTAATGTGAGGAAAATAATTAAATTCAATTTAATTCAGTTCAACTTTATTGTTATATATACTAGAGACAGCGTCACAAAGTACAATGAAATTCTTATTCTGCAACTCCTCCAACATATAAAAACAATTAAATTAATAAGAAGAGGTAATCTAAGACAGCAAATAAACAATAATATACATACCAATATCAGTAACTATATATAACTGTGCAAAAGAGCACATTTATGCAAAACAAGCTTGTTCCCTCCAAATGTGAA